>NC_134704.1:149503624-149813624 GCF_043290135.1 Rhipicephalus microplus | reverse complement strand
TCCGAGATGGGCTTCGTTGGATGCCTCTCCGCCTTTTTACGAGGATTTTATTGTTTCTATGCCAGACGTACTTATAGTCGTTTACCTTTGCCCAGTCTTTTACTTGCTTCAACAGTGCTTTACTGCGTTTCGTGAGGTTTTCCAGCACGCGAACTTTTTTGTTCATTTCTGAAATTTTAAGCCGGTTGTCCCACCACGCTTCTCTGATGTTTAGTTTAGTGAAACGACAAATTATTGCGGGAATCTTATCTTGCTTGGATGGCAAACGGTGAATCGCTGCCACATCGTCGCGTGATAGTTCAGGAAGCTCGTTTTGGATAGCTAACGCATTTATCTTGACAACAAGATCTTCTTGTTGAGTCTGTGGTATGCCATGAAATTCGAGATTGTACCTTCGGTTACGCCATTCAAGGTCGTCAAGCTGGTGGTTTAGCGATTCAAGTTTTTTGTCTTGCATTTCGAGATTTTCAATCCTGGTACGTAGTTCTTTGATGCTGCGCTCATTTTCTTCGGTGCGTTTCATTACATCCGTCATCTGGTTGGACATGAACTGCACAGACTCTTCTATCTTATCAACGGTTTCTTTCAGGGGCATCAAAACATCTAGCTTTTGATTGATCGCCTGCAGCATCAAAAACACATCCCGTACGCAAGGTTCGTCATCGGTTTTTTCCGTTTGCCCACGATTTTTTGATGGTCTGCACTTCAGACATTTCCAACTTTTGCGATACGCATCCCCTTTGGACTTCAATGTTGCGTCAGACACACCCGCACATTTTCCCGTATGATACGGGAGCTTACATAGAGTGCACACTATGCCATCGCTAGCACGCTCTAGTAACTGTTTACACTCAGGGCATGCAATGTTGTCAGGCATAACACTTTTTGACGGCAGCAGCGACAAATATGAGCACAGGCAAGAACCAAGTGAGACACTTTACAAACCTGTAACAGTACAGGGCGATAGGTTAGGGCGCCGTTTCAGTAGCCACCGCTGCCGCCAAAGTGATGCTCGGGCGAAGAAGAGGTCCCTTTATAGGCTGCGATGACCGCCCCAAGTGCAGATTGCGGCAGGTCCCGTGAGGTCCCGTGTCGATGAAGTCAGCAATTTATTGTCCCTTCGGTTGTCTGCCACGTTGTTATCGGCGCATGCGCGGCAATTTGCTGTAACAGTACAGGGCGATAGGTTAGGGCGACGTTCCAGTAGCCACCGCTGCCGCCAAATTCGAACCCAGCATTAGCGTCCCACCACTCATTGAAGGCAACGCTTCTCCTTCATTCAATAAATGAGAATGATAAAGGCGAAATAACAATTGAAGATTCCCAAATCATACCCAATTATGCAACATTCACGTGATACCCCCCCCCCCCCCCACAGTGCGACGCACTTACACGAGTTGCCCCAATGAAAAGGTATAGGCGGCTTTTTTTTAGTGGCGAAACAGGGAAGTTTATTGCAAACTGGTAACAACATTTCAGGTGAGTACAACCGTCTAGTACTCACCGTCTAGTAAAATTTTCTCCAGTCTGCTGAGAGCGGAAGCGCAAGCGCTGTTTTGCTCGCTACTGCCGCCGTCGACCTCAGACGTTCGGCAACTATGCCCGGTCGTCGCATACCGGCAGCCAAGCCTTCGTCCAATACGGGCCGGTCTCGCCACCTCACTATGCCCCTACTGACCACCTTGATTTTTAGCCGCAACGCACACCCTCTCCTCGTCGGCGATCGCCCTCCCCCATGCGTCGCTGGCCCGGACCCTCCGACCAGGAAAACTAAGCACCGCAGTTCAAGAGGCAAGAACGGCGCCGTTTTCGAACTGTCTAAGCCCTCGCTCCTCTCCTGCTAACATGGTTGCAGTAACTGTTGAAGGTTATTGTACTTTCGCCCTTGTGGACACCGGCGCCGCTGTTTCTGTTATTGCCGCTAATCTCTGCCGTTTATTAAGCAAAGTAACGACGCCGCTTTCGGGACTGTCGCTTCCCACCACAAGCGCACAGCAAGTAACGCCTCTCGCAGCCTGCACTGCAAGAGTCTCCATCGAAGGCATTCTTTACATCGTGGAGTTTATTGTTCTCCCTGTCTGTTCGCATGACGTCATCCTCGGGTGGGACTTTTATATCCCGCCATAATGCCGTCATAGACTGCGCACGCGCCGAAGTTGAGTTCTCACCCTTGCGTGATGTCCCATTACTGGACGCTCTTCATCAGCCGCCAAAGTTGCTCGTTCATGAAGATACCGATATTCCGCCTGGAAATTTCGCCCTTGTTCCCGTTTCATGCAACGCCTACACTGACGCTGCAGTTCTTTTTATGCCTTCCGATATCTTCAAATGTCGTCGAGCTTTGCCGCTGCCTTTCGCAACAATTGACCTTGCCGCCGGAAGAAGCAACATGTTCGTAAGCAATCCGCTTTCCACACCTGTCATTTTGCTTGCGGGGAAATGTCTCGGCCGCGTGCAGGATGTCGACCCTTCGTTTTTGGTTGATGTCCCGGATGACTACTGCGACCACCCAAAAGCACTGTCGGCACTCGGGGAGTCGTCCAATGATACGTTTTCCAGCGCCATCGCCGACACTCTCACTCCCACAGAACATGCCGACCTGCTGGATCGTCTGCATGAGTTCAGGAGTTCTTTCGATGTGTCGCAATCTCAACTGGGCCGCACATCACAAGTCAAACATCATGTTGACAACGGCCTACACCAGCCACTGCGTCAAAGACCTTACCGTGTCTCGCTGAAGAGCGCCGCGTCATCAACGATCAAGTCGAAGATATGCTTCGTAGAGACGTCATTCGACCATCTCACAGTCCCTGGGAATCTCCCGTCGTCCTGGTGCGTAAGAAAGACGGATCTATCCGATTTTGCGTAAACTATCGTCATTTGAATAAGGTAACCCGCAAGGACGTCTATCCTTTGCCGCGCATTGATGACGCCATTGACACCCTTCACGGAGCGGAATTTTTCTCGTCGCTAGATCTGCGGTCTGGCTACTGGCAGGTTCCAATGGCTGAAGCCTTTCGCCAAAAAATGACATTTATTACACCAGACGGACTATATGAATTTAACGTCATGCCCTTTGGGCTTTTTAACGCGCCTGCCACGTTTGAACGTCTTATGGATAATACGCTACGTGGCCTCAAATGGAATATGTGCCTCTGTTACCTCGACGATGTCGTGATTTTCTCCCATGACTTTTCTACGCACCCCCTTCACCTCAGGCACGTTTTGACTTGTCTGACCAACGTTGGTCTGCAGCTTAACCTGAAAAAAAATGCCGCTTCGCTGCACGCGAGCTCGTCATCCTAGGCCACATCGTGTCCAAGCACGGCGTATTACCTGACCCAGCAAAACTTTGAGCAGTCGCAGAATTTCCAAAGCCGACGACCATGAAAGAACTTCGAAGTTTTGTTGGCCTATGCTCTACTTGCGGCGCTTTGATCGCAATTTTGCATCTATCATGTCACCGTTAACCGAGCTTCTTTGCGGTGACGTGAACCTCTCCTCCTAGTCCCCTGCATGTGACGTTGTCTTCACTACTCTGCGCCGTCTGCTCACTTCCCCACCTATTCTTCGCCACTTCGACCCAACGGCTCCTACCGAAGTGCACACCGACGCCAGCGGCGCCAGGCTAGGCGCGGTCCTCGCTCAACGAAAGCCCGGCTATTCAGAATACGTTGTAGCCTACGCTAGTCGCACTCTGACGAAAGCCGAAACTAATTACAGCGTGACAGAAAAAGATTGTTTGGCTCTGGTGTGGGTGCTTGGAAGTTCCGGCCGTACTTATACGGCCACCCGTTCGATCTAGTAACTGATCACTACGCGCTTTTCTGGCTCTCTGCGTTGAAAGACCCTCCTGGCCGCCTTGCGCGATGGGCACTCCGCATCCAGGAGTACGACATTCGCGTCGTATACCGCTGCTGACGCAAACACTCTGACGCTGATGCCCTGTCCCGCTCACCTTTACCACCAGATCAGACGTGCGGAAACACTTGCCTCCAGACCTTGTCATTGCTAAATCTCGACTCGATTGCCACCGAACAACGTCGTGACCCGTGGATCGCCTCTCTTATCGAATATTTATCTGGCACGCCCAACCTTCCAGTATCTCGATCCCTCCGACGTCAAGCTTTCCATTTCGTCATTCGCGATCAACTTCTTCATCGACGCAACTACGCTCCCGATGACTGCCGGTGGCTGCTGGTCATTCCACGCACTTTACGATCGCAAGTATGCGCCTCTCTTCACGACGATCCAACCATGCGGCCACGTCGGAGTGTTCAAAACATATGAACGCCTTCGCCATTGCTATTACTGGCGCGGCATGTACAATTTTGTACGCAAATTCGTGAAGTGCTGTACTGACTGCCAGCGACGCAAATCAACACTGCCACGTGCGACTGGCGCTTTGCAGCCACTTCCATGCCCTGCCAAGCCATTTGATCGCGTCGGTGTTGACCTCTACGGTCCCCTTCCATTGACACCAGATGGTAATCGGTGGATTATAGTGGCGGTTGACCACCTGACACGCCACGCCG
Organism: Rhipicephalus microplus; assembly: GCF_043290135.1. NCBI lineage: Eukaryota > Metazoa > Arthropoda > Arachnida > Ixodida > Ixodidae > Rhipicephalus > Rhipicephalus microplus. Next base: position 149,809,089 of record NC_134704.1, on the reverse strand, counting down.
AAACAGCCGCTTTGCCGAGCGCTACAGCTCAGGATTTCGCCTCTTTAATTTTACAATGCTTTATCCTTCGACATTGTGCACCTCGAGAGCTTCTTAGTGACAGAGGCCGCGCTTTCCTCTCCGAGGTCGTCGAAACTCTGCTTTAGGAATGCCACATCATTCATCGGAAAACGACAGCATACCACCCGCTGACTAACGGGCTAACGGAACGGTTCAACCGCACGCTAAGTGATATGCTCTCAATGTACGTGGCATCTGATCATAGCAACTGGGACCGTGTCCTCCCATACGTCACGTTCGCATATAACACCGCAATACAAACCACCACGGGATTCTCACCTTTCTTTCTTCTTAACAGACATGAGCCTTCCCATACAATTGATACCCTACTTCCCTACCGTCCTGATACTTCCGAGTGTCCACCTATCTCCGATGCTGCTCGACAAGCCGAAGAGTGCCGCCAGCTCGCCCGTGCGTTAACCTCGGAAGAGCAACAACGCCAGAAAGAAAACCGTAGCGCCTCTCTTCCGGATCCCAGCTATGCCCCAGGGTCTCTTGTGTGGCTTGCCATCCCATACCAAACTCCGGGACTCTCCTCAAAACTTGTCCCCCGGTACGAGGGGTCTTACAACGTTTTTGGAGAAAACCTCTCCGGTTAATTACCTGATTGAGCGAGTTTACCGATCGGACGACATGCGCCGGCGTGCACGTCACATCGTCTATGTTTCCCGGCTGAAACCATACCATGAGCCTCTGCCTGAAACTTCTTAAGTCGCCAGGATGGCTCCTTTTTCAGCGAGGGCGATTGTGAAGACGAAGATGTGCCTGCAGCGAGCAGCATCGCCAACGCCCGGCTCTTTCGTCTCATGCTTCGGCTCACTGCTGTGCTGGTCTCTGCTGGACGGTTCATCACGCTGTCTTGCCGTTGTCGTTAACTACAAATAAACCTCTTCACAGGTGTAACAAAATCACTTCAGTGGCGTGTACAAACAAGAGAACATAGACAGGATGTAACACACCGCACTTCAATATTCTCACAGAACACGAATCACTCAAGAAAACAAAGAGAAAATAAATGCAAAAAAAGCAGTAAGTTGGAACAGATTCTTATATTACGTGCGACGAGAAGCAATTTTTTTCCGAGTAAAAACGGCAGTAAAGGAAGTTCAATATTATTATTCCGAACTCCAAAAAAACGTGTATGCCACCTTCTGATAAAGGCTTCTTCACCCTGAGTTTCAATCTGTTCCGTAAGGTACTGAACCATGATCATTCTAATCTCCTGCAACGCTGGGTATGCAGCTCGTTGGGGTCGTCGCCGTGCTTCGGCCATACAGCGGCAACGCCACAAGACGAACATTGTGACGTACAGCACGAGTTGCTCAAATAAGCCCCTTCTGCGCTGTTGGCTCGAAGGAATGGACACTCCGAATTGACGCACGACGTGCCACACGCCTTTGGCCGCTACGCATTCAAACATTGTGTGGCGGATCGTTTCTCTTTTCCCACAGTTGGGGCAGTGGTCATTGGGAACGACGCCCCCCTTTGACAGTCTCTGACGAGTGGGCAACGCGTCCCATCACCGCAGCCAATCAAATTCTCTATTTCCGGTACGTGGTTGTTCCGCCATTTCTTCCACTTGCTGGGCCCCCATCTCTGTTTTTCCTCGTCAGTAATCGAGCGACTGATTAATATTTCGCTAATGTGTGCGGGTGCGAGCTTTGCAAAGTATTCTTCGGTGGCTTCGCCGTCAACCAAACGCTTGAGGCCCTCTCATCATCATCATCATCATCATCAGCCTGACTACGTCCACTGCAGGACAAAGGCCTCTCCCATGTTCCGCCAGTTAACCCGGTCCTGTGCTTGCTGCTGCCAATTTATACCCGCAAACTTCTTAATCTCATCTGCCCACCTAACCTTCTGTCTCCCCCTAACCCGCTTCCCTTCTCTGGGAATCCAGTCAGTTACCCTTAATGACCAGCGGTTATCCTGTCTACGCGCTACATGCCCTGCCCATGTCCATTTCTTCTTCTTGATTTCAGCTATGATATCCTTAACCCCCGTTTGTTCCCTAATCCACTCTGCTCTCTTCTTGTCTCTTAAGGTTACACCTACCATTTTTCTTTCCATTGCTCGCTGCGTCGTCCTCAATTTAAGCTGAACCCTCTTTGTAAGTCTCCAGGTTTCTGCTCCGTAGCTAAGAACCGGCAAGATACAGCTGTTATATACCTTCCTCTTGAGGGATAGTGGCAAACTACCTGTCATAATTTGAGAGTGCTTGCCAAATGTGCTCCACCCCATTCTTATTCTTCTAGTTACTTCAGTCTCGTGGTTCGGCTCTGCGGTTATTACCTGCCCTAAGTAGACATAGTCTTTTACAACTTCAAGTGCACTATTACCTATCTCGAAGCGCTGCTCCTTGCCGAGGTTGTTGTACATTACTTTCGTTTTCTGCAGATTAATTTTAAGACCCACCTTTCTGCTCTCCTTGTCTAGCTCCGTAATCATGAGTTGCAATTCGTCCGCTGAGTTACTCAGCAATGCAATGTCATCGGCGAAGCGCAGGTTACTAAGGTATTCTCCATTGACTCTTATCCCTAACTGTTCCCATTCTAGGCTTCTGAAAACCTCTTGTAAGCACGCGGTAAATAGCATTGGGGAAATTGTGTCCCCCTGCCTTACACCCTTCTTGATTGGTATTCTGTTGCTTTCTTTATGAAGCACTATGGTAGCAGTTGATCCCCTGTAGATTTCTTCCAGAATGTTTATATATACTTCATCTACGCCCTGATTCCGCAGTGTTTGCATGACGGCTGATATTTCTACTGAATCAAACGCTTTCTCGTAATCTATGAAGGCTATGTATAGGGGTTGGTTATACTCTGAGCATTTCTCTATTACCTGATTGATAGTATGAATGTGGTCAATTGTTGAGTAGCCTGTTCGAAATCCTGCTTGTTCCTTTGGTTGATTGAATTCTAATGTTTTCTTTACTCTTTTAGCAATTATCTTTGAGGCCCTCTGCTGCTTTATAAAAGGCATGTGGGTGTTCTGCTTGAGGTCCCCGGTACCTTTCCTACGTAAATGCGGCTCCAAAAGTTCCGGTCTAATATAGCAATAAACTACGGCCAGGATAGTCCTTGTCCTGAAACAATTTGTGAACTGTTTTAGCTGCAAGTGCCTTTGTGAATGTCACAACATCTGGCAGACTGAGTCCTCCACAACTTTTTGGGAGCTTCTGGAACTTTTGTGGAACATTCGGTGTGTTCCCGTCCCATAGGAAGGCTCCACCCAATGACGCAAGGCGGCTCGCAAAAAGTTTGGGTATGAGTGCAATGTGCCCGATATAAGAAGCAAATGCGCATGCCTTCGTTTTCACCACCTTCACTTTGGCGTCAAGTGACAAACTGAAGTCAGCGGCATACGCGAATACCTGCGTGGCTCTATGTACGGCGTCCTCCCACTTTTTTTCAGCCACCTCCCCGTCTTGAAAGTATACCCCGAGGACTTTTACGGCATCCACGTATTGAATACCACCCGGCAAAGAGCCGTGGAAGCCACCGAAAAGAAGGGCTTTGCTTTTCTCCGCATTCAGAAAAGCACCCGATAAACTGGCATATTCTTCGAACAGCTCCAAGAAAGCGCGGTAACTGGCTTGATTTCACACGAACACAGAGATGTCATCCGCATAAGCGGTGACTTTAACTGACTCCAGACCTGTCATTGGAAAGCCCTGAATACTAGGGCACTTTGCCACTTTTCTAAGGAAAGGATCTATGGAGAGAACAAAGAGCACCGGTGCGATCGGGCATCCCTGGCGAACACCTCTTGTTACTGGAAAGCTTGCTGCCTCCACGCCATTGATGAGAAGTCAGCTGGTCATGCTGGTGTATAGAAACTTTACAGAGCGAACGTGCTGCTCAGGCAAACCAAACATTTTAAGTACGCAGTATAGGTAGTCATGTTCGACCCTGTCGAAGGCCTTAGCTTGATCCAATGACACGAAAGCACCGGTAACGTTTTTGGCGTTGGCATAGTAGAACAAATCTCTTATCAGAGTAAGTGTTTGAAAACTTGTCTTACCCGGCACTGCACACGTTTGCGTGGGTGACACTATATCGGGCAGAAAAGGTTTTATCCTCAAGCCAAGGATCGTAGCTACAAGTTTGTAGTCCGTGTTAAAGAGGGTAATCGGCCTCCATGACCGTGGATCGTCAGGATCCATGCCCTCCTTTGGCAGCAAGACTACGCGGCCCTCACTGAAAGACCTCGGTTTTTGCCCATCAACAATGAACCCGTTAACCATGTCAGTAAGTGCGTCGCCTAGGACGTCGAAGAAAGGTATATAAAACCCCGTCAGTATTCCGTTTCGACCTGGAGCCGTGGTAGTGTTCATTTTCCTCAAGGCTTGCCAAACTTCATTTTTCGTCGCCTCAGCGCAGACCATATCAGACACCTCAGTACATAGCGTGGGCAAGCCTTCGCAAAAGTCTGCGATTCTTTGGTGCTGGTTGCTGTCTTTGGAGCGATGATCTGCAGAGCAGAGCCTTTCGAAATGCGCCCTACAGACCTCCTCGATTAATTTGATATCTGTGACGATGCTCCCACACTCTGTTCGTGCTGCACCGATAATACTGGGCTGGTGTTTCCTTACCCCTACTCGCTGTGCGTCTGCCAAGTTCCTAGTTTATCCGTAGGCAGGTGCAGTTCCTCCGCGCGTTTAAAAGCCCCGGACCTTGCCCTCAACAAGAGGTCGTATTTAGCCTCTTTGGCCCCAATGTATTCTTGAATTGCGCCGGTTAGATTACCTGCGCGCTCAACGATTTGAATAAACCTCAATGTTTCAATCATTTGTGATGTTAGACGTGCATAGCGCATTGTCCCGGCCTCCTGCGCAATCACACGCCATCTGGCCTTCAAGAGATCCCATGCTGTCGGCATAATTTGCGGCGTGTCTTCCAAAGACGCATAGATATTGATGCGCATTTCAGATACTGACACTTCATCATTTAAAATTGATGAATTCATTCGCCACAACTTGGAGCAATGCCTTCCCAGCTGGGCCTTCAAGGTGAACAGCACTGGCCTGTGGTCGCTGAGCTTGCTTTGCCCAGGCGCTAAGGAAATGACACCGCCTGTGGGTAAACTTGCAACGAGCTTGATAGGGATATAGACACTGTCAATCCTGCTCTGACACGTACCCTGAACGCGCGTGGCACCAAAGGTGTTCCCGTGAAGTGTTATCCATGCATCGACCAGCTTCAACTCTCTACATATCTTCTGCAACTCTTTTGAATGGTATGTGCTTTGTCCTTGACTAGGGCCTCAGACATCTTGAATTGAATCAAAAACACAGTTGAAATCACCTAACACGCACGGTGCTGAATTTAGTAGGAATGACCTGGCACATCTAAAAAATTTATTGGCAAGAGACTTATCTTCGGGCGCGTAAAAGTTGGTGAAATGGATTTTCTGCTCGTTTATCCACATGTCCACCGCAATAACACGGCCTTCTGCATCGAAGAGACAATGCGCACCCCGCCTGAACCTCGGATTGAGAAACACGACACTGGTACCACGCGACTGCGTCTGCGTTAAGGAGAAGAAGGCTTCAACCGAAAATATAGTACGGAAGGTCATGATGTCGTGCCGCGTTCGAAAGTTGGTCTCTTGCAGAAAAAGCACGTCGACCCCGAGCGAGCGCACAAGGTTCATTATCTCCTGTTGTTTTAAAATATCTTTGAAACCACGAACATTGAAAGTCATGAAAGATAGCCTATCCATTTAAAATAAATTTAGGGGGAAACGAAACAATTGTTTTTTTTCTTCTTTTTTAACAGCGACGCGTAAGGGGACGGCACGGCCTGTCCTGTGTTAAGCGGCAGTGGATGAAGTCAACGTGATGATACTCAAAGGACTGGCGCTGAGATTTACTCACGCGCACAGATAGAACGGACCCAGTAAGCAACACCAATAATAACAGAAATAGTACACGCAGCATGCAACGTAACTCACATGATGCAATTACTATAACAACGCAGAGCCACCACAGCATAGAGCTCACAAATTGGCACATGAAGGTTCCATCGTGAATGACAGTAGCATATGGAATACTAAACAGTTTGCATGCATCAGAGACAACAACTGCATAGTGTTTGTACGGCTGAGAAGCAAGCATTGCAGCGGTAAAGACAACAGGAAGCGGAAAGAATGGATGTGGGCAGCACAAATTAAAAAACATTGAGTCCTCACTCGCATCAGGTGATGGCTCTCGGTGTGGCGAATCCACTCGGGGCTTTTTGGGTGTTCCGGAGGTGGTGACATCACTTCCACAGCTTGAACTACCAGGCTTGGTGGCTTGGTGTGGCACTGAGTGTTTGTGGCTCTAGACAACTTGTCGGGAGAACACGTACTTTCAGGAGACAAAGATACCGATCGTGAGGCTCGCGAAAATATGTTACTCCTTAATTTTCGTGATGGTGACCGGCTCCTACGATGTCTGGATGTCCTGTCGGACGCTTCTTCTTGGGCCTGTGCAGTGTGTGTGCGAGGCGTGTTAGGTTTCCTTGAAGACGTGGTCTTTACTTCTTTCGTGGGCGTCGTCTTCACGCTACCTTCCCGGCGCTCATGTGGCCGTTCATGGAGCTCGTCACTTGCACTTGTTGCCTCAGAAGGTCGGAGCGATTTTCCCGCTTGGCCAGCACTCCGAGATGCTTGGGACGCTTCCTCCAGCGGTGATGCGTTCGAGGATTATTTGTTTTTTGTGGCCTTGAGTTCCTCTGATGAAGACGTAGCAGACGCACTCGGCGTCTCCACAGCGTTTCTGGCATCCTGTGACGACGTTGTGGGAGATGACAACGCTGCGGTGTCCCCAGCCAGCGTAGAAACGTCGTTGTCCCTCGTTGTGCATGGCGACGCGGCGTAAACGCCGTTGGCGTCTAAAAATCTGTCATAAAAAATCTGGCGTAAAAAATGGCGTCTAAAATCTTCTGTCATAAAAATATGTGTCGGTTGCGCTGTCTTTGTCGCACTAATCTGGAATCTTCTGCGGCCGTGGCTTGGTTTTGCGTTGCAAAACCTCCATGTGCCTGGAGGTACCAATTTGGGTTGTTCTCTTCGAAGCACTCTCTCCAAGTTCTGGGAATTTTTTCAGTGACTGTGAGGTGCTCTGCGCTGCGTCTGCGTATGACTTGGGACGGAAGCGATCTTTCGTCGCGTGGTCCCCATTACAGCGCTTACACTTGGACACACAATCCTCAGATGTATGGCCGAAGGTGCCACATCGTTGACAGAAGGGTGTAGTGCAAGTAGTCGCAAAATGACCTTCTCTGCTGTAGCGTGCGCATACTCTGCGCATACCACGATACTCGAGCATCGCGCGGTGACCTTGAATTGATAGGAAGTTAGGGGCGGGCTTAGCCATCTCGATTCGGATGATGCGGGTACCAGTGGACGTTGATTGATGCCATTGCAAGGTAACAAATGTGATACCCTTCACTTTTCCGTATGGCTGAAGAGCTGAAATAACTGCGTCATCTGACACGTACGGCGGGAGGCGGAACACACTGACTTGTACGCTTGGCGCCCCGACTGCCTGAACTTGTACCTTGTGACCTTGTAACTTGAATCCTTGGTTTACCATCAACTTGGTTGCTTGTGCAGCCGATCAAGCCGCAACTAGGAACTTCGAAGCTCCGAGGTGTTACAGGAACAGCACCTCTTCACTCCCCATGACGTCTTCGAGGCCATCGATGACCTCGTCGACGGACGCCGTCCCCTCCGGGACGGTGAAGTTGAAGCAGTGCTCCTTGAAGGGGACCGCCGCAGGCCTTGACGCCATCCTCGCTGGTCCCGGCAGGGGCCGACGACGAAGGGATCAGGCCTCAAAAACACTGGCTGGCAAAGTCGCGAGTGGACACCCGGCAGCAACGCCGCCGGAACGCTGACCGCGTTCAAGACTGGAACGCCGAAGCTCCTTTAAGCGGCTCCCGTTCGTCCCTCGTAGTCGTAGTCGTAGTGTGTAACCAGTGTTACATCTTGACCTGCAAGGTGGTGCTGGTGGGAGATTTCTCCTGTTCTTTGTTTAACAATAAAAAGTTCGCGGCGTGCGCGTTACCTAAAAGCCCAATGCTCATGTCTCTCATTCCCCATTAGCAGCCATTGGCATGTACATTGAGCACTATCTGACAGGAAAACGTTGCTACGTTATACTCGACGGGTGTAACCTCCTTAGTTTTAGAAATGTTTGGCGAGCATTGGGCCACAGTGCCATGAATACAGTGAACTAGTATATACCATGAACTCGAGGTTGTTAAAGGTGGGAAGTAGACCCGAAGCGCAAGCCGTAAATAAGTGTGCGTGTGCCACCTCCCGTTTAGTCCTTGGAATGTCCGCTGGATGGCGGAGCTTTTATATGGGGGAATATATGATGAAAAGATGCGAGATGGTGGTACTTGGAGTGTTGAATAGATGGACGAACGAACACACAGACAGATGCATGGATGGACGCATGAACAGACGCAGGGGCGGATGCATTGACTAACGCAGGGACGGACGCACGAACAGACGCACGCACGGACGGGCGGATGGACGCATGGATGGTCACACAGACGGACGCATGGATGAACGGAAGCAAGAACGAATTGACGGACGAATGCTTCGCCCTACTCTCCATCATTCACTCCGTGAATATGCTGCTATTTTTTTCGCCATGGCATAGATAGCGTAGAATCAACATTCGCGTGCGTCCCTGCCTCGATACATGCCGGGTTTTTAAAAAATGTAGCCTAGTTTTTCTGACAACCTATAAATGGGGTGTTGACTAAGGTACTAAGCAAACAAGGAAGTGAGAAATATTACTGGGAATAACACTGTATATTTATTGTAAAGCAACAATGACTTTCTAAAATGAACAAGTCTTCACATAAAATTTCATAAACAATGACGACCATGTGGTGCATTCCGGGTTCCGTCAAAGAAACTGCACTGGCAGTAACATTAGCAGGCACGCTTCTAGGCTCAATGTCTTGCACCACGAACAGCAGTGAAGAAAAGCTAAATACAAGAAAGTAAGTAAGGTACGTATGATTTAGAATAAGTAAGGCCGATTTCCAATTAAATACGTGAGAAAATGCTGGCACCATAGGCGTACCACGGTTCCCCTTTGGGGAGGAGGGGAGGCGAAGCCAATACATGAGAATGAGTTTGCACCCCCCCCCCCACCGATTTGCATTGCCCCCACCCTAATACTCAATGTACAAAGCTGCGTTCACCTTCTTTGGTGACCAGGGAAGGTGCACCCTCCCTCCCCCGTGCGCACGCCTTTGGCTGTCATGTATTCATAGATGACAATCACAACCGCAATCAAAGGTGAGGCGCCTACGGAAGAAGGTTTGCACCTTGTCAGCGACAGTTCTCGGGACGTATCCATCCAGAAAGTAAGAGCAATCACCCCCCCCCCCCCAAAGCCTGTGTCAGCAACCCTCTCCCGTCTCTCCAGTGCTTGTCGTCCACCTCCTATCACCCACTAGAAAGATTTTGTGGGTCCACTGTGAGCACGCAATAACAGTATTTATGCTATGACGGGTTAATTCAAGCGACCCCCCCCCCCTAAAATGAGTCGCTGGATTCGCCGCTGGACAGGCCGGCATAGTTGTACGCATGCTTGCCGAGTAGTATGTCGGCTTGTGCTCGCACATGCCCAAACACTAGCTGTAATCCGCAGAAGAACAGGATTGCGCAAACTAGGTCGAGTCAGTCTGGCTTATGATTAGCAGTGACGTCTACTCCATATAGTTACGCATCCCACGACGATTCAGCCGTCAGAAAGAACTGTCATATTTAGCGTTCCATTTAAAATTCTAAAACTTTCCTAGAAAAGACGAAAACTCAGGGACACTTAATTTCCCTTCCCAAAATAACATGTCAACCGACGACCGCCGGCCTGCCCTTCTAGCTATCGCGCACCGTTCGTTGCGGGGGATGGACAAGTTTCAACATGAGTGACATGGTGCGTCAAGGCGGGTCCACTGGGTGACGGGATAGACATTTAGCATCCTGGTGCATTCGGACTTCTATGCCACGTGAAAAAAAAAGATGTATTTTTGAAGTTTCAAGGCCTGCTGCCCAAGTCATCCAGTGGGATCTCTATGAGACGACCACCAGCACAGGGCAAGGTGATAGATGAAACTGAAAAGGTTCGGCCAAATAAGCATGGTCGAAGTTTTCCGACTACCCACACTTGTACAGGCACTCACGCTCAGTAATGAATACTTGCTCTCCGAAGAAGAACGGAGGCGACTGGCATAAAAGGTGACGCGATCCTGTCCTCGCTGAAGCTGGGTGAGAACAACATCAATGCCATGTCCGTTGGCATCAGTACAAACTTCAATGTGGGCTTATGCGTGTGCAAATAGGATGACATCATCGAGCTGGCGAAGGCAAGTTGACCATTTGTATCCACAAAGAAGGGAGTCCATCATCCTTTGAAATGTAGCTGGGTCTCACAATCTGAATAAAAATACCTTAAACTGGAGAAGTCCATCACGTGTAGCGAATGCGGTTTTTCTCACGGTTTCGATGATCGACAGAAATCTTCCAGTATCCCGATCGTAAGTCGTTAGATCATAAGTAGGCAGACCCATGCAGGCAGTCCAGAGCATCACATCGTCAATCCGCGGCAGTGGATAAACATCCTTGCTTGTTACTTCGTTTAAGTGACGGTAGTCTACGCAGAAGCGTCAGAGACCATCCTTATTCTTGACTAGCATGACCGGCAATACCCATGGGCTGCAGCGTGGTTCAATAACCTTTTTTGGGAGCATGTTTTCAACTTCATCCTGGATGACTTGGCGCTCAGCATGAGACAAGACACGCGAAAAGGACGTCATCGGATGAGGCTGGCGTTTCCAGTGTTGACCCTATGAGAACGAGGATGTATGTCCGAAAGGCTGGTCATCAAAATCAAAGATGCCGCGATAGAATTTCAGCCGGCGCCGGATATCGGCTGTCTCAGCTGGAAAAAGATCAGGGGCTATCATCATGCGACGTTGGCATCGGCTGTGCTCTGCAAGGAGCATAATGGAGCACAGGACGAAAAAGCATCGGCAACAAACGCTGAAATGGTAGCACCGATAAAAGGGACTTTTCCTAAAGTCCAGCCATCTCTGACAGTTTGAGCGCAACAGCTGAAGTTTAGGATCGGTAGAGATGCTCGTTACCTGTGACTGTCAAAAGTGTGTGACGCAGGGCAACGTTCTGGGCCAGTAAGACATCAGCAATAGATGTCAACATGTAATCGCCGTCGGCAATAGAAGGAGCATACCTCAGGTTGTGTACGTAATGACTTAAGCTGCTAGGCGAACGTGACGAACAGAACACATACGTGGTTTGAATAGTCTAGGGTTGTCATGGTAACTCGGCAAATCAAGTTGAAGCACGCCGGTTTTATGGTCAGTAAGGGCAGAGTGAGAGAGAGACAGGTTTATTTACAGAAAAGCGGAAAGGTTGGCCTGAGCGAAGGCAGTGTGGGTGGATAAAAGTCCATGCAGAGGATAAGTTCGTGGGAGCATTACTCGACCTCAGCAAATAGTACGGTCGGGGAGTGGTAGGCAACACTTTTACGCGCGGAGCAGATTACAAGCATGGGAAACGTGCCTCGGCGACGTTAATGAGTGGTAGAATCGCTCGCGTTAAAACTTTCCTAAGGCGGGAACGAAATTCCGAATCCATCACTGAGATGTGAGCCTTTGTGTCCACAAGTGCAACAACAGGTGTGTTGCCTACTTCAACGTCAATAAGGCAGTGTGAAGTCGGTAGCATGGCCAGAGGATTTGGCAGTCAGGTGGATGATGCATCATCACCTGCGGGAGCTGCATCATTGAGTTTTTCTGAGGCAGGTGTTGATTCAATGACGTTGTGTGGCAAAATTGGGACGAAAGACGGTTGGCGACGGGATAGCGGTGAACGGGACTGCTGAGCATGCGCAGATGGTGCACGACGACGAAACGACATGGCAAGAACGCCTTCATTTGGTGGCCTCAGATCATTCCCGGTAAGCTCAATAACATCGATGATCCCTCTCTGGACGATGGTTGCACCCATGGGATACCTGATGCCTATACCACCGGATGTTACAATGTCTGGTACGGTGACAGTTGAAGGAAGTGGTATGATCGTGAGCCGTCCTCCACTAGGCTGGATTGGCTGGGTGCACTGAACGCTTCTGACATTGGGCATGTGAAAAAAGTGGTCGACGGTGGTCGATCGGTTGAGAGAGGGCTGTGGTGCACTCGGAGGCGAGTCTAGCATTGGAAAGCTCTTTTCAGACAGTCGCATGATCTAGTGGGACAATGTGAGGGCTAGAGTTACAGGCACGGGAGCACACGGACGCGGGAGAAAGAGCTTCAAGTTCATGTCTGATGATGTTGGTCAAGTGCTCTGCAGTTAGCGGTGCGTTTAATGCAGGCGCGTCTTCGTATGACCGTACTGCTCCTGCGTTCGGAAGTCAATTGAAATGATAGGCACGTTGAATTTTCGCCACCCTAAAACGCTGGCACTCCTAGACGATGACATTTACTGTGTCACAGTCCTAGTATATGAGAAGGTTAAACGCACTTTCTGATATGCCTATTAATTTGCATGCCCCTTTTTTGTTTTCTTCCATGCCGTTCTCTGCTTTTCGACAAAGAAAAAGCATGTCCTGTACTTATATCATGCAGTATTGTGCTCACGTTTGCACACAAAATGCCAACTAATTCTTTGCTGCTGCCTTTCTAGCAACAGACTTGCCCAAAAGGGTGCACCTTGTTTCCTTGCATGCGTTCCAGGTTCAAATTTTTTTCTTCGTATTTCTGTATCCTCCCTTTTGCTGTTGCTTTCAAGTAGAACAGGATGTTGGCCAACAAAAGAGTTTCATCACAGCACTTATTCTTACTTGTATGGTACTACGACGGCAACCATTCTTCAATGTCGGCATTATCAGTCCCACAGAACGCGTCAGAACAACGGTTGTTGTTGTGGTCGCCTCGGTGGGAGCGGGCCCCTGGTTTGCCACAATGAAAAAAAATGAAACGTCGGCCACTGCGCAGCTCCGTTATATCGTCTTGTACCCCGCAGCTCTACCAAATGCCAAGGGGGTGAGAGTATGAATAAAAAACGTATTTACAAAACATACAGAAAAAAAAATCCGAGGCAGTTGCAGCCAAGATGGCAGAACAACAACGCGAACGCGATCGCATTCGTCGTCTTCATCATCTGTTTGATGGCTTCACGCTCCTTATGTCGTGTAACAATGTAATTGCAACAGCTTGACGGGAGCGTCAGGCAAATGAACAGATAGCACCTCCACTAGATATCACGCGGTTGAGACAATGGGCAAGGCGGCTAAGCAAGTACCGACGAAACGCTGTCCTATAGGCGAGCCTGTGCACCACAAAGAAATCATATCCCCAGTCAGCGCAAAAACGTCGTTGTCACTCGTTGTGCATGGCGACGCGGCATCAACAACGTCCAAACTGTGCGATCATATGGCCCAGTTTTCGAACAACAGGGTGATACTCGCCGGTGATTTTAATATTCCGTGCATTGATTGGCGTGATCCCGTTTCCTTTTTCGATGTGGACATAAACCCTCTTGTGGATATTATGATTATGTGTGATCTAAAACAAACTGTTACAGAGTACACCAGAGAAGCTGGAAGTGCCCGTTCGGTAATACATTTAATTTTTATTAGTAATGATATTTCTACATACTCTGTGGATGTGGTTGATGGTGTGTCGGACCACAGGGCGGTGTACCTTTCCTTTCCGCTTGGTGATGCGAAGTTGCACAAAAAACAAGGAAAAAAGTTAATAAAAGATTTCGCTAAAGCCGATGACCATGCAATACTTGACTGTTTGTTGGAATTTTGTGATAACATGCCGGGCTGCGTCACAACTCTCTGGGATGCTCTGAAAGAAACTATTCATTATTGCATTGAAAAATTTGTCCCCTCCAAATATGTTCGCACTAACAAAAATAACCCGTCGATGACAAGAGAAATCATTCATTTACACCGTAGGCTAAAACGAGCCAAAAAATATAAAAAAACAGTTAGTGAGATATCTAAATTAAAAGTCAGCCTTGCTTCCAAACTCTGCGATGCAAAAACTAGGTATTTCACTCATTCATTACCTGAATTTTCGACAAAAAGCCCTGAAAAATTCTGGCGATATATAGAACAAACGGATGCTACGCCCAGTCAAATAACTGTTGATGGTTCCATTGTAAATGATGCGTCGGTTGTCGCTGATCAGTTCAACAGATACTTCTGCTCCGTATTTTCTGCTCCCCAACATGAATCACCACATGACAACCTTCGTCCAGTAATGTCTTCCGAGTTCATAACTTATGAGGACATATTTTCTTTGCTGCTTAACCTGAAAAATAAATCTTCACTTGGTCCAGATAATATTTCTAACACATTCTTGCGTAAATATGCCGAACCCGTTGCGCACATTTTAACAAGCGTTTTTCGCCTCTCCTTCAAAAATTCCTTAATTCCTGATGACTGGCGCATGGCACGTGTAGTACCGGTGTTTAAGAAAGGGGATCGTTTAAACATTGCAAACTACCGGCCTATTTCCTTAACGTGTACGCCATGTAAGCTATTAGAACACATAGTCGCACATTACATCACAACATTTCTTGAAGAAAACCGCCTGCTGTCGCCATTACAGCACGGATTCAGAAAAAAATTATCGACCACAACGCAGCTAGTTACAACAATTCATGAGTTTACGTCGTCGCTGGATACGGGGAATCAAATTGATGCTACTTTTTAGATTTTAGTAAAGCCTTTGATCTTGTCACGCATAGCAAACTCATCTCTAAATTATATATCCTAGGTCTACCTGTTAACCTCATTGACTGGATCCGTTCTTACATTCACAATCGCAAGTAGTATGTTAATTAAATTACTGCATGCCTGCTATTCTACCAGTATCATCAGGAGTTCCTCAAGGTAGTGTTTTGGGACCTATTCTCTTTCTAGTGTATATAAATGACATTGTTGAATCAATACACACATCACAAGTCCACATAAAGCTTTTTGCAGCTCACTGCATACTTTATAAAATGATTACTGCTCCGAATGACCAGAAGTGCCTGCAATCCAACCTTTTGCCATTTCTAAGTGGTGTGAAGATTGGTCAATGAAATTAAATAGCTATAAATCAGTTGTCATGCATATAACAAATAAAAAACATCGTTTTAATTATACGTATTTTCTCAACAACTGTCCATTGACTGAGCTTAACGAATATAAATATTTGGGCGTCACAATTACAAGCCACTTAACATGGTCAAGCCACATTAATAAAACATGCTCATCTGCTTCTAGAAATCTCGGTTTTTTGAGACACAAACTAAAAACAGCGCCCTCAGATATCAAAATGTTGGCCTACAATACTTTTATAAGACCAAAGTTAGATTATGCTAGTGTCGTTTGGGACCCACATATAAAGAAAGATGTTAAGAAGCTTGAGATCGTGCAGCGAAAGGCGGTTCGCTTTATCTTTAATGCCTACCACAGAAATGACTCGCCAACAACGATCATGGCTAATAATGATATCCCTACTTTACCATACCGAAGAGCTGTTGCCCGGCTGAAATTTCTACACTCACTTTATTTCCGTAAATTTAACATTTGTCCAGAAACCTATATAAGAAATCGAATCTCAAGACAAACTCGACATACTCACAGCTACACTCTTGAACCTTACTTCGCACGTACTAATCTTTTCATGATTTCATTCTTTCCTCGGACGATCAATGATTGGAACGCGTTACCTTTTCAAGCATTCTGTGATAATGAAAATCTTGACTTCGATAACTTTGTATCTTTCCGTTTTTAACCGTACAACTCAAGATCTCGGACTGTCTCACGTTGTATTTGATTTGCATTCTCCGGTTGCAATTTGCAATTTCTTGCTGCCATTTAACTTTGTTCAAATGTTATCCTGTGTTCTACCTGTTATCCTGTTTTCATTGCTTGAACTTTTTTATGTATGTTACATTGTGAATCACGTTTTATTACGCCCCCTGCTTTGTCTTTCGACCGCAGTATTCTGTAAATATTAACAGTGCAAGGGTAACATGCAGCACAATACTTGATTATAATTTTTATTCATGTAACTCAACCTCTTTCATACACGCAGCATTGGCGAGTACAACGTCATTTTTGGAAACCTCGTTGGTTAGAGGAACCGTGCCGGGTGCAGTCTCATCAGAAGAGTCTTAAAAAATCGCGAAGGTTCCCAGATACTTCGGTGCAGCCCCTGACACAAGTATGTCGTGCGGCGCACGCTGACCGCTTATACGAACATCCTCCCGCACTACCAGCTAGAAAGATGCGTACATCGTTATGTGCACACGATCTAACAAAGCGTGAAGCCGTCCAATGACGCAAGCTACAGACCAGCAGCTTCCCACACCTCCTATTATACAGCAGAATCGTTCTGGAACAGATAGCGCCAAGGTGCGAACATTGCTCAAATCCGGCGACACTCATACATATAGTGGTCGCGGAATCGAATCCGGGCTGTGGCGGCTAAATTTCCGATGGAGGCGGAAATTTTGTAGGCCCGTGTACTCAGATTTGGCTGCACGTTAAAGAATCCCAGGTGGTCGAAACTTCCCAAACCTTCCACTACGGCGTCTCTCATAATCATATGGTGGTTTTGGGACGTTAAATTCCACATATCAATCAATCATACATATGGTGTGCACGCGCCTATACTACAGCACAGACAGCACAAGCACCCCAGAATTGTGGGAGTTCCTTTTGCGTGCATACGATCTTGAAGACCAACGCTGGCTCATCCAGCGCACGGTGGACGCTGCGGGGATCCTCACTGACCTCTTCTGTAATAACGTAACCAGTCTATACTGGTCCGTTTCATCTTTTTTTTTTCTGAGAGAAATAAAGATGCAACCACCACCACCTCTGTACAAATGTTTCAACAGGTACAACAGGACTATAAAACAAAAATACAAAGAGAGTCACCAGTGGGGACGTGTTAGTGTGTGTGTGCGTTCGTTAGTATATACAGACATGCGAACCACATCGGGAGTAGTTGTTCAAGCCTCTTGGCGACATCATTCACAAGAAGCCCTCTTTCATGCTGCTCTTTCCCCACTTTCTCTCTCTCTCTCTCTCTTAGTAACCGACGTCATTAAGCAAATATTTACTAAGGGGCAGGCAATGTACCCAAAAGGACATGTATTCATTCCGAATTTGCGCCACTGCAATATGAGTGAAACACGAAACCAAGATGCGTGAATAATAAGTTTTATATCATCTAGTCGAGTTATGAGACTTTATATACAAGAAATAATGCTTCTAGTAATAAACATGCTATGGCCAAGCAATGCGATTTCGACTATGGTGCGGTAGGCGGTGCGTTTTCTTTATCCGCACCGCCGGTGGGTGTTGTGCCCCAAGTTGGCAGTTAGCAAGAGTGTGTCTACTTAGGATAGGTAGTAACAGTGGAGACAAACCAGGAGATAAACCTCAAATGAACCTTGCCTCAAGCCAGCCGAACCTCAAATAAACCTTGCCGTTTCTTCTTAAGCTCACGACACTTAGGCAAATAGTGTTCGATATCACCACTTTTCTTGCAAGTCGGGTACAATGGCGTCGCGGACAGTCTAATGTTGTGGGGCCATGCTGGTGTATGCGCTGATCCCGTACGGATGCGATGAAGCAAGCAGGCCTATTCAGGAAGCACGTGTCACTTCTGTTCAAATTTTTGAATGCTACAGACATTACACGAGACTGGTGATGAGTGACAATTAGGTTCGGTGTATGGTGCAGTGAGATAGGGGTACCGGCCCAATACTGCTTGTGGAATAACACAGAGGCTGCCGGCTTATGCAGATTTACGTGGCACGACGAGCGAATGTTTAAGAGCCTGCCCGTGTTTAGTTCAAAAACGAACAAACAAAAGAAGATGACTTGCAACTAGTAAAGAGGAAACCAGGCGAGGCAATTAGGTGTATGCAAAAATAGATCCACCAGCTACTTACATCATAATCCTAATCGTAATCTTAACTTGAGGAACGCCGCGAGCAATTGAAAGGAAAATTATATGTGTAACCCTAAGGGACCAGAAGAGAGCAGAATGTATTAGTGCACAAACGGGTGTTAAGGACATCTTAGGCGAAATGAAGAAGAAATGATAATGAACAGGGCATGTATAGCATTAAGAATCACAGACATCTACTCACACTAATGAGTATTACCAAACGTTCATACTCACGCCTATTGAGTGCTCACTCACGTTCACATTCACGATGAACCAAACTCATAACCACTCACTCACGTTCATATATACTTACGCATATTCACACACGTAGGAACTCGCTCGTGTTTTACACACAAGCCTACTCACACTCATGAGCACTCACTTTCATTTGCTAGCAGTGACAGCAGATTTGCGCAACACTGAAGAACTGTTCTCTGTAAAACGGGGTTTATTGGCGCAAGTAGTACTTGCACAGCAGGTCTATTGATGCGGAAAGCGGGCGGCAGCAACGGACCCAGGAATCACAGCACTCGGGGCAAACGCTCGCGCTTGGCTCCTCTCGCTAAAGGCGTGCCCCACTGTGGCACATAATCTTCTTCCTCTCTACAATACCCCGGCGACGAAGACGAGCCATCCTGGCAAGTCAAGGTGACGAGAGTAGGAGTGGGTCATGATAGGGCTTGAGACGACTCACGTGGACAGTCTCACGACCAAGGCGTCACCTGTCTCTAGATGGCGCGACCGGCTCAATCACGTATGTTACATGAGATCGACGTTCGACAACGCGATAAGGACCGTGAAACTTGGGGCCAAACTTAGAGGACAGACCTGGGGAGTGGAAGGGCAGTCGGAGCCAGACGAGCGAGCCCACGGCAAAAGTCTCGACTTGCTGGTCGCGGTCGTGGCGGTCTTTTTCGAGTGTTTGCTTGTCCGAGGTGAATGATTGGGCCAACTGACGACACTCTTCAGCGTGGTGCACAATTTCAGAGAGAGGGTTGAACTCTGAGACGTCGGGACGATGCGGCAAAATGGTGTCAAGGGTGGAGCATGGCTCACGCCCATATAAAAGAAAGAAAGGCGAGAAGCTTGTGGTTGACTGCGTCGCGGTGTTGTACGCATAAGTCACAAATGGAAGAATAACATCCCAGTTCGATTGGTCGGAATTGACATACATGGCGAGCATGTCTCCTAGCGTTCGGTTGAAGCGCTCAGTTAGACCATTGGTCTGCGGGTGGTAGGCTGAGAGGTGCGCTGCACCGTGCGGCATGCCTGGAAGAGTTGTACAACTTAGGATAAAAAGACACGTCCTCGATCACTCAGCAGTTCACGTGGTGCCCCATGAGGCAGTACGAAGCGTCGCAAGACGAAATTGGCTACGTCACGTGCACCAGCCGTAGGTAGTGGAGCTTTTTCAGCAAACCTCGTCAGATGGTCGACCGCGACAATGATCAATCGATTTCCAGTGGCAGTGTACGGAAGGGGACCATATAAATCGATTCCAACGCGTTCGAAAGGGTGCGCCGGACACGGTAGAGGCTGTAATAATCCGGGTGAATGGGCCGCTGTCTTTCGTCGTTGACATAATGAACAGCACCGAATGTATTTTTGTACAAAGGTGTACATACCACGCCAGTAGTAACGCTGGCGAATCCTGTGATATGTTTTTAACACACCAGCGTGAGCATGTTGTGGGTCGACGTGAAAATATGCACAGACATCAGATCGCATGTGGCGTGGTATAACCAAGAGCCATTTACGGCGATCCGCATGGTAGTTTCTGCGGTATAGTTGCGAATCCAGTATCTCGAAATGTGTGGCTTGGTGGCGAAGAGCGCGTGGGTACGCAGACGTTGAGGAGTCGGAAAGAATGTTGAGGAGAGATTTTATCCATGGGTCTTTCCGCTGTTCAGGCGACATGCTTGAGACGGAAATGGGAGCGATGGGAAAGTTGGCGTCCGAATGCAGGTCTGCGCTGGATCTCACTGGTGATCGTGACAGGGCGTCCGCATCAGAGTGTTTTCGTCCTGAGCGGTAGACGACGCGAATGTCGAATTCTTGTAGGCGAAGAGCCCAACGTCCAAGGCGACCTGAAGGATCTTTTAGCGACGTCAACCAACAAAGTGCGTGGTGGTCTGTCACAACGTCGAAACTCTGTCCGTACAAGTAAGGACGAAACTTTCTTAATGCCCAAACGATTGCGAGGCATTCTTTTTCAGTTACGGAGTAGTTCATTTCCGCTTTCGTGAGTGCGCGGCTTGCATATGCGACGACGTACTCTGGAATACCGGGCTTTCGTTCCGCGAGTACGGCTCCCAGACCAACGCCACTGGCGTCTGTGTGCACTTCAGTGGGGGCACTTGGATCGTAATGGCGTAGAATGGGTGGCGACGTAAGCAGGCGGGGCAGTGTAAGGAAGGCTTCGTCACATGCCGGGGTTCAGTTGGAAAGATTAGCTGGACCATTGAGTAGTTGCGTAAATGGGGCTAATATTGATGCAAAGTTGTGGACGAAACGGAGAAAATACGAGCACAAGACGATGAAGCTCCTAAGTTCTTTGAGTGAAGTCGGCTTCGGAAAGTTGACTACGGTTCGAAGTTTGTCCGGATCGGGGCAAATTCCATCCTTTGACACAACGTGACCAAGTATAGTAAGTTGGCGAGCCCCGAAGCGGCACTTCTTTAGGTTAAGCTGGAGGTTTGCCTTAGTAAGGCACTGAAGAATTGTGCGCAGACGGTCGACGTGGGCAGGGAAATCAGGAGAAAATACGATAACATCATCAAGGTAACATAAGCATATCTGCCATTTAAGGGCGCGTAAAAGGCTGTCCATCATTCGTTCAAACGTTGCAGGTGCATCGCACAGAGCAAATGGCATAACCGTGAATTCGTATAGGCCATCCGGCGTAACGAACGCTGTTTTGGGACGGTCACACTCTGCCATCAGAACCTGCCCGTAACCTGAACGTAAGTCCAGAGAAGAAAAGAATTCGGCACCTTGTAGGCAATCGATAGCATCGTCGATGCGGGGAAGAGGGTACACATCTTTCCGTGTAATTTTGTTCAGTCGCCGGTAGTCGACACAAAATCTAATCGAACCGTCTTTTTTCTTCACTAGCACAACAGGTGAAGACCAGGGGCTAGAAGATGGCTTAATGACACCACGTTGAAGCATATCGTCCACGTGCTCTGCAATTACACTTCGTTCGTTGGGTGATACGGGGTAGGGGCGTTGCCGCAAAGGAGGGTGCGTTCTAGTGTAGATTGGGTGAGCGACGGTGTTAGTTTGACTCAGTGTCTTTTGAGGAAGGTCAAATGAATCACGGAATTCATGCAAAAGGGTTATTAGCTGGTTCCGTTGATCCAGAGGAAGCTTGCTGTCGATGGAACGATCGAAGATATCTGAGGAGTAGTCATCCCGCGTAAAAGGAGGAGTAACAGCGTTCAGTTGAAGTTGCTGGCCAGGTTCATGGAACTCAATAGGCACAATAACGTTGTCATCAACAGGAAGAACATATCCCAGTGTTTCGTGAGCTCTTAAGGTGAGAGGGCAAGAGCTAGGATTGCAAACGACAATTCCGGAAGTATCTTGGTGAGGTGGAAGAACGGCGTATGGCAGAGACGTACCGTGGCGGCGACTGAAAACGTCAGATGGGGAGAACACGATGGTAGAGCCGGACAATTCAGTGCGATTGACGGGGACAACGATGGCACTAAAAGGGGGAACATCTATGTCGGAAGCAACAAGAAGCTTGCCAAGGTGAGTGAGCTCAATGTCGGTAGATGGCGCATCAGAAAACACAGAAAATTCCACCTGCACGCGAGCGCAGTCAATTACGGCATGGTGGCGTGACAAAAAATCCCATCCCAGTATTACGTCGTGGGAACAAGTGGCCAACACGAGAAACTCGATGTGGTACAGGACGTCCTGAATGATTACTCTCACCGTACATGCTCCGACTGGTCGAATAGGTTGCGTGCTCGCGGTATTCAGTAATACGTCGGAAGGCGGTGTCGTTACTTTTCCTATCGAATGGCAGAGTTTTTGACTCATCAGAGATACGGCGGCACCCGTTTCAACAAGCGCAAGAGTTTGTAGACCTTCAACAAACAGTTCCAGAACGTTTGTGGGGGACGGGCGAGGACTTCTACAATGCGACGATTTCGCAGCTCGTGCCCCCGGAGCTGCGGCAGTCAGTTTTCCGTCTCTACGGGGTTCGGTCGGCGACGCAGCGGGGACGGAGAACGGTAGCGCCGTGGTGAGGATGAGCGACGGGGACCGAATGGTCGGTAGTCGGCAGCAGAGTGGTGGTCTAGTTCGGATGGGGACGGGTCGCGTTGCACTGATTGTCAGTCGCATTGACAGGGCGTTTCTCGTTGCGCGTTGTACGGGCCGGGAAAGAGTCGTCAGTGTACCTCGGAGCTGCAGCCGGGCCCGTTGCGAAGCGCCGGCGACAGAAGCGCGCCACGTGACCTGGATATCCGCATGCGTAACAGATTGGACGATTGTCAACTGCGCGCCAAGGGTTTCCGTTATAGCGCTGTTGTGTTCCTGGAAATGGCGTCTATGATACTCGTAGAGGCTGGGGAGTCGGCTGAAGCGGAGGTCGTGGTGGAGTAGCAGCAACAGCAGCGTAAGTCAATGGCGCGGTGACAGGTGTTGTCTGAGAGACGGGCGGCAGTGCCTCAGAGACCTGCGCCTGTATTACCTGTCTGATGGCGGGCGCGAGACGCTCAGAAGAAGGTTCCGTTGCCGGTTGACACGACAGACACGAAAGTTGTCGGGCCACCTCCTCGCGCACATATCGTTTGATTTCCGACATG
This sequence comes from Rhipicephalus microplus, assembly GCF_043290135.1. NCBI lineage: Eukaryota > Metazoa > Arthropoda > Arachnida > Ixodida > Ixodidae > Rhipicephalus > Rhipicephalus microplus. Next base: position 149,786,204 of record NC_134704.1, on the reverse strand, counting down.
ATTGTGTTGTGGTCTCCACCTAGGGTCAATGCCGCGAGAGTTTCGCCGGTAGCCGCTGGCCGCCGTGTCATGACCCGTTGTTTGCGCAATTCCTCGAAGCTCTGGCAAAGAGTGGTGAGTTCGGACACGGTACGGGGCCCTTGGCCAGCAGCATCTGGAAGGCGTCGTCGTCTATCCGCTTCAAGATGTGTTTGATATTGTCTGCTTCGATCATTGAAGGGTCAAGGCGCTTGCACAAGTCGAGCACATCCTCGATGTGGCGTGTGAAGCCTTCCCCCTGAAGCTGTGCGCATCCCCGTAGACGCTGTTCAGCACGGAGCTTGCGTACCTCGGGGTGACCGAATACATCGGTAATGCGTAGCTTAAAAGCACCCCAAGTGGCGAATTCCGAGTGGTGGTTGTTAAACCAGAGACTCGCTACGTCTTTCAGGTAGAAGGAAGGAAGGAAGAAAAATAAAGGGAAAAGAAAGGCAAGGAGGTTAACCAGCTGTAAGGAAAGGACTTAAAGACGCCGAGGAACGGCAAACCAAAACCGAAGAAGACGAGCGGAGGGCAGGTGGCACGAAGGCGACAACAAGAAATGAAGAAGAGAAGAAGAAGGCACGTGCGATTACGAGGCAACTGTGCGCCAATCAGCTGATGACCAGTGGTGGCCCATAGAGGTGGCGTGCCACGATTGGGCCACGTGCGACCATTACGTGGCAGTAAGCTGGGTGGCTGGGGACGAGCCGGAGCAGCGGCAGACGGAAGACAGCAGGCCGAAGCGTCGGACGCAGGCGATCCAGGTTCCGGCCAGGGAACGCGGCCGTCCACGCTGCTGCCGTCCAACCACCAGCTGGGGCGGCATTGCCGGCACGAGTATTGCATCTCTGGGCGCGGCCTGGCCTGGTGTTCTTTTCCTTGCCGAGGGCATTGCGGATCTCGACGAGGCGTCTCCACGGTCAGCCGTTCGGCACTGCGATGAACGTGGCCTGGCTAATGGTCACGATTGCGCCGAGCATCGCGTCTCGACGCAAGCTGTTCGCTGGACGGGCTGGCCATTTCCCGCATGGAGCATCGCGTCTTCGATGCGGGCTGACTGCTCCGTAGCCGCACCCACGCCATCAAGCGCCGGTGTCACCAGAGCGTCGCACTTCGGCAAGGGACGAGCGAGACGTCCTGCCGGGCGAGACGCGGGCGTGTGTACGGAGGACCATGGAGCCGGGCGAGGATTCAGGGTGGCCGAGGATGCAGATGCCAGGGGAGTTGCTGGCTGAATCGAGGATCGCCGAGCGGTGCCGAGCCGTACCGAGCGACGCGCCAGACTCGGACGTGGGCCGCGAGCTCACGAGCTGTGCACCCGAGGGTACCTGGCGGTGCCCTGGCCAAGGCGAGGAACGCCGGTGACTGAGCTGCCGCACCGCAGCTGTGGCGAGCAGTATTTCAGCACAGCACAGACGCTGCTGTGCTGGCCAGAACCAGCACGTGGAACCGCTACGCCCGGGAGGTGAAAAAGAGCTCGAGGGTGGAGGCCAGGAAGGCAGAGGGAGCGGTGCGCCGCTCGAGAGGACGAGTTCCTGGCAGCGTTCCTGAGCCGGACGTGGGACCCGTACGTGTCGGCCAGGTCGAGCTCCGGTGTGTTCGTTCTAGGTCGAGTCCGTCGGCCTGTACAAGGTCCAAGGACGGGGCCTGCTGAACGGCTCCTGCCTGGGTGCAGTGGCCGGGAGCAGGTTCGTGGGCGAGGCCTACCGGGCGTGGTCCTCGTGAGCTGTGGCCTGATCCTGGACCTCAGGAGTTGCGACCCTGACTGCTGGGTTGGCCGCGACGTCCGACTAAACGGCGCTGCACACGGTAGCGCATCCGTGTGCCGTCAGCCGTTCCAGCCGTGCCACCTTTGCCCTCGCGCACGTCGACGACCGCATCATGTCAGGACGACGGGGACCCAAACTGTGAGGCAGCGGTTTCTGCTTGCGTGCCGAGAACTATACGCACTGGACGCTGAGTAAGCGCAGCCGCGAGCTCTCCGCATAATAGAGGTCTGACTCTCGTACATGATGCGTGACGCTTGGCATGTAGGGTTGGACATATAGTTTTTTCACCTGCCACTTCGTTCTCTAGTGTACAATATAACGCTTCTTTTGTTCGCATCCATTGTTGATGTTAATCCTTTTTCGTCCGCTATCAACAAACATAGTGACGAACGTCCTTAACCATCACACCAGCCTATAGGCAGCCGGTTTGCTACCCTGCGCATGGGAGAGGGATGGGGAAGATGAAAGAGAGCGGAGAGGGAAGATAGAAACAGCACATTCGGCAGCACACGCGCGCACACTCAGTCATAGTCCAGTCTTGTCTTTCGCGGTGTGCGACATTGCTGTTACAGTCGCTTGTTCAAGTCGGTGTCGCGTAGGAATTTCAACAGAGCCTTCGTCGCCTTCTGTTGCAAGGTCTTCTCTCGGGCACTTGACAGAATAGTGTCCACAGACATTTGGCTGTTGTCGATGCGCGCAAAAGCAGACGCCAGTGACTGTCTCTGGATTTCATACAATGGACAGTCACACAGGATGTGGTGTAGCGTCTCTTCGCAATGACAGGCATCGCAGAGAGCGTTGTCGGCCATTCCTATGACAAAGGAGTAAGATTTTGTAAATGCCACTCCTAGCCATAAGCGATGAAGAAGGGTGGCTTCTCTTCGGTCGAGTCCAGTGGGCATGCGGAGAGCCATCAAAGAGGACAGGTGGTGTTGACGATTCGTATCGATGCTTGGTGGGCACCATAGTGAAAACGTGATCTCACGCGCAAGTCGTCGAAGATTACTGGCAGCATCAATCCTCGAAAGTGGTATGGCTTCTTCTCGTGTTCCTTCAAGGGCTGCCCGCGCGGCAGTATCGGCATGTTCGTTCCCTATGATGCCGCAGTGACTTGGCAGCCATTGAAGCGTCACATGATGGTACATATTGCAGCTTTGATGTGTCGTCCCACTTGTTGCTTGCGCCTACCTTTTCAAATGTCGACAGCCAATCTTCTACGTCTTGCTCATCGGTACCGTCGAAAAAAGGTGGATCGCGCACGCGTAGCGCAGTGGGCACGATGACCATAGGAGGCTGGGTCGTACCTTGCTGGATGTTTTCTTCGGCCATTTCTGAGATGGCAGGTAGTTTCCTGTTGCGGAGTTCCAGGTTGAGTTACCCAGTACCTCCAACACTCTGAAACGGGGTTTATTGGCGCAAGTAGTACTTGCACAGCAGGTCTATTGATGCGGAAAGCGGGCGGCAGCAACGGACCCAGGAATCACAGCACTCGGGGCAAACGGTCGCTCTTGGCTCCTCTCGCTAAAGGCATGACCCACTGCGGCACATAATCTTCTGCTCTCTACATCTGTACTGCAGATATCGCATTGCAAGCTTTGCTAATAACTGGTAGCCTTGGCCTGCTTGCCTCATTTCCTTCACAGCTCTTCCGCAGAAGACGTCATCTGGACAAGCGCTACAAAAGCTGCTTGCCTGCCGCTGGATCAACATTTGGCAGCAGTGACAGCAGATTGGCGCAACACTAAAGAACTGTTCTCTGTACTGCAGGTTGGTGCACGAATTACGCACATTTTTGTACCTGAATAGTTAACGCTGTTGCTGCTGCCTTTCTGTGTTGCTGTGTACCTATTGTGAAATTGTTACACATCGTTCCAACTGCCACTGCTCTTTGCTTTCGGGGGACATGAAGAAGCCTACGAATGGGTGGGAAAACAGATCCGAAATTCTGGAACTTCGTGCTGAAATGAGGTCTTTAACAGACAGTATCAAATTTATGAGCGATGAGTTTGAGGACATGAAGAAGCACCTTAGAGAGGCCACGGAGGAACGGCAAGCCTTGAGCAGGGCTAATGAAGAGCTGCGTGCCAGGTGCAAAGAGAATTAAAAGATCAATAAGAAACTTGAAAGGAGAGTTGCTCAATATGAGCAACACTCGCGCAGGTCAAACGTAGAAATCAAAGCACTTACGCAACAGGAAAACAAATATATTGAAGGGCTTGTTGGAAAAATTGGTTCTGCACTCGGTGAACCCATAACTCCTTCCGATATTGAAGTTTGTCACCATGTGCCTACCCGAGAAGCTGGAAAATCTAACATAGTTGTTCAGTTTAAGAGCGTACAGAAGACGAACGCTGTCCTCGAGAAAGCACGGAAGACCAGGTTACAAAATAACCAGGTTGGAATTCCGAATGATGCCAGAGTATTTGTTAATGAGCATCTCTGTCCCGCATTGAAGCGTCTCCTTTCGCTCGCGTTGGCAAGAAAGCGTGAATACCAATGGCGTTTTGTCTAAAAGCGAAATGTAAAAGTACTTACACGCAAAACTGAGGCTAGCAATGTAATCTTCATTGCTTCAAAGGCTGACCTTCAAAAGATAACGTAGAGGGTGGTGCGTGAAAACTGAACTTTTTATCTACCTATCGACTGGACAATGTATCAGGAATTCAGTCTACCATCTGAAATCTCTCTGCCTTCACACGTGAGAAATATTTCTGCGCTCCATGCTAACTCGCGTTCACTCGCTCATAAGTAAGATATGCTAGCTGTGTTTCTTGCAGAGTTTAGTTTTTTTGTTTGACCTAGTTATGTTCTCTAAAACATAGTACCAAAAACACTGTGCAATGCTTACCATAGACGGGTGTAGACACTTTCTTGTTAATCGCGAGGAAAGACGTGGGGGTGGTGTTGCAATGCATGTTAAGCGCGGAATACAGTGTGATGTGCTTGAGGAATTAACGTGCACCCCACCTCACTATGAAGTGCTCACTGTTAAATCAGACGGCAATCTGTTTGTCGTGATTTACCTACCGCCTACTGATAAAACCTCTTATTTCTTACACTTCATGAAAAGGCTTTTAGAACACGTTTATTTTCTCAATTACAAAGTGCTTCTCGGTGGCGACTTCACCATTAACATGCTCGATGATGGAACTTCCACCCACGCATTCACTAACTTCATGAATTCACTAGGTTTCTGTGGCATCATCACAATACCTACTCGAGTGGCCCCAGCTTTTCAATCGGCTCTTGATAGCTTTGTCGTTAACGCTGGTACACAGATTTACTCAGCCGGAACTAACACCTATGATATCAGCGACGACTGCCAAGTATACGCAGCATGCTCATTATATGTTCATGAAAAATGCTTACCTGATATGGAATACTTTCGCGCACTTGTACTTCGCACAGACTGGTTTTCTTTATATAACAAAGAAGATGGTAGTGAAGCATATGGCGAGTTAATTCTTGTCAATTTTACCCGTCTTTACAGCTTGTCGTTTTGACTCAAAACAGGCAAGGTAAAGGAGCGTATTAGAAAGCCTTGGACGCAGCCTCAACACGTTAAGATGACAAACAAGAAAAATAGGTTATTCAATTGATTTTTACGCACGCGTTATGAGAGCGATCTGACTGCATTTAAGAAGTTGCGGAATGCCATAAACAAGGAACTACGAAAAGCTAAAGCACACTATTATGAAACTATTTTTGCATTGGTACTGAGGACAAATCTAGAAAACACGTGGAAAATTATCGATGACGCAATAAGCGCCAAAAAACAGGAAACGGTCTTTTCATGAAGTTGCCATAAATAGTGAAAAGGAGACGGGCACTGCTCTGACTAAATGCTTCAACGATAATTTTGTGAACATGAATACGTCCTCACACAGTGCGGTCAGTGCCACTGATATTGTTAGATGTACGCATAAAATTTTTTTCAAACCGACTGACGACACCAAGATTTGTCTACATCACCAGATGTAACTTGAAGAAACAGCAACTCGAACACAAAAAGAATTATTTTAGCAGGGCGTAAAATATGTCATCAGACGTTATATTTGCGACAGGCCTGTCTATTTGATTCCAGTCCCGTATTTTTCTAGGGAAAAAAGACTTACTAAAGGAGTGTGTTTTGCGAGGAAATTCCAAATCTTGTTTTTCATGGTCAACCCTAAGGGAATAGTAGTTAGGGGATTTTATCTAAACATGACTATCAACGCCAACGTTTGAATGAAATATGTTGTGAAAAAACTTCAAGCGAAGTCTTCGTCTTCGACCATCCAGTGTATCCCACTGCAGTAATTCTTTGGCGCGGGTAGGACTGAAGTCTCTGTCGTAACGCCCACAAACAAATCGAGTGGCCAAGCTCTGCACCCTTCCAAGTTTTACTCGGTCGCATACTGTAGAGGGGTTTCAAACAACACACGCATAGTCAAGAACGGAACGCACATCTGTTTCAGTAAGCAAATATTTTCTTCATAAATTAAAGTTCTTTGCGTTACGGCGAAGAAACCCAAGAGCTTTCCCGGCCTTGCCTATTGCATAGTCAACATGTCGCAGCCAATTTAAATTAGGCGAGAAATATACTCATAAATATTCATAATCATTAACCTAACTTATAGTGACACTGTTATTGCGTATGAGGTTTGAGGTTTCAGATTGATATTTTTTACGAGTGAACTCCACGAAGAAAGCCGAGGTGTCGGTGATTTTTAAAGGTGGCAATCGAAATGTCTTTAGAAACTACAGGCAAATTTCTATTCTGTCTGACTTTTCTAAAGGGTTAGAAAAGGGGATCTCTACATGCATCGACAGTTTTCAAAAGAATGACATTCTATCTGACTGTCAGCACGGGATACCGCCCAGGCAGGTCGACAAAGAAGGCGTTTTATGTCAAAGTAACAATTATTGTTAACACAGACGCGAGTAAACTAACGTTGCGTATATTTAGAGAATATAGCAATGCATTCGATTGCTTAAATTATATATATTATATTATAAAGCTAGAAGACAATAGTATCCGTGGCATCGCCAACTTGTTTCTGTCGTACCTTTCTGAGCGGACTTTGTGCGTTGTTATTGAAAAATTCTGCTCCTCATATCATGAAATTAAATCTGGAGTACCACAGGGTAGCGTATAGGGACCGACACTACGTAAATGATATCACCCAAATTGTTGGATATGCATCCATTGTGCTATACGCTGACGATACAAGTTTGTTTGTCTCTGGTCATTTACTTGATGATGCGTTGCAGAAATCCCGCAGTGTTCTTTCTGACTTGCCGACATGGTCCTGTAATAATGCGCTAAACACTAATAGCTCAAAATCAAAAGCAATACTATTCAGGCCTAGAAGGAGACAGGCTTTTATCAGCGAAGAATTATTTTTGAATGATGTTCCCATTGAAATTCTGACAAAGTACAAAGTATTAGGCGTTACGTTTTCAGAACACATGAATTGGACTAATCACGTGGATCTACTTGCAAAATCGCTGACATCTGCTGCTGGTGTGCTACCTCACTGTCGACATTGTTTTCCGGAAAGCGTAAAATTTCAGATATATTACGCTCTGTTTCAATCGCATCTTAACTATTGTGCGCTTGTGCGAGCTACCACCACAATAAGCGATATTCATGCACTTCTTCAACTACAGAAAAACGCACGCTTCGACATATAGTGAATGTACCCATTTTTTATTTCACTGCACCACTTTTTCGAAAATATAAGATATTACGTGGGACAAGTTTTTATGAATACTGACTTCTATATTCATTTTGTTTCGCCTCCGACAATATCAAATCCTTTTTAAAATATACGTCACGGCTTGAAACCAAAATAGCAACTCGCGCACTCATAGCCACGGCATGTGGTCTATACCATACAGGCGCACAAATTATCTTATGCAATCTCTGAGGCATAGCCTACCTTAGATACTAAATAAATTAGAAAGGGCAGGTTTTATCTCAAATATTTTGACACGCTAACAATTACGAGAATACTTGTGCAAGTATTGATTAAGGAATAAATAAAAAAAGTTTTTACACTTTCACACTTCTTTTTGCTTCTCGATGTGTTTCTCCCTCACTGTTTCGATAAAAATTGTATTATACCATTATCCATGGCAGTCGTTTTTGTACAAGTCATTTTCTTTATGATGCAACTTCCACTGTTTTTGTGTGTAGCAAGGCATCAAGACGCTTCCTCTTTCTAAAATCATCAGATTTGTATTTTTATAAATGTCATGTTCGTAAATGTTATTCAATATGTTCTTTCTTTCAATTTCATTGAAATTGTGATTTTTTGGATATACCTAAAACACGTATGAATGTTAATTTTAATGTTACTGCTGCCATGGCATATTCAAGCTGTATGATGCCGCTTGTCGCCTGATAGACCCCAAACAATTATATTGGAGAGTAAAAACCTCTCTGATCCTTCTTATTCTGATACACACACCTCACGTCTATTGCTACTCGTGAGCGTACTCCCGCCCACTGACGCTCATAAGTACTCACACAGGTCCGCCCACGCCTACTCGTGCCCATGGCTACTCGTCCCAGTTCATGCTCACGTCACGTTCATAAGCGTACTCTCACGTTTCATCGCACCTACTCGCACTCGTCAATAGTCACCCGCGTTAATACTGCCGTGTACTCATACATTTAGTAGTCCAAGCTTATACCTCCACACATTCGCAGCACTTACACTCTTGCTCATCTATTCAGACTCATGCGTACTCTATTACGTCTACACTCACGCCATTTTCTACTCGTAGTCATTCATTCATACTCACGCCTGTTCTCGCATATAGGAAGGCACTCACGGACGTTTATACTCGCACCTTCTGATATACCGTTGATACTCACTCGCTTTCAGTTGGTGAGTTCCACTGGTGAGCTCGACTGGTGGGGCAGAGAAATTTGTCCCTTAAATTTTGAAAAAAAATGTTCCGCTGAAATAGCGAAATAGCGTAATAGCACGAATCATTATCATGATTTTGCACATGTCGACTACACCCTGTCATCTGCGCTGGCGTTGTCGAAAGCGCACAAAATGGAGCGACATCAGTTGATGGAATGCGATATTCATGCCATACAAGGAAATTGAGAGTATGCACACTAATGATGTCACGTCAGTCGCCGCTCTGGCACCATGAAATGCATCAAAAAGACAAAAAAAAAATATCTCCAGGAGAGAACAACGCACGCATTTTCTTTTTACAAGCTATTTTGGGGCTCGGTGAAAAGACAGCCTTGCAAACACGAACGTAAGAGCTTGGTTAGTCAAGACAACAAAAACACCGCTGTTCAAAAATGGTTAACCCCCGTGCGCTTAGATTTGGGCGCACGTTAAAAAGACCCAGGTGGCCGTAATTTCTGGAGCCCTCCACTACGGCGTCTCTCATAATCACATGGTGGTGTTGGGACGTTAAACCTCACACATAAAAAATGCCGTTATCATAAAAGAATGATGCGACGGCAGGAAATATGGTAAGCATAAGTACTCATCTGCGCCTTCCCATGGCAAGAGGCGATACCAAAATATTAGGTGCACGCGGCGGTGTGCATGGTGGTTAGAATAAAAAAAATATTCCAAAACACAGGCGCCCACCAGCACCAGTTAGGTTGCCCAAATGTAGGAAAATATTTAAAAGCACTTATGAGCTGAACGTGTCACGTGGACTTATCGTTGTGCATTAGCATGGTGCTGAGAGTCGTCGGGGTCTAGCAATTGAAGTTTGTGGTGAGTGATGACTTTCGTACGAAGTTTCTTGACATTCGCTGTTTTCTAGAACTAGACAAATTTCGCTCGTTACTGTTTCACCCACTGTTTTGTTCTATTAGGCTAACCGTAGATGTAATTACTAGTACGCATATCTGAATAACGACTGAGGGCCACTGTCTACTTCTATGTCTAATTGCCAGAGTTTTTATTGCTACTCCAAGTGCCAACAAAATAACATGCAGCCTTATTGTGGTGTCCCCCTTTACCGAACTTATCTATACAATGACTGTTTTATCTCTCAAACCAGCAGAGAATGGAACCACCTTCCCGCATTCATCGCAGAAATTCCTGACACCAATTTCAAAAGGGCCATTCATGACGCAATATTTTGTTAACTTGTTTTCTTGTTATTTGTATTGTTAATTTGTATAACTGCGCATTTCTGTATGCATATTGGCGACTTCTTTCTGTAATGCCCCTGGTCTATGAAAGTATTTGTAATAAATAAATAAATAAATAAATAAAGCCAGCGCCTGTCTATTCTTTAGCAGTTATAAACTTTTCACGTTTAATTTTCATGCACTCCAACCCCTCGCGACGTATACGCTTAAGGTAACCAATAAATATTAGTAGCCAATTAGTTCTCAAAACAGATGCGTGCAACACGTCAGTTGCAAGGAAACCTCAAAGTAGGAGTGCGACTACTCGAAATCGGCAAAACTCCGACACTGCGGACACTTTGAAACCAGCAATGTCAAAGTTGAGCGAGGCAGGAAGAAGTTGGGAGAGAACAAACACGTGAGAAGGTGGGTCATCCAAGAACTAAGCTGACCTATGTGTGCTATAGGCTATGTGGGTTGTGTGTAACATTTCTTTAAGATATAAGCATTATTGTGCACAGTTAAGTGCGGGAGAGCTTTCCTTTTGTCGCAGTGTGAAGCATAGTGTGCATGTGGAGCTTGAATTCGGCGAAAGAGTTGAACTGAGTTGTTGTGGCGCCCGCCTCTGACGTCGGTGGTGTTGGAAGGAGGCCCTACCTGCAATAGATTTTTGTTCAATAATTGTCGGGTGAAGACGGCGTTAGCTAGCTGTCGGCGTTGATCGTGCCTAAGACGCCTAAGCTGCGACTTGTTGTTAACTTGTGCTAATTGTTTTAGCACGCGTGTTCATTGTGCTTGAAGAAGTTGAACGTGTCACAGTTTCGCTTTCAGTGCGTTTTGATTTCAACAGCTGCGTGATCATCATATGTTATGACTATTATCAGGCGTGTTTTAAATGCGAAGCATTTCTTAGCGATCTTCGGCGACTTTGAACGTATCTATCTATCTATCTATCTATCTATCTATCTATCTATCTATCTATCTATCTATCTATCTATCTATCTATCTATCTATCTATCTATCTATTTATCTATCTAGCCGCTTACGTTTGGGTGCTTTCGTGGTCACTCTCTTAACTTGGCTTGAAAAAAATTAGTATGGGCGGGTAAGATGGTTTAACGAATAAGACATAAATAATGCCAGAATCCCACCGCGTATGTTGTCAAACACTTCGCGCCAGACAGCGGCACACTTCCGCGGGCGGGTATGTGCCGCTGATATGTGCCACATACTTGCGAGCATCAGCGCTTCATATCAAGGAGGAGGAGGAATAAATGAGGAAGGACAGGGAGGTTAGCCAGTTATAGCTTCTGCTGTTGCAAATGCGCATGTTCCAGTTGACGTCGTTGCGTCGTGCCGCAGGTGATTGACACGTAGTGCCCAGGAATGATGAGAACACACATGTGCAATTTAAAGGCACTGCCCCTTGTTACGGGGCCCAAGTCGGCTCACAGAAGAAGATTGGGACTCTGCCTTACGAAGTTCAGAGTTGGTACCACAACTACGGGCTGTCCAGAGAGCCCACGACGCGGCGGTGAGACTAGGCGTCCCCGTTTCTACGTGGGAGTGGCCCGCGACGTTGCTCTAAAGGAGCAGCGTTTTTCAGGACCCAATAAAATTCTTTGTCTGACCGTCTGTTTAACGCGTGAGCGTTAGGCAATACCCGATGTTGGTAGCGTCGACCGGACGAATGCAAAGAATAAATGTCAGGGTCACAGATGGAATCCAACCCATTGATTTGGTTGATATGTGGGGTTTAACATCCCAAAACGACCATACGATCATGAGAGACGCCGCAGTGTAGGGCTCCGGAAATTTCGACCAGCTGGGGTTCTCAAATCTGAGCGCACGGGCCTACACCATTTCAGCCTCCATCAGAAATGCAGTCGCCGCAGCCGGGATTCGAACCCGCGACCTGCGGGTCAACTGCCATGGAATCGAACACAAGGAATCTGCGTGGCAATGAAACATTTTACTGCAAAGCTACACCAGTTCTCGGAACTTCTTTTCAAATAGATGCTAGTATTCGTGAAACGTCAATAGTGGTTTCAGTGCTGTCTACCAGAGCTTATAAACATTACATATATACTCCTTTGATACAGCCGCCAGGTCGGGTTAACGTCGACTAACGAGTTGCGCTGAAGTTGATTTATGTAGCAGTGTCCAGGGCCAGCATCCTCGCGAGCATTAGCGCTTCATATCAGCTTCTGCTGTTGCTAATGCGCATGTTCCAGTTGGCGTCGTTGCGCAAGTGCAAACAAGTGGTTATATAAGCATCTGCAACTCTTAGGCGCGCGACGTTTGTACATATATTTAGCGTCATTTTATCACGTGTCGCTCAATAAAAAATTGTTACACTGTCACCTTCCCTCCGCATGCTTCGCATAACGCCAATTCCCAGGTACGTGGGATCTGCCGAATTTTTTCCTAGGCAGGTGAGCTAACATGTGCCGCTGTATGCATCAGTGATGGCACGCATCGTAAAGCTATCGTGATCCACTTGTTGCGTGCTACAGTGCATTGCTTTGTCTTACGTAACACTCGCAAAACTTGAATTTACGCCAACTTTTCATGCCGCCCACTGCTTAAAACCAACAATGTCAAATTTCCGTGAGACAGCAAGGGTTAGGAAGCCAGTACGACCAATCACAGCCAGCTACAACAAAATCAAGACAGCTGTTCGCAAGCATCTGGACTCGAGGCCTTCCGAGCTGCACACAATGTTTTTGTTCTGCAGAAGAAACCAGGCTGCTAATGAATCGGTGGCAGACTACGTCGCTCTGCGGAAGCTAACCGAAGACTGCCGGTTCGGTGACAAGCAGTTATCATTGGAAATCTTGATGTGGGATCGTTTCTTGTGCGACATCAAGATTGAAGCTGTTTAGCAGAGACTTCTCACCGAGCAGAAACTTACGTTTCGGATCGCGTACTATAATGTAATATGTGAACGCTGAAGCTACAGCGCAAAAGCAGCGAGACGTACGCAACCAGGGACGAAACGAGGAAAAGGAGAGCCATGGCATAATTTAAGCTACTTGCATGAAACAAGATACCACGGCGGAAGTTTCCAGTTGTTGTCGCTGCAATGGTAAGCACGCTCCGCATTTATGCCGTTTCAGAAAGGCGGCATGTTTCAAATGCAACAGAAAAATTCGGACAACTCCCACTTGCAAGAAAGAGTTGCAAGCTCTTTGGGGGGGGGGGGGGGAGGGGCTACTGACTTTTACGGCAGCTTCCTCAAGGGCAGGACCGAAGCTGCGCAACCCGCTCATAATTAAAGAAGGACAATAAATGGGAGTGCAAAGGTGAGCACCAACGAGCTTTTGAGAAGCTGAAAAAGCTAATTAGCTCCGATGCAGTACTTGCTTGTTATGGCCCCGCCCTATCGGAAAAATGGCCGTGGTGGATACTGGAAAACATGGTGGGCGTAGTGGAAATAATAGTGGGCATGGTGGAAATCATGATGGATATGGTGGGACGTAGTCGAAAATATGGTGGATATGCCGTGACATACTGGAAGGTATGGTGTACAGAAGATGGGTAAAATGGAAATGATGGTGGAAAGTAGAGGCTAGATAGTGGGCAATCACGGGACACTCTGCCCACCATTGCGATAATGCTGGGAAGCCTTAAGCATATGGCGGGTAGTGCTTATTATGGTGGGTGCTTGGTGAACCAATAGGATAGTTTATTATGCTTTCAATACGGTGCTTATTATGCTTGGTGAACACAATATGATAGCGTATAGTTTCCGGAACACTGCATTCGTTTTGGTCAAGCCGTTATGTAGTTGTTGCTATAGGGAAAGAGCTACAGCATTGCGCTGGCACGACCGCCCTCTACATTGCGCGAAAAGCATCAAAATACACAATCAAATAAATTAGGTGGGCGTATCTATGTAACGAGCCTAGAAGCGTCATAAAGCGTGAGTAGATGTCGCCCTCTAGAACGAGCGTGAAACGGATATTATACTTGGCAGACCCCGCCGGTAAACTGTTGCTGCTCCCCAGTCCACTTGTTTTTTTTTTCTTGCAGTTGTGAATTGTAAAAAAATAGCACTGGTGCCATTAACACAGTGGCAATTGTTACAGGCAGCAGTTGCATGTGTTTATTAAATGTGCAATTTTTAGTAGCAGGTGCAGATCTCGTGTATGTCGTGTACACGACAAACATAACTGAAGTTGAACCGTAAGTTTGTATGTCAAATAACTATTTAACACACAACCAATGGCATGTTGGAATGGCGCAGTGGTTAGTGTTTCCGAATGGGAATCCGCAGGTAGCACGTTCAATACTCCGTGCACCTTGTTTTTTTTTTTACGTGATGCGTGTTTTTTATACCGTTTTTATAGAATTCTTTGTTATTTTTTGAGGCAGCTCGTCATGGTGATTCTGACGCCATTTCCCGCTCAAGCGTTGCCGGCACTGCAGCACCCACCATATCCCACCATGCGCCATGGTGAACGTTTCCCACCATTCACCCACTACATTAATCCACTATAATGGTGGGTGGTGGTTTACACCATGCCCACCATTCGTTTTTTTCTGATAGGGCGAGCATCCCTTGATACAGTGGTGTGACGCATCCCCCGTAAAAGTGGGGGTGATGCTGGCCCATAAAGCTGCCAACGGGAGTGAGCAACCCATAGCTTATATATGCTTTACGAACTCTTGGCGCAAGTGAGCGTAACTACGCCCAAATTGATAAATAGTGCCTAGCCATCGTCTTTGGAGTTAAAATATTTCATCAGTACCTTGCTGGGTGAGAATTAATCGTGATAACAGATCGCAAATCACTTTTGGGTTTATTTAACACGGACAATCGAATACCCGAAGTACTGTCGTCCAGAATGCTGCGCTGGATTTTGTGGTTGTCGGCGTATAACTCTCTCATTCAGTACAGGCGAGGCGAGGACAACTCCAACGCCGATGCACTCAGTCGACTGCCAGCTTCCCGGAATGAGGACGAACCCCAACCATCTGGTGACGTGCTCTTACTGGAAGCTGTCGAGTGGGCTACCGTTACAGGCACCGGACATCGTCAAGCTGACCAAAACAGACAGCGCCTTGTCCAAGGTGAAGGACTGGATCCTGACTAGTTGGGCTTCGACACAACTATAGTCAAAACGTTTACACCATACGAGGTGAAGTGAAGCGAGGTGAAGAAGACCGAGTTGTCATTACACCAGGATAGCGAACTGTGGTGAAATCACGTGGTTATTCCAGAAGCCGAGAGAGCGAGTGCACCAACTCCTGCATGCAAATCACCCAGATATAAGCGCCATAAAAGCAGCAGCAGGAGGACTCGATCATGTGGTGGCCAAACATAGATCGCCAAATTGAAGAGTATGTATGGTACTGCCAGCCATGACAGGGCAATTGACAAAGTGACCCCAAGGCTTCTGTTCACTTTTGGGTCAAACTAGACCAACCTTGGAGTCGTCTGCACATGGATTTCACGGGCCCAGTCAAAGGAGATGTATTTCTTATCGTGGTTGATGCATAACAAAAACTGGCCCGAGGTTGAAATCATGTCATCAATGAAGGCTGTGGCCATTGTGACAAGCTTAAGAAAAATGTTTACGACACATGGCGTGCCAGATGTTATTCACAAGCGCAGAGTTGCAAACTTTTTTGGAGTGTAATGGTGTGTGGGCTATTTTTACGGCACCTTATCATCCCACCGGTAATGGTAAGGCCGATAGCATGGTAAGGGAAGTCAAAGAAGCTTTAAAAAAGCAACAGGAGGGGTCACAACAGTGCAAGATTTCGCGATTTCTGCTCAACCAGCACACGACGCCACATTCTGGCACAGGGAAATCTCGAGCGGAAATAATGATGGAGCGGAGGCTGAGAACTGCTTTGGATCGCCTTCATCCGGACCGACAGAACGTGCCTGAAAGGGGCCATTACATCCAATTTTCGACCATAATCTGTGTTGTGGGAGTCGGTCCTTGTACGTTCACAAACAACCAGGTGAAGTTTCAGTGAATTAGGTCGTGCCGGTAATTTATAATCGAATACTTTTATAAACGAGCGAGCAGCCTAGTGGTCGGGCAACACTAACGTACTCACTAGCTGTCACATAACGAAACAAAATCGCTACGGAGCACCGGTTCGCGTACCACGTTAGCCCCCGAAAGCTGCACGAGTCCCAGAGCCAAATCACGGCCAAGCGATCACACTCGCTCGAGCAAGGCGCTATCTTGAGAATCCGGCCAGAGAACACCTCACCAGCCGGCTATGGCCTCCGAGATTGTGAGCGCGCGGCAGGTTTCTCTACGGCCGTCAAAATCACACGGAGAGCGCGTATTTGCATAGTTGGGCGTGGCCCGCTATTTTCTCCGCACCGTGGTGCTCTTTCTTTCGGTTGAAAAAACAGGTTTGGAAAAAACAGGTTAAACCGGCTCATTTGTCGCAAGGCCCTGCTTCAGCGAAGTAGTGGTGGGGCTGAGAGCGGACAAAGCAGCCGGCGTCACAGGTGCAAGTAACACCCAGGTGCAGGACGCTCTAGCTGAAAAGTCACAGCATGTGATAATCACTGGGAACTCGAATTTATATCGATGCACAGAAGCCATCAAAGAGAGGGAAAGAAGTGACAAGAGGTTTGCAATAGGGGCGTTCCCAGGACGCAAGCTGGAAGCAGTCATGAGGCAAACGAGCGCAAAACTCAAAACTACAGCTAATAGACGAAACCTCGTGATAATTTCAGGCGCTTTAAACGATATCTTAAAAGAAGATACAGCAGGACTAGCAACTACACTGGCGAAAGGCGTCGATGACATGTGCGCCACTTCTCCTGAGGTACAGGTAGCGATATGCACAATACCGGAAGTATCGGTGCGTGATAACAACCTGAAAAGAATGGTTGTCAACGCAAACCAAGAGATATGGCGGATGAGTCGAGAGAAAGGCTTTGAGGTGGTGGAAATAAACAGAGAGGTGCATAAATGGGGTGGTTTTCAACGAGACAGAATTCACTTCGATGGGCGGCTAGGTCGTGAGGTGGGTTGGCGACTTGCAGGACGTGCAATAGCTTTTTTGGGGGGCAAGCGAGCCCTTCGGGGTGCAGGATAGCTAGTAACAAGGAAAACAACCAGGGAGACTCTTTGACAGGTGGTATGGATAGATACGATTCCATGGTGGCGCCAGTATCTAATATAGGTAGAGTCCGGGGCAGAAATAAACATAGCCACGAGTGACGAGCCAATTCAGACATAGGGTATATTAACATGCAGGGCGGTAGGAACAGGCTGAAGTGGGAAGAGATAGAAGAACAGCTAAGGGAGGAGAGGCTGATGGTATACGGTTTTGTAGAAACACATCTGAGGGACATGGAACAACCTCCTAACAATGCGGACTACGCGTGGGAATATTGTAATGGAACAGAAGGCAGCAGAAAGGGGGGTGGTATTGGGGCATTCATTCATAAAAGTACAAACTGGCAAAGGGCCAAGCAGGAGGGCAAGGAAAATTTATGGCTAAAAGGGAAGTGGCAGGGCAAATGAGACTCTTTGGTTTGGTGTACTTGTGGACGGGAGCAAAGGCCAGAAAGGAAAACCAGGCAATGGTAAAGTGTATATCAAAGGACGTTGACGAATTAGCAGGAGAGTGCCACATTTTATACTAGGAGGTAAGAATGCGCACATGGAAGATATAGATGAGCATACCGACCTAACAGGCAAAATAATCATGGATACGTGTGAAAGGCTGGATTTGATCATTTGCAACAGTACCGAGAAGTGTGAAGGGCAAATAACAAGGGAGGTATGAAGGCTGCAGTCGACGATAGATTACGCACTGATGTCACATAGGATGTATGATAAGCTCAGGGAAATGCACATAGATGAAGGTGGCTCCAGAAATCTGGGTAGTGATCACAAACGTATCAAGCTAAGTTTTGGAAGAGCAGGGAAAGTGGGAAGGATACAAGATGAGCAACTACAGGAAAATTTTTATTCAGAAAGGCAAATTGAAATAGCCACTAAACAACTTAAGAAAGTAATCACTGAGGATAATAAAAAAGTGTGGACATACACGAATCTAATTATACTGTTTGAGCTAGAGCTTGCTAAGGCACGTGACAAGTCACCCCAGAAAAGAAGACACAAACCCAAAAGTTGGTGGGATGAGGAAGTTAAGAGAGCTATGGCAAAACGTCCGGAAGCCTCAAGGGAACACAGACATGCTAAGCAGCGAAGTGAACCGACTGATGATGTTGAAAGAAAATGGGAAATCTTTCTAGGCTGTAGAAGGGATGCATTCCTTCTGATCAATGAAAAGATTAGAAGAAAGCGAGCCCAGTAGCTGGCAGAAGAACATAAAAAAAAGATAAAAAAGCAGCTGCGAAATTTTGGAACCATCTTAACTCCCTAAAAATTGAGACGAGCCAAGAGCAGAGGTTTATAACTACAGCTTAAGGTGCTAGGCTAGAAGGGGACGAAGCTATTGAATATATAAGAACAAGGGTTGCAGAAAATTTTCAACACAGAAGTGCTTTATGCACCACAATAGACAAGGATGAATCAAGTGGCGCAATGGCTTCATTTTCCCAACAAGAGTGGGAAAAGTTGAGAAAAGGGTTCCTAGTAGTACATCAACAGACCCAGATGGCATCCCAATTATGCTGATAAAGACATTAGGTCCGATGTCTATGCAGGCTTTGAGAGAGGGAGTGGGCAAATACTAATCGATGGAGAAGTTGCCGATGGATGGAAACTTAGCAGGATGAGCATGATCTATAAAGGAAAGGGGGACAAAGCTGACATAAACAATTACCGTCCTATAACAGTGACATCAGTGGTCTACAGGCTGGCGATGCAGAGTATAAAGGAAAGACTGCAGACATGGATAGAGGATGAGGGGGTGCTGAGGGAACTGCAGAATGGGTTTCGGAAACACAGGAGGTTGGAAGACAATCTGTTCTCACTGGCGCAGTGCATCGAAATAGCAGAAAAGGAACACAGGACCCTGTGGCTAGCATTTTTGGATATTAAGGGAACGTACGATAGCGTGGTTCAAGAGAAATTGTGGGGAATACTGGACACACTAGGCGTGGAAGATGTAGTCACTAATTTTTTAAAGGAGACCTATAAAAGTACCAAGGTAGTTATAAAGTGGGAAAAACAAGTATCTAAATCCACAGAGGTGAAACGGGGGCTCAGGCAGCGGTGTCCTCTGTCACCCTTGTTATTCTTGATGTGCATATAAGGATTAGAGGCCAAATTAGAGGGAAGTGGACTGGGCTACAACCTCTCTTTCGTCAAACTCATTGAACAGGCACTACCAGCATTGATGTACGCAGATGATATAGTGCTAATGGCCGACAACAAGGAAGATTTGCAGAGATTGGTGGACATCTTCGGTAATGAGGGAGATAGGTTAGATTTCAGATTCAGTAAGGAAAAATCAGCAGTCATGATTTTTAATGATAATGAAGGTAGTGAGCTTAGAATACAGGAGGTCACGCTAGAGATAACAGATGAATACAAATATCTGGGCGTATAGATAAGCAATGGGGTCGAGTACCTAAGGGAACACGAAATATACGTGTCGACTAAAGGTAGCAGGAATGTAGTGGTAATGAAAAATAGGCACTGTGGAATTACAATAGGAATGATGTTGTGAGAGGAATATGGAAATGGGTCATGGTTCCAGGTTTGACGTTCGGCAATGCGGTCTTGTGCAATGCGGTCTTGTGCGTGACAAGTCACCTTGGAAAAGAAGAGACAAATTCAAAAGTTAGTAGGATGAGGAAGTTAAGAGAGCCATTGCAAAACGTCAGGAAGCATCTAGGGAACACAGACATGCTAGGCAGCAGGGTGAACCGACAGATGACGTTGAAAAAAAAGAGAAATATTTCTAAGCTGTAGAATGGAAGAATCCCTTTTGATCATTGAAAATATTAGAAGAAAGGGGCCTCAGTGGCTGGCAGAAGTACATAAAAATAATAAAAATGCACCTCCGAAATTCGGAACAATCTAAACTCCCTAAGAAATGACATGAGCCTAGAGCAGAGGTTTCTAACTACAGCTCAAGGTGCTAGGCTAGAAGGGGACAAAGCCATTGAATATATAAAAAGAACGGTGACGGAAAATTTTCAACAAAGAAGTGCCTTATTCACCACATTAGACAAAGATGAATCAAGTGAAGCAACGGCTTCATTTTCACAACGAGAGTGGGAAAGGGCTCAGAAGAGGGTTCCTAATAGTACATCAACAGGCCCAGATGGAATTCCAATTATGCTGATGAAGACACTGGGTCCGAAGTCTAAGCAGACTTTAAGAGAGGCAGTGAGCAAAATAGTAATCGGTGGTGATGTCCCCGACGGATGGAAACTTAGCTATAAAGGAAAGGGGGACAAAGTTGACATAAACAACTACCGTCCTATAGCAGTGGCATCAGTTGTCTACAGGCTGGCGATGCTGGTTATAAAGGAAAGAGCACAGGCCCCGATAGAAGATGAAGGGGTGCTGAGTGAACTACAGAATGGGTTTCGAAAACACAGAAGGTTGGAAGACAATCTGTTCTTACTGACGCAGTGCATCGAAATATCAGAAAAGGAACACAGGCCCCTGTGGCTAGCATTTTTGGATATCAAGGGAGCGTACGATAGCGTGGTTCAAGAGGAATTGTGGGGAATAGTAGACACACTAGGTGTGAAAGATGGAGTCACTAATCTAATAAAGGATATCTTTAAAGGTTACAAGGTAGTTATAAAGTTGGAAAAACAGGTATCCTAGCCCTCAGAGGTAAAACGGGGGCTTAGGAAGGGGTGTCCTTTGTCACCCTTGTTATTCATAATGTACCTACAAGGATTAGAGGCCAAATTAGAGGGGAGTGGACTTGGATTCGACCTCTCTTTCGTCAAACAAGGAAAACTAATTGAACAGGCACTACCAGCATTGATGTACGCTAATGATATAGTGCACGCTAATGGCCGACCACAAGGAAGATTCACAGAGTTCGACCAACATCTGCGGTAATGAGCGAAATAGTTTAGATTTCAGATTCCGTGAGGAAAAATCAGCAGTCATGATTTTTAATGATAATGAAGGTAGTGAGCATATAATACAGGAGGTCACGCTAGAGAGAACTGATATATGCAAATGTCTGGGCGTATGGATAAGCAATGGGGCCGAGTACCTAAGGTAACACAAGATATACGTGACGACTAAAGGTAACAGGAATGCAGCAGTGATGAAAAACAGGACACTGTGTAATTAAAATAGGTATGATGTTGTGAGAGGGATATGGAAAGGAGTCTTGGTTCTTGGTCTGACGTTCGGCAATGCGGTCTTGTGCATGAGATCAGAAGTTCAAGCAAGATTAGAAATTAAGCAACGTGGGATAGGTAGGCTTGCCTTAGGAGCTCACGTGAATACACCAAATCAGGAAGTAGAAGGTGATAAGGGATGGACATCATTTGAGGGCAAGGAAGCTAGCAGCAAGATAAAATTTGAGAAGCGATTGAGAGAAATGGGGTAGAAGCGTTGGGCTAGGAAGGTATTCAGCTACTTGTACATGACGAATGTCGATACAAAATGGAGGAAGCGCACCAGAAAATTGACTGGTAAATACTTAGAAAACAGCAGGGGGCCAAACAAAAAACATTATCTGTTAAGACGAAGGTGAAGGAAGCTGAGACCGATATGTGGAGAATTGACATGATTAAGTCTGCACTAGCAATCTATCAAACTTTTAAGCAGGAAATTGCCAAGGAAAGGATCTATGATAATACTCGGGGTATTTTTCTACTGTTTGAGGCCAGGACGGGAGTATTGCGAACCAAGACATATCGGGCCAAACAAGAAGAGATAGACACGGTATGCAGCCCGTGTGGAGAAGAGGAGAAAACTGCCTAACACTTGATAATGTTCTTTAAAGGGCGTCACCCTATAGTTCAGGATGATGGCGCCGAGTTTTTCAAAGCACTGGCGTTTAGGAACAGGGAGGGCAAAATAGGCTTTAGGCACGTAGAAAAAACCAGAAGGAGGTTATCTGATTGGTGGCTAAAGTCGAAGCACGAGTGAAAATTAAACCCTTCACTGCAAAATACGAGTCCTCAACGTCACTATTTTAAGAAAAAATATGAATCTAGTTTTTGGTTCACTAAGTATTACGTCTTGGTGGCGTTAGCCACCACCCAATCTGAAGGGTACAGCCATATCAATCCATCCATCCATCCAAAAGACTGCCGCGCTGTTGGCGTAGCTTCTGTGGCGAGAAAAAAATAATTTTGCGCTTTTTGTGTTCGTTCGGAAACGTCGAGTCAAGGAGTACGACAGGGAAAGTCAATGCAGAGGCGTTTTATTTTTAAATGGGGTTTTTATTTTGCTGTAGATTGGCGCCACTCATATTAGAGCAGTTGAAATTGGTATGCTTCTGCAAGAGATCCACACGTTCTCAAAACTATACTTCAAAGTTCGTGGCTGTATAGAAGGGGGGGGGGGAGGCACCGGCTAAGAAAAAATAAATATGGCAGCCCGATCCGCAAGCGAGGTCAGGCGACTGTAGCGTTTTACGTCCATAGATTACTTTTTACTCTCGATTGAATAGATTTTTCTTGCTCTCATTGAACAAGCGCTGCTTTTCATTTTAACGCTGTTTCTAGAATTTTCGCAGACGCCCTATTGTGATCGCAGCTGCGCCATGACGTAGTTCTATTGCTTCTTAGCTGGCACGCCGGCCGTCCAGCCCTGCTCGCCACAACTGTTCTGCCCTATAGATGAGGCACATTCACTGGGACTTGTCAACGACAAGCAAAATGCTCTTCGGCGCGCGAGGGATAAATAAACAAAATCACAGCTAATGCACGGCGTGAATGATCATTGCGGTGAAACATCCATCGATCCGTTCATCTGTCCGTGCATTCGTTCGTCCATGCGTCCATCGACTTCTATCACACTACAGCACTCATCGGACGGACGGACACCTCGCCCCACTTATATCATTCACTCCGTGGATATGCTGGCTACGCTGGATAGGACTACCGACCAAGTGATGCTATGAAATGCTTGGTTTCTAAAAGCAATAAAACCACGTCGCGCTATGCGTCGCAGCTTTGGTTACGCCAGCGCGCCTGTAATAGTTCTCTAAACAACGTCCAATCTAAATAAGGGGTGGTTCCACGAAAGGAACAAGAAAGTGACCCAATTATTTGCATGTAACCCGAGAGCACAGAATGCGGCATTCTGATTTCGCTTGTGAATCAGGCTGTCTGTTTTTACTAAATGTGGAGTGTTTTATAATCGCACCTACTCGAGAATCCGGCGTCGGCGGTGCTGTTGACACTGTCACTGCGCATGCTGCCATATCGTGGCCAAGTTTTTTTTTCACATTTAATGTGCAGAAGGGCACGCATCAGTATGACATATTCCTGAAATTAAATTGAAGAAACAACACCAGGCGTCACTTTCTCTATCATGAAAAAACTACAGCATTGACATAGCAATAATTGTACAAACCGTAACCAGTCAGTCTCTTAATTATTAAATCGCTACTATTGAATCAAACATTCATTTTGACTTCCACTCCAAAATTTTTTCTCCTCTATGCAGAATGGCAGTGACGCATGCACGCAAGGTAACCACGCGAACGCCGCAGCATGAGCGCGTTACGGAGAAATAACACCCGCTGGAGGGTAATCTGAGCCGATCCAAACTCAGCGCTCAGCATCAGCAACTGTCTTGCTCTCTCCTCGTAATGTGCCAACGCCGTCAAGTCTGGCGTGAAAGCCGCGCTCTCAAGGCGTACAACGCTTCATACTCCCCCGCGAGGCTTCCCCAGTTTCTCTTTCCAACTACCTCCCGTCGCGCCGCAGAAGCAGGAGACAGGGAAGAGGTCTGGACTGAACATCACCGGCTCTGCGACGACGACGGGCTGGTTACAGGTGCGGTTTGGCCACTTATGGTCACCCATTCGCATTGTGAGTTCTGTGGTGTTGAGTGGATATGTTGGAGAATGTAAGAACGAACATCGAGATGTTTTGCGTGTTGGAGAAGAACGCCGCACGCGTTCAGAGTTCTGTGTATCTGGTATGAAACACGGCGCGTTATATAGCAGTAACAATTTACACTTTTTTTTATTCTTCAGTAGTCTACCTCGACGAATACTTGGTTTTCTGAAAGACGCCGTTCAGCCGCGCGTGCAACCCTTTGATTTGGATGCAGTCGAGATTACTGTAAATGAGCACGATACTGATATTGCCGTTGTGCTACCAAAACATAATCAAAATACAGATGACGAAAAAGCGGGATGATGATAACTCAAGCACTTTTACTGTGAAGGACGTGGGGAGTAAATGTAGGTCGGCTAATCATAGCTTTTCACAATATTCCAGCAAAAATTACTTATCACAATAATAAGTGGCAAGATTACAGCACTTATCTAGAACGTAAGTGGAATTTGGTTGGCCACCTGATAAATATTGGTACGCAATAAAATAGTAATACGATCTCTAATGATGGGAAGGCAATGTAAATCAACGATGATAATTAGCCCAGTTTTCACCCACGTGCGCGTCTCCAAAAGAGAGAATGATAAAGTGCTTCTGTCACAGACGAAATATTACCTCCTTGCAAAGATCAATATAAGAAAAATTCAGCAGTTTCCATGCTTTTCTTCGCCAATTAGATCAAAATAAAAGCAGTAACAAAAATACACTTGCCTTCAGTGCAGTCAGAAGATTTGTCGGTGATTTTTGCTCGCACGCGAGAAAAAAAAAAACATACGCACGCGGAAATGCTTTCTGCCGTGGTCTCCGCCGCTCGCGAAACTCACATTAAACGCGCCCTCTAGTGGTAGCCGGGCGCGTGAGGCGAGACTCACAGGCTTTGCTGGGGAGCGGGGCGATTGGGACGGTCGGAGAGAACCACGCCACGCACCCGCAATCTCGGAGGCCATGGGCCGGCGAAGCGGTGTTTCAAACCCTTCGCTGAGACGTACGTAACGGCACCACCATCGAAAATCCCTAGGTCGAAAAATCCCCAGAAAACCTCTTCCTAGGTAAGATTCTTTAAGATAAATAGACCCTCGCAAAGGAGCCCGCGTAGATACTAGCGCCAGATTCTCCTCTAGATATTATTGTATGAAACTCTATGCCAGCCCAACAGCCTCAGGCAGAATGTGACAGCCTGACACCTTGAAGTGGTCACATCACGGAGGAAGAAAGGTTGTTTTCTTCCTCCACGAGTCGAATGCATAAAGTTTCTCACAATCTTTGTGAGAAACTCTATGGTCGCATGCATGTTCATAGACTGTTGCGCCGCCTAGCGGAATTCAGGAGCGTCCTGTGATCATAGGCATACGCTCCCAACGCTCCCTTGCTCGGCGGTGCAAGCCTCAGCGTTAACGCGTTAGCAAGAAACGAACACAGACCACTTTGTATGTTGCATGCATCAATGAATATACCGGACCGTCCGTGACACTATAAATCTGATTCATTCTTGCGAGAGGCGAAGCTTTCGTGAAAATACGTGGTGACTCGCGTTTTCGAATATAGCCCGCAAAGTACACATATCAGCATCGCGAGATTTTCTGCAGCCACTTTGGATAGTTAAGTGTTATTGTCCAACCTTTGCAGTTGAAACTCACCTTGTTTTACGTGCTTATAGCATTCTTTAGTGCAGTAAGACGGTAAGTTGGGCCAGTTTGTTAGGATCCATCATAAACTTACTTACAGCGCAACACCAGAAAAAATACAGGACAGGGAAGGAGCAAAAGAGAAAAGAGCGCCGTCTTTTCTTTTCTTTCTCTTTTGCTCCTTCTCGGTCCTGTATTTTTTCTGGTGTGGCGCTGTAAGTAATTTCTTTAGTGCTTTTGTAGTTTCAAGCGGAAAGTAGCGCAAGCTCACGATTGGCGCTTCCAAACATTTGCCTTCGCTGTGCATGCCCACCGAGACTGCGGGCGCGCGGCAGGTGTCTCTCCGGCCATCCCAATCACACGAAGAGCGCGTGTTTTCAGAGGTGGTCGTGGCCTTCTTTTCTCCGCACGGCGGCGTTTTTTTTTTCTTTTTTTTTCGGTCGAAAAGGCTGCCGCGCTGTTGGCGAAGTTTGTATGTGGCGAGAAAAAAAATGGTTTTCAGCTTTTATATAACTTTGTGTTCCTTCAGAAATGTCGAGCCAAGGTGTACGAGAGGCGAAGTCAATGCTTGGGTGTATTTATTCTCAAGTCGACTTGTTTTGCTGTATATTTGCGCCACCCATATTAGACCGCTCATATTCGCGATGCCTCCGCAAGAGATCCAGATGTGTTGGAAACTTGCTGTACTTCGAAGTTTGCAGGCTGTATAGTAGGGAGGGCACTGGCAAAGAAAAAAATGACAGTTCAATGCACAAGTGAAGTCAAAATAGTGCCATGCTCCATTCTGGGTTACACTCAATTAAAAGAGCTAATTTTTCTTTCCTTTCATGGAACCAGCGCTGTTTTTCAATAAAATGCTGTTTAAGGAATCTTCCCGTCGAGCCGCAGATGCAGTATACATGAAGGAGGGCGCAGGGGGTCGCCATGCATCTAGACCATGTCTAGACTAAACGTCACCGGTTCTCCGACGACCACGGACTGGTTACAGGCACGCTTTAGTCACTTATGGTCACCCATTCACCCTGTGAGTTTTATCGTGTTCAATGGATACGTTGGGCAATGTAAGAACGAACATCAAAATGCTTTGCTTGTTGTGTACTTAGGCGAATACTTAGTCTTCATTAGAAAGACGTCGTTATACTGCAAGTTCGACCCTTTGATTTGGATGCCATCGAGAGTACTAATATTGCTATTGTGCTACCAAAGCATAATAAAAGTTCAGATGACGAAAAAAGAGATGATCACAACTCAGGCGCTTTCACTGTTACAAATAGAAATTAGTTGTTACTGTTTTATCCAATGTTTGCACGGTTTTCGTTACGTCCACAAACGAATCAATTAGTTCAGTTGAATATGCTTGTTGAAGCACTTTTTCTTTAGATTTGTAAAGCCATCACATTGGTCATGGTGCACGGAGCCTCGAATATTCTTTAAGAGCTCTTCTTGATGCTGCCTGTTTCCTGATTTTAAATTCTTGAAAGTTTTTAGTGTTAGAACTAATGACTAATGCCGTGAATGAAATCGTATTTTGCAGCAGAAGACGACCGAATGAACAAGTTGTCATCAGTGCAAGAAGGCAAAATGACGGGAGGGAGCACTTGTGCAGACAATGACCCATTTATTGAGCTTTTGGTCTTAAAGCGGCAGCTCGATTTGGAGCAGAAGAAATGAGCACAGGCCGAAAAAGAGTGCAGAAGCCTGAAAGAGTATTTTAGGAAGATCTTTGCCAATGATCAACTGCGTTATCTTGGTAAAAGAACTATGAGGGCATCTGCATGGAGTGATAGTACAGTGGAGGAATCATTAAAGGTTTGACTTGCTTGTGGATCGAGAAGATACGAATACCTCCGTGACAATGGATGGCCACTGCCCGCAGAAAGAACGCTCCAGAAGAACATTGAAAACATCAAGTTCTTGCCAGGTACGTGTCTTCTCCTTCGTAAAAGGAACAGTGTAAAAGAAACAGTCAATTATCATTACAGCTGTAGTGGGGAATTCGCAAGGCACTGACTAGTGGGACCATCTCTGAGTGCGAAGCGCGAGCGTGTGCACCAGCTGTAGACGCTGGGCTGCTCCAGCATTTGTGTCCGTACGGCTGTCTGCCTACTACCTGGCGTCGCTATTAAACTCCCTTGCAAAGTGGTGGAAGTGTGCTGGGTACGCAAACATGGAACTTCGAAGCCAGAAGCTGCCCCCTGCATCAGCAATGCCTGATCAGACGACCGAGCAAAGCACCACCCTGCAAAGCACGGCCCGATCTCAACTGGTCATCGTACCTACCACCCTGCGCCAACGGGATCCCCCCTTTTTCAGCGGCACCGAGGTTGGGTGAAGACTGGTTGCAGCTGTTTGAAAAGGTGAGCGCCGCCAACAAGTGGGCGACCCCTCGAAATTGGAGTATATGTCCAATTTTATCTAAAAAACGTCGTCAGCCTGTGGTTAACAAACCACCGTACAGAATTAACCACTTGGGCCGCTTTTAAAACCACCCTTGAGGCTGTGTTCGATCACCCCGCTGTGCGCCATCTGCGTGCTGAACAGCGCCTACACGGACGAGCACAAAAGCTGGGCGGAAACTTCACTAGCTACATTGAAGATGTTATCGATTTATGCCAGCGCTTTAACCCTGAGATGACCGAACAAGACAAGTTCAGACATATCTTGAAAGGAATAGACGATGATGCCCTTCAGATGTTGCTGGCAGAGGGCCCAAGTACCGTATGCGAACTTGTGACCTTGTGCCAGAGCTTGGAAGAAATTCGCAAACAACGTGCATCAGTTCGGAGGTTGACGGCAACAGACGACGGCAGCAGCCCTGGCCGACGGTGGTGACCGCACCCTATTGGAGCAGATAAAAGAATGTGCACGCGAAGAGTTCGCACGACAGCTTTCGTGTTTCTCGTGTCTGCCGACCACCGAAGCACCAACGAACCGCCTAACGCCGACAATCGGACAGGCTATTCAGGAGCAGGTCTCCGAGGCGTCGCCTTTACCTACGTCTGCCTCTCCACCAACACCTGTTGCCACGCCACTCACTTGTGCGGCTGTCGCGGCAATGCCTCCGCCTCGTCTGCCATTGTATACGCCACAACCTGTGCGACATTCCACCGGTTGTGGCGTATACAATGGCGTATACATTCTTCCCGTACGGTACACCGCACACCAACAGCCTACCACCCTCAGACAAACGGCCTAACGTAACGTTTCAGTAGAACCCTGGGAGACATGCTCGCTATGTATATTGATTGGGACGTTGTTCTTCCTTTTGTGACGTATGCCTACAATACGGCGATTCAATCAGCAACAGGATTTTCTCCATTTTTTTTCTTTTACATGGTTGTAACCCATGCAGCACACTCGACACAATTCTGCCATACAATCCTGATGCCTCCGAGTTCAGCCTAGTTTCTGAAATGGGCGAACATGCCTAAGAGCGTCATCAGCTTGCACGGTCCTTCACAGCCGATAATAAAGCCCTCCAAAAGGATCGCCAAGACCGTGATCTTGTTCAGGACACTATCCCCGTCTGTTCTCTCGTCTGGCTCCGACTGCCTTTTCACTCTTCTGGACTGACTCCCAAGTTTGCACCGAAGTATACTGGCCCTTACCGCGTCATACAGTACCCTTCTTCTGTCACCTATGTGATTGAACCACTCAATTCGTCCACGGACAAGCGCCGCCTTGGTCGTGAGACGGTCCACGTCAGTCGCCTCAAGCCCTGCTACGACCCTCCTGTTCTCTCGTCACCTTGAGTCACAAGGATCGATCGTCTTCGTCGCCGGGTTTTTGTAGTGGGGAATTCGCAAGGCACTAACTAGTGGGACCATCTCAGAGTGCGAAGGGCGAGCTGTGCATGAGCTGTAGACGCTGGGCTTCTCGAGCATTTGTGTCCGTACCGGCTGCCTGCCTACTACATGGCGTCGCTATTAAACTCCCTTGCATAGCAATTTATGGAACGTATTCTTCAAGTAACCAACAAATGCGAATAATACACTACTGAAAATTAGGGTGAAACATGATACGTAGCTCAGTATGACAAATGTAAGAAGGGCCAATATGAAGCCACATTTTTACAAGGCTTCTTTATTCACCTAAAGGGGCCCTGAAATGCTTTTCATATGCATCCTGCAGCGCTGGATTGTCTGTCGTGCTGAATCCTGAGATGAGCGCAAAAATGATGATCAAAATTGGTGCATGAGAATGGAAGTTATTAGTGCAGTGTAATCGTGAACTTTTTGTTGTTGCAAATACCAAGATGCAAAACTGGTTTTGTACTAGTGGTGACAAGGCAGCACATCACTGTCTGAGTGTTCATATAGTATTTAGTTCATTCGATTGCATTCAGCATGTCAAAGAATCCTAGGTGGTCAAAATTTTCAGAGCATTCTACTACGACATGCCTCATCATATGATGGTTTTGGCATGTAAAACACTAGAAGTTATTATTATTATTATTATTATTATTATTATTATTATTATTATTATTATTATTATTATTATTATTATTATTATTATTATTATTATTATTATTATTATTATTATTATTGAACTTGATTCTGGCACAGTTCAGTTCCTGTTTCATTTGGTCCCAAAGCTCTTCATGCATGCCTCTCATTAAAGCTCTATGGTAAGTTGACAACAGTCTGCACAATTCTAGGAATCCTTGAGGATGTCTTTCCTGCACTTGCGGCAAAATTTGCAACATTCAAGACAGAGGATCGGTACGCTGTCATAATGCTTGATGAAATGCAGCTCACCCAAGGCCTCGATTATGACTGTACTACAAGTTCTGTCATTGTAAGTGTTCATGCGGGCTCTGTTTCTTGCAGTCTGACCTTGGTGTGAAGGCGCAATGCTTAAAATGTGTGAAACTTAGGCTAAAGATAATGAACAACATTTTTTAACCTCGACACAAAGTGTGCTCTGAAGCTGGCTTCTTTCGTAAGCTGTGAAATCAATAGTTCATTTTCTATTCATAAAGCCGCATGGTAACATGTATATAAAAATTTCCGCTAAAAGGCATGTAGACTATTTTGTTTTCAAGTGCAAAAGACAACTTGCCACTGGTAGGGGCTTAACCTGCACCCTCCAGATAATGCGTATTGTTTTGGTTCTAAATGACAGCTAAATAACACCTTACAAGTGTAGTGAATAAGAAAGACGTTGATACCATCAGGTCAGCTATCATCAACACAAGAAAAAGGCACGAGATCGGTGATCAAGCACCGTCATCTGGGTCCGCCTGCGTTCCTTTAGAGCTACCACCCGCTTGCTCAGTCCTTCAATAAACCCCCTTTACATTTGGTGGATCGTGCTGGGTAACTACATCACTTACACCCAGAAACTCCGATCACGCACCCTGCCATCGACCATGCAATTTGACGCTGTCCAACAGACAGCACCTCTCGCGGCTGCTACTTGCCCCGGCCCGGTTCGCCAGCGAGACCCACCGATATTTTCGGGCGCCGAAGACCAGGACGTCGAGGACTGGCTGTCGTCCTACGAAAAAGTCAGTGGACCGAACAGGTGGGATGACGCTGCTAAGTTGAGCACCGTCAACTTTTACTTGGCTAATGTGGTGAAACTGTGGTACACAAACCACGAATCTGAGTTCGAAAACTGGGCCACTTTCAAGCAGCCAATATCCTCGGTTATCGGTTGCCCTGCCGTGCGGAAGTTGTGCGCCGAACAACGCCTGCACTCACGGGCACAAGAACCTGGCGAAACGTTTACCGCCTATATCGAAGACATACTCGATCTCTGCTGGCGCGTCGATGCCGCAATGAGCGAAAGTGCCAAGATCCAGCACATTATGAAAGGTGTTGATGACGACGTATTTCAAATGCTCCTTGCGAAGTCTCCTGGCACGGTGTCTGAAGTGGTAACTTTGTGCCAGAACTACGACGAATTGCGACGGCAACGAGCTCCCACCCGTCGTCCATTTCAGCCTAACCAACCACTCGTGGAACTGGATGTTGTACCTGACCACTCCCGCCTTCTAGCACAAATGAAAGACTTTGTGCGTGAGGAGGTCGCATTTCAGCTTTCCCTCCTGCCGTTTTGTCAGCGCCAAGAGCTCCCGCAGCAGCAGCAAGAGCAACCACCGACACCGTTAGCTCCCATGCTCCGACATGCACTTCAGGACCAGATTGCCGAGGCTATGCCAGTGCCCTTTCAGCAGCAAGTTGTCGCCGCGCCTCTTACTTATGCTGACGCAGTAAAGAGGCAGCAGCCACACCGTCCCTCACCGTTCAATGGATGATGATGATGATGAAAAACATTTATTATAAAAGAGAGAGGTACGGGGCCAAAGCATGACCCCGCTACATGGTCGGCGTCCTTAGTCCGGGACACCGCATGACGAGGCCCCTACTCGCGCCCGTCTCACCAGAGCCCGTTGAGACTCTAGTGATGAGCAGTTGAGGAGGGCAGTCTCCCATGACTCTCGGGAAGTGGTAGGGGCAGGGGGTAGGTGGGGATTTTTCGGACATGCCCATACCATGTGGAAGATATCACACGTCTCCCCACAGTGTGGGCACCGCCCATCTGTGTTCGCATCGAAATGTTTTAGGATTGCAGGACAGAGTAGAGTACCTGTCTGCAGATGCCTTAGAGTTCGCTCTTCAGCCTTACTCAGCCCCTTTGCAGGGGCCGGGTTAATGCCGTGAGTGTCGCATGTCACCGCTCCTACTCAGTCTTCCGTCGCATGGGCTCCTCCCCTCGCTACCACAGCCTCGACTCAGCCGTATGCCGCGTGGGCGGCGCCCCTCGCTGCAAATGCCTGGCGAACGCGCGATAACCGGCCGATCTGTTTTGCGTGCGGCGGCCCTGGCCATATCTCCCGATACTGCCGTCGTCGCGTGCCCGCCTACAGAGATGTCCGACCACAGAGCAACTACATGGACCGACCCCCTTTTGGTTATGAAAATTCGGATCGTCAGTCAAACACGTCTTCCCGTGACTATCCTGCAACTTCCTCTCGTCGCTCACCTTCACCCAATCGACGCTCCTTGTCACCCATGCGTCCACGACCAGCCCCTCAAAATGAGGGAAACTAGCCGCCGCAGTTCAAGGGGCAAGAACTGCGCTATGAAAATGTTCAAGTCCTCGCACCTTGCCGTCAAATATCGTCGAAGTTTTTGTAGACGGCGCCCATGCATACGCTCTTGTGGATACCGGTGCCGCTGTGTCTGTTATAGACGCCAAACTTTGCCGCAAGCTTCGAAAGGTGACCACGCCGCTTGATATGATGTCCTTACGTGCAGCAAATGGGGAACCTGTTCGACCTATAGCCGCTTGCACTGCCCGACTCACAATTGCGGAGGACCACTACATTGTTTTGTTTATCGTCCTTTCCTGGTGCTCTCATGGCATCATACTTGGCTGGGATTTCCTATCGCCTAATCGTGCCGGTATAGATTGTTCCCGTTCCCAACGTGAACTGCTTTCGTTGTTCGACCAGCCCTACGACCACACTAATCAATCCGCACACAAGCTAGTTGTCAAAGAGGACACTGACATTCCACCGACCACAGCTGTTTTGCTCCCTAAGGTCTCCGACGGCATGCGTGATGAAGTAGCATTTTTTGAGCCATCAAGCCTCTTTCTAAGTCGTAAACCACTTCTGCTCCCTTATTCAGCCCTCTCATTTTCTAATGGAGCCAGCGCTCTCTGCCTTACCAATCCCTTTCCGCATACCATCAAACTGTTTAAAAGCGAGTATCTTGGATGCGTACAGCCCATTGGTAACGGACAAATTTTTACCGTGCCGCAAGAATCATCCCAAAGTGACCTCGCCGCCGTCAGTGCTCTTAACCACTCTGATCAAAAGGCTTCGAAATTGTTCGATTCGGCGATCGCAGACGGACTGTCACCATCTGAACAATCTGAACTCCTTTAACTGCTGTACCAGTACCGCGAATCTTTCGATGTTGTTCAACCTTCACTTGGCCGCACTTCTACCACTCTACATTCCATCAATACCGGCTCCCATGCGCCACTACGAGAGCGACCATATCGTGTTTCTGCGGCGGAACGCCAAGTTATTGCCGAAAAGGTGAACGATATGCTGCAACGCGGCGTCATTCAACCTTCACAAAGTCCATGGGACTCACTTGTAGTGCTCGTTAAAAAAAAAGGATGGTTCCGTTCGCTTCTGCGTGGATTACCGGCGCCTAATTAAGATCACTCAAAAAGACGTGTATCCTTTACCCAGGATTGACGATGCCCTTGATACTTTACAAGGTGCCGAGTTTTTTTTTGTCGTTAGATTTGCGCTCAGGGTACTGGTAGGTCCCCTTGCAGATGCCGATCGACCAAAAACAGCCTTCGTGACACCGGACGGTCTATATGAGTTTAATGTCATGCCCTTCGGCCTCTGCAATGCGCCTTCCACCTTCGAGCGCATTATGGACTCGGTTCTTCGGGGTTCGAAATGGCAAATCTGTCCCTGCTATCTCGACGATATTGTTAATTGTCTTTGCGCCAGACTTTGGAACACATCTCGAGCGCCTCAAACACGTCCTCACGTGCCTGAAGAATGCTCAGCTCCAACTCAACCTGAAGAAGTGTCACTTCGCGGCTCGGTAACTTACTGTTCTCGGGCACGTCGTATCACAGGACGGCATACTTCCAGACCCGGCTAAGTTACGTGCGGTCACCGACTTCCCCAAACCAACGACTATGAAGCAGTTACGGAGCTTCGTGGGGTTATGCTCCTACTTTCGCCGGTTGATGCGCAACTTCGCCTCTATCATTGCGCCTTTGACCGAACTTATAGGCAGCACCACTGATATTTCGTCATGGTCTTCTGAGTGTGACCAAGCCTTCTGTACCCTTCGTCGTCTCCTCACTTCGCCACCAATACTGCGTCACTACGATCCTACGGCAGCAACTGAGGTCCACACTGACGCCAGTGGTGTCGGCCTCGGTGCGGTTCTCGCGCAACGCAAGCCTGGATTCGCCGAGTATGTCGTCGCCTACGCCAGCAGAACTCTCACCAAGGCTGAATCAAAATACAGCGTCACCGAGAAGGAATGCTTGGCGATTGTTTGGGCGCTTGTCAAGTTCCGCCCATACGTTTATGGCCGTGCTTTTGATGTAGTAACAGACCACCACGCATTATGCTGGTTATCTTCGCTTAAGGACCCATCGGGTCGTCATGCCCGTTGTGCTCTTCGGCTTCAAGAATATGACATTCGCGTTGTATATCGCTCCGGCCACAAGCATACCGATGCTGATGCACTGTCACGATATCCCCTATCCCCGGACATTGCATCTGTTTCCTCGGACAACACGTTGTCAGCTCTTGACGAGGACACCATCTCTTCTGCACAACGCAATGACCCATGGATCGCTTCGCTTCTTGACGCGTTATCTGAGGCACCGACACTTCCAACCACTCGAACCCTGCGCCGCCAGGCTCCGCACTTCAGTATTCGGGATGGCCTTTTGTACCGGCGCAACTATTCAGCAGATGGTAGAAAATGGCTACTAGTCATTCCCCGAACGCTGCGCTCTACCATCTGAGCGTCGTTTCATTCCGACCCGCAATGTGCTCACGCCAGTGTTTTCAAGACCTACGAGCGCCTACGAAAAGGTATTACTGGCGCGGAATGTTTACCTTCGTCCGCCAGTTCATTCGCGGCTGCTACGGTTGTCAGCGGCGAAAAAGCCCACCACATCCTGCAACAGGTTCATTGCAGCCACTTTCATGCCCAGACCGCCCATTCGACCATGTAGGAATCGACCTCTACGGACCACTACCATTAACAATGGCAGGCAACCGATGGGCTATCGTAGCAGTGGATCATCTAACACGGTACGCTGAAACTGCTGCTCTCCCCATAGCTGCAGCACAAGACGTCGCAACTTTCATACTCAATGGTTTTGTGCTTCGTCATGGTCCTCCTCGAGAACTCCTCAGTGACCGAGGGCGTGTTTTCCTCTCCGATGTAATCCAAGCACTTCTTCAACAGTGCCATATTGTACACCGGAAGAGTACAGCCTACCACCCACAGACGAACGGCTTGACTGAGTGGTTTAATCGTACTCTGGGCGACATGCTCGCTACGCATGTCGCTTCTGATCAAACAAACTGGAACCGAGTTCTCCCATTTGTGACTTACGCGTATAACACCCCTATGCAAGTCACTACCGGGTTTTCCCCATTTTTTCTCCTGTACGGTCGCCAACCATCGCACACCATCGACACTTTACTGTCATACTCGCCAGATCCCTATGAATGCAAGCCTGTCTCGGAAGCCACTCGTTACGCAGAAGAGTGCCGCAAGCTAGCCAAGCGGCTTACTACATCCGACCAACAGCGCCAGAAGGAGACCCGTGACGACTACCATCGTTCTGCACCAACGTTCGTTCTTAGAGCACTTGTATGGCTTCATGTACCGCCCGGCGCCCCTGGTGTATCACCGAAGCTACTCTCTAATTATCATGATCCCTACCCCGTGGTCGAGCTACTTCACCCGTGAACTACGCCATTGAACCCCTCACGCCACCGAGCGACCGTCGTCGGCGTGGACGTGATATCGTTCACGTAAACCGTCTGAAGCCCTACTTTGACCCGCTTGTCCCCACGTGTTAGATTGCTAGGATGGCTTCAACTTTTTCGCCGGGGGTAATTGCAGTGAATAATAAAGACGTTGATACCATCAGGTCAGCTATCATCAACACAAGAAAAAGGCATGAAATTGGCGATCAAGCACCGTCATCTGGGTCCGCCTGTGTTCCATTTGAGCTACCACCCACTTGCTCAGTCCTTCAATAAACCCTCTTTACACAAGTAATCACTAGTTCTATTTAGGCATTACCTGCATCAACAAAACATTTCTGCATTCTCTACTTATTAATTTTCATTTATTAACTGTATACTGAAAATTATATTGCTGTTTACAAATATTCGCTTGTGTGCTAGTTTTCAGGACTTTCTACTTTAGCATCATCAGACCCAAGTGCACCAGCCGGTCTCGCAACACACGGCCTGGTGTTCATGCTTGGAAGAGTTACGTCCAGGTGGAAACAGACAGTAGCATATCATTTTTTAGGTAAATAATGCAATGATCTGTAACTTCTAGAGGACAAAAGCAGTTTTTCTAGCCAACAGTGACACATTGTTCTCTCTCGTTGTACACTTTCTATTTAAGTGAATCTCAGTAGACTGCAAGAGTAAGTAAGCGAGCTTATCATAGAACTTTAGGCCTTGCCGTCACAGTGAAGCAGTGATTATGGTACTCTACTGCTAGACCGAAAATGCGGATTCAATCCCAGCCGCGGCGGTTGCACTTGGATGGAGGTGCAATACTAAAGGCCCATGTATTGCTCAATGTCGGTGCACTTTAAAGTTCCCCAGGTGGTCCTAATTATTCAAATTCCTCTTCTAGGCCTTGACTCGTAATCATATTGTGGTTTTGGCGCATTAAACACCAGAAATCTAGACATGTTCATTTCTTTTTCAGCTGACTACTTTGATGCAAAGCAGGTATTGGCCATACTCTTTAACATCATCAGAAAATGTGAAGCAATTGGTATGCCTGAAGACTGCGTAACTTCTGAAAAGAAGAGTGGAAACCAGGCCATTTGGAGACTGTGCAGTATAATGGCCACTAAGTACGGGCGCCCTCAGACCACATATGTGTACTCCTGTGATGAAGGCCGCAACCTACACTTCCTTGTGGATGCACCCCACCTTCTGAACTTGCGTGGTCATCTGGTGAGGCAGCAGAAGACAGCTCTGGATGCTGAGACTGTGGTTAAGAACAAGTTGCCAACGAATGAGGTAAAGTACTATGTTGTTATGTAAGCATTCAGTGCATGGCATCTTGTGGTCACGTAGTCGCCAAGCGAAACTAATTCCTTTGACTGCTTTCTTTGAATGACCACGCGTTATAACATTTCAAGACAAATGCATATAAACAGCCTCCTTTGTGCTAAAGTGGTTGCTTGAGCGTGTTGGTGCGACATATTGGAGGAAAGCGCGAAAGACGGAAAACCAGGCAGAGGCCAGGCTGTTGTATGTGTCCTTCTCAGCCTGGTCTTCCATCTTTCAAGCTGTTTCCCTCCAATGTCTCTAGTGTTCACTGCTGTATGAATGCTTCTGCTTGCAATTGCCAATTAACCCTGCCAGAATGCCTGCACAAGGGGCTCTACCACGTTCAAATAACATTAACGTACATAAAAGACGAATGCGAAAGCCAGACAAAGCACACACTGTCTACATTTCTGCAGGTTTGATGGTTTATGCCTTTCAACCTGTCAACAAGACACACCAAATGGATCAGCACAATCTGATAGCCCCATGTTGCATTATGTGGCTCTATCTTATACCTGCATATCTCCTCATTTCATCGCCTCTATTCCTCTGCTGTTCACTGCACCCCTTCTGTTATACTGATCGATGACCTGTTATCTACTGCAGACGTAACTTGCTCAACTTCATGTCACTAATTCAAACTGCCTCTGTTATATGATCTACAAGCATTTACTCTCTCCAGTTAGTGGTTACTACTCACACTACTCTTCGCATTTATAAACGTTATCCATATACATTTTTCTGTCCTTCAGTGCAGTCCTTAGCTTCCTCATGAGCTTCCTTGCTTGAAATAAATGCACGATAGGTAAATACGAGTAGGGTGAATACAGCACTTTAAGTCCTAAGGGATACTAGTAAACTGCCAGCCACAACTCGGAAGAGCCTACAATATAAGAGTTTACATGTCATATGCATGTCTAAACTTACTTGTGAACTTTGCTGGTTAGTCTGAAATAGCAAAAACCTGAAAACACACCGTAAAGATTGGCCGAGAAATGGCTTCATTGTGCAATTTTTTACTATGTTTCAATTGAGCTAGAAATTGTTATTTATTTATTTTATTTATTTATTTTCATACTCTCAGGGCCCGAGGGCATTACAGAGAGGAGTGGTCTGACAACAATATATCAATAACTGCAATTTTGAAGGCGGCAGATTCTTCGATTGCAGCAATGGAGGCAGGAAGGTGGTTCCAGTCACTGCTTGTTTGAGGCAAAAAAGAAGCATGGCAAGTGTTAGTGCGGCATATGGGAACTTTAACTTTAAGATGATGGTCTAACCGTGGTGATACATAATCTGGGGGAAGGAAAAGATCATTTTTAAGTGTTGGATTCGTGTAGAAGATTTTGTGAAATAGGTTGAGACGGAAGTACTTACGGCGTGACTTAAGTGTTGGTAATCCTAGGGTAGCTTTCATTGAAGAAACACTGGCGTAGCGGTTGTAGTTAGAGAGCACAAAACGAGCTGCACGGTTCTGAACGGATTCAAGGGCTGTAGTTAATACGGAGCTAAATGGATCCCAAATAGAACAAGCGTATTCCAATTTCGATCTAACGAGTGTTGTGTACAATTTAAGTTTTAAATCTGAAGGAACGGATGAAAAATGACGGCGGAGAAATCCAAGCATGCGATCAGCGTTATTAATTACATGTTCAACATGCATATTCCAAGAGAGGTTGTGGGTTATATGCACGCCAAGGTAACGGTAACTAGTAACGGGGTTTAAAGAGGAGTTTTTGAGGGTATAGGAAAAATGGTCATTGACTTTATTGTGGTGCATTACTCTCATAACTTTACACTTACTGATGTTTAATTTCATGAGCCACTTGTCGCACCAGTTAGAAACAGCGTCGATGTCGGACTGCAATGTAGAAACGTCATGTTGATTATGAATGACACGATACAGTACGCAATCATCAGCAAAAAGCCTAATGGTAGAATTAATTCCGACAGGCAAATCATGTACAGTTTTCCTGAATGTTTTATAATACGACAAATTCATGTGTGATTATGATTACATAAACAGCAAATTTGACCATAATGACCCGTTTTCCTTTCAGCGCAGCTTAAAGCATGTGGAGCAGCTGTGCAAAACCGACAAACAGCACAGCCTCAAGCTTGCCCTATGTTTAAAACAGAAACATCTAAACCCAAGCCACTTCGACAAAATGAATGTTGGCAAGCTTGTGCCTTGCTTGACCACAGTATCTCTGCTGCTCTGCGGCTTCTGGTTGAGCAGAAAAAAAATGATGAGAAAGCTGTAACAACGGCTTGGTTTTTAGATCAGGTGTTTAGGTGGTTTCCGCTAATGACGTCAAGGACATCGACCTTGACTTTGAGTGATTTGTGCCCACAAAAAGGCAAGGAGGTTGAAATATTTCTTCACAATTTTATTGAGATGTTCAGGAAACTCAACATTTTTTACCACAGCTAGCCTAAGGCATCGTCGAGTCAGTGCAGACTGGCATGCTAATAACAGCTACTACAGCATTAAATCTTCGCCAGTGGTATGTCAAGTCCAAAGGCTTGAAGTTCCTTCTCCTTAGTCGCTTCTCGCAGGACGCCCTAGAGAATCTTTTTAGTGCCATAAGACCCACGTCCCCTGTCCCCAGAGCTAGGGAATTCAAGTGCACGCTGAGACTAATTGTGCTTGCACAGTTTTTTAAGCCAAGCAAGCATGGCAGCTATGACACAGATGACTCTGTTCATTTAACAGATTTTGTGAGCTCAAGACCAGACTTGAGGGTTGAGCTAGATGATGTGAAAATCTCTGCCTCGCTTGAAAATCTTCAGCCAGAAGAGCAGGAATCACAAGAGTACCTGGCAGGGTACATTGCTCGAAGCGATGGTAGGAGGTTATGGGCTTTGTGACCTTTGCAAAGGCATGTAGACTGGAACTGACGCTGCTCGGGCTGGCTTGCTTTTGCGCTTAAAGAAGTATGTACCAAACAAGCAATTGTTATCCATACCATCAGCATCAGTCATGTCCCTCATGGAATGCACGGAGAGTTACCTTAGAAAAAATGAAGAGTCACTAGTAGAAGAAAAACTTCCACTCAAGCACGTTGCTGACGTGATTTCGGCAATGAAACCTGCATTTTCATCCCTACCCGCATGCCATAACGTTGCTGATAAGGTTGTGCAGCAGTTCTTGTTGTGTATACTGAGGTTTAGTTTGCGTAAAAAGAATGAATAAATGCAGAAGAAAGCAACACAGCGAGCAAAATGTGCATCAAAAAGTGTGGGAATGCGTTTAGCTGTTATTAATATTAAGGAAGATAATTTTTCTAGTGTTTTGTAAGGTTTTTATCCGTGGGTTTTTGTCCGTGTGACTCATTCTGTTTGCATAGTGGTCATACGAGAGCTATCAGTATTATTTGCTGCTGACAGCATTATTTAGAGTTGTGCGAATTGCTTGGTATACATTGTTCTGTGCATGTTTGTGTGTATAAGCTGGCTTACAGGAAGCTGTAGCTTCCACATTTATTGTCTGTGTAATTAATTCATTGAGAATTGCTCATTTCTATTTCAATTTTATTTTTTCCTAATTTATTTGTACGTCATACAAGACATTTTGATACTATTTACTTCTGCGTAACCGAAGTGTTTAGAACGGTCACTTGCATATTGTATTAATAGCGTGAACTTACATCTTTGTGTGCTACTTTAAAACCAGATTCATAACCTACTTTAAGGAGGCCATGGCACCAAATTCGCAAACTCCATTCATGCATTGCACATTAAACAACACATCTGAGAGCAAGAAGAAAAATATTAGCCCAATTTGCTGGGACAGCAAATTTATAGTTGATTTTTTCAATTTAACCATATAACGACGTGGTACCACTGCGTGGTGACGAAGCGAATACTCTGGGAAATCATTGAAAGCAACTCAGGTACCACAAGCCTTTCTTGAAGTCCATGCTTTTACACACTGTACATAAAGGAAGCGATTGCAAGAGCTGTAAACAGCTTGTCTATGATGCGTCATTGTTTTTTAATGTATTTTCTTAGTGATTTGCTATGCCTTCTACTACGCATTTGAGTGAATTGCCAACACAATTTAGGGATGACATCCTTAATGCCAAAATGGAAGTTGCTGCTTGTGAGAAGAGAGTTGTAGCAGCATTTTGAAATTTCATAAAATGCAAGCTTAGAGTCCAGAATTGTTTGTGCATAATCAAACTGGACTATCTACTTTGTTACAATATTAGACTGAGAATAGAAGGGCTACAGTAACACGGCACCTTTAAAAGCGCACAGTTTGGGGCAGATGTTCTAGATATTTAATTTTTTTGTCGGGCTTAATGATTGCAAACTCTCTCTTGAGCTAAGGAACAAGAGAGCACACAAGCCGGCAGTGCTTTACAAATCATTAATATGAGCAAATGCGAACTGTTTTATCTGTACTCGCAACTGCATAGTACTGGGCATAATATACGAGGGTACTTATTCCATCTTAAGAGTTTGTTAAGCATGTCCATGATCACTGAAGCATGAGAAGTTATTCATTGCACAGGTCTTAACAGTGAGCTATATAGGTAGGATATATATGGCCAATGAGATGTTAGATCCTCGTACTGTGCAAGTGTTTTTTAACCATGATTCTGCACTTTAGAAAACACGGTGCTCCTATGAAGAATTACTTTGATAACAACTGGCGAGTATGAGCAGCCAGAGCCTTGACCCTAAATTTCAACAAGGTAGTCCTCTTGTTGAGATGCTAACTCCAGGACAATGCTTTCCTTGTTTTGCCCAGAATTCTCCAGTAGTAATGTTATGGAGTTAAACGCTGCTGCCAGCACGTCTGATAATGTTCGTTTCAGTTGCTTGCTACCATGTATAAACTTCGGCCACAATTTCTGAAGCTTCGATCCACCACTTCAGCTGCAGCTGTCAACAAATGCCTCGACATTGTGCTAAAGTGCTGTTGTTGTTTGTGGCAATGTAGCTTCTCTGCGCTGTGCATGTGAATTCCCCACAATCTTGCTTTCGCTTTTACACCCTTGTTGCCTGCGGATATGAGAGAAAGTCCAGATATCCGCTTTTCTCAGGTGCTCTCGCAATCATGTGAGTACTTGGTGTATCAATAAATACATATTGACTGCTTACATTTGCGTATGTCTTTTTGTGATTGCATCCTTAGAGAAAAACAGCAGATAATGAAGCCAAGGCACACAGCTGCACACACAGTTTGTATACGCTTGTCATTCTGAAGGTGCTAATTTTGGCCGCTGCATCAAGCAATTGAACAGAATAGTAAGGTGTTCTCCCACCAAAAGAAAGCTGTAAAAAGTACTAGAAGCAAGTAGCTGTTCTTCCACGCCTAGTCCAGTAAGATATTGAAAGCCTGAAGATCCCAATAGCCGTTATGTCTCTACTTTTTCTCGTCGGTCGTTTTCTACCAACGGTACAGTAAAAGGAGAGTGAACTCCAAGAAACGTGTTCCCAATTGGTGTATTTCTTTGGTTACAGTTTTAACATCTCTCATTCCAATCAACTTACAGGCCATTATCTTAAATGCTGTATTGTTAATCATGTAATTCAGGTAACCTGTCTTCTTGCGGGAAGGTGTGTCATCTACAAAAATACTGTGTGACTTGAAAATACCTGCACTCCTGTTCACAAACCAGAAATGCAGACAAAACAATAATGTGTAACAGATTTATATAGCTACAAATACACTGCAACTTTTACAATATCAGCAGCATAAATTGGTCATAAAGGCACACAGCTGCACACAGAGTTTACGCATGAGCGCCCACAGACATTACAGATCTCTCGTGAATGAACTTTTCAAATAGCTTATTCCTTTGACAGAACTGAGATAATGGCAACTGCGCGTTCGCAAATAATACGAGCCTTGCACGGTGCCCTTTAGATTCCGATCGGAATCAGGCTTCTTGATCCTCACTGAGACGCAGGGGAGAGCTGATCGCAGTAAATAAATTTGACCTTGAACGGGATTGAATGTGGTCGTGCGGCACGTTTTAAAGAGAACGACAAATTGCCAGGGCACTAGTGCTTAGCGCCTACAGCCGCACGACTACGGCCCCATAGAGCTAATACGACTGTAACCGCAACACTCCGAGCTGCCCACATAAGCGTCTGCTGTCGTAGATCCCTAATACGTAAATACGAAAAGCCGTGTCGTAATAATACTTTGATATGAGCAAAATCAACCAGCCGACAAGCAAGCATTGTATATATCTGCTTTCTTGTACACTTAGACAATCAATCTCAGTATGCCAATGAGTTCGCGAACACCGACCGCACAAACCACAAACACGACAATCTCGCGCAAACATGACCTCAAGATCCACCCAACGCGCAAGTACATGGCATTTAATACGAATGCATCGAGTAAGTGTACGACTGTTATCAGCCCGGGACCTTGCGAACAGAGCAGTTGACGCAAAATAAGCCTTGTAATGTGCCACTAAGAGCGTTCGACAGCATCGCAACCGTCGTCACAGATGTCATATACAGCTACGGCGCTTACCGCTCATAACAGTCGTTACGTTCATAACAATTGATACTCCTGAATCACTTGTGGTATCCCCTTGTAGAAACACGCGAAAAATACTACAGTTGCGTCGAACGGAACACCATATTCAAGCGGATAACTCGGGTCTTCTCAACAGTCGCTAGTGTTACGAAGCGCGCCTCCGACGACGTTACGAAGGGTGCCACGAATCTCGCCGTTGTAACCACTGTTATGAAAGAAGGCGACGCCAACACGGTCCCGAAGGCGCCACTGCTTCGAACTCCGCCGGGAAGGTCACCAGCCACTTGGTAGCGTAGGTTTCTCAGCTCGCGACTGCTTCTGCGCAGAGATGATAGACGAGCGGACGAGACGACGGTGAGTTAAACAAGGTTCATGTACAGCATATATACAGAGGCGTTACGAATTCGGCACAGGGGCTGACAGCTTAGAGACCCGAAGAGTCGAGCTCTCCTCTCTAACACATAAGTATAGTGCTCGCGACGCGCCGCAGGGCTTCTTTTCTATGCACCGGGTGGATTCTTTGAGTAACCAAATGTCCAACCAGAAGTGCCGCTGGTCGTGAGGTCAGAATCCTCCAATAGGGTCGCCGCTGGGCCGCGTCATTCTCATCGAATCTGGAGCCGCTGCGCTGCACGTGGCTGCACCCAAGGACGAGTGACGTCGCCACACATTGCGTCAGACTCGCCAGACAGGAAGTCGCCGATTGCTTTGACGGGCTCGCTGGCTGAAGTGACTCACTGTGCGTGCGCGGCAGAAAGGCACCGCCGCGTGATGACGCCGTTGAGTTGTTCACGTCAGGCGGGCTCACGGGCTGGCCTTGACACAGATTGCCTTCTTCAGAGGCATGGATGTTCGCTGTGGACTCGCAGGCATAACAGCGCCCCCCCCCCGCCAGACAATGTGCCGGAAAGACGAGCTGCTTTCACGTGGCTCGGATGTCAGGCGCGCTCGTTTGCCAGGTCCCCCCAGGTTCGCCTCCAGGGCCATGGGGAGAACGCAGCTCCAGACTCTTTTCCGGGAACACATCCCATTCTTGAGGACGGATCCCAGCTCCACTGGCTTGTCGCCGCAACTTGTCGACCAGCTTAGCTCGTCTCTTCTGACGATCTTTGGTCTCAGCACTTGTCGATGGTTCTGTCGATGGTTCTGTCGATGGTTTTGCAACT
This sequence comes from Rhipicephalus microplus, assembly GCF_043290135.1. Classification (NCBI taxonomy): domain Eukaryota; kingdom Metazoa; phylum Arthropoda; class Arachnida; order Ixodida; family Ixodidae; genus Rhipicephalus; species Rhipicephalus microplus. The sequence goes on along the minus strand of NC_134704.1, from coordinate 149,741,230 downwards.
TGTCAAGAACGGTTCGACAACAGACAACACACGACACAAGCAAGTGCCCTTGGTCACCCGAAAGAACACCAGACAAAGTATATTACAACATATACCTAGTTACGTGTCCATCGGAATTTCGTTCCCTCTACATCAAGAGGCACATGTGGGACACAAGACTCTTAAAATGAAAACTCAATTTTTTTACACGTACAACAACGTAACGAAATAGAATAGAACATAAAGTTGGCTCCTTGAGCTCATTCTGGACGAGAGCGCCCTGCTAAGGCCGTGATGAGGACAAAGTTTTGCCCCAAATCGCCAGCGAGAAACCGAAAGGTGGAGAAGGTACTAACTAAACGCACGGCTCAATGCGTCTGCATTAGCGTTTAGCTTTCCTTTTTGTAGCGAACGTCAAAGTTGCGCTGTTGGAGTATCAAGCTGCACCTCACCAGCCGGCCACTTTTAGGCGACGATACCTATGCGCTACCAACAGCTGCTCATACTTGTGACGTTGCACAGGGGAACAACGATACGGCTTGCTAGGGATTGGCTCCTCACAAGTTAGCTTGATATCGTGTTCGATCACCGTCGTGTTTCCGGGACGGTCTGAAAACACGTCTCCAAACTAGGAAACAATCTTTCTCAGGTCCTCCTTCTGGACTTCACTTAACCTAGGTTGTAGGTTCAACTGCTCCAAGATCACCTCCGATCCCCTTTCGATTACATCACTAGTGGTCAAAATTTCTGCTCCCTCTTTCACTGGAGCATTCAATAGCAGATTTACGACCGCTTGACGTTGAACGTATGGTTTCATGAAGTTACTGTGGTAAATTTTGTTCGGCCGCCTTCCTAATTTCACTTCATAGTTGGTATCAGAAAGCTTCGATATTACTTTGGCGGGCCCTTCCCAATGAACCTCAAGCTTGTTCTTTTTGGATGGCCGCAGCAGCATTACCTGACTTACTACTTCAAAAGCGCGCTTCTTCGCCGATTTGTCGTAGTACTCCTTCGACAACATTTGTGCAGCTTTCATGTGGCTTTCCACTAGCGCTTTATTCGAGAGGCCCTCACGCTGCTCTCGAATGAGCGTTTTTCGATCAACCCTCGACAGCTCGCTCCAACTTTCCGCTACAGGCGAGAATGTTGCACCCCTCTCGCTCTGACTCAGTGGCATCATGTCGTCTCCCCCTGCTACAGAAACCGCGCCGGTCGCTCCGGCGACGGGCCGCTCGAGTGACTGCTCACATGACTCACACGGAGAATTTATTCTCTGAGGTTCTGTCAATTCGCCGCCAAGGTCACTTGATGGTTCACTACATTGAATAAGATCAAGCTCCTGCGAAACATTTTCCGCTTGCGATCGCGTGAGGGCCATGTACGCTAAGTTGGGGAAGAGCGATTTACCCTGCTCAGTGAGAAGCTGTTCTAAGTTGTTAGAGAAAAGATAAGGAAAACAATCGGGAAGCGCGGCAGACACAGCCGCTTCGGTGCGAAACTTACCGAACGGGCTTTCAGTGACAACCGTAGCACGTTGGTAAGCAAGCACTCTGCTCCTCGGCGACTTGCCTGATCCACGCGCATTCGCCTGTAAAATCATCCGGAGACACCAATGAAGGATGGAAAACGTCCATGGTTGCCGCTGAGTCTCGAAGTTCTCGACACGTTTTCCCATACACACTAATTTCTTGGAGATATGGCTCTAACAACCGCATGTTCTTTTCCGATTCTCGGATTGTTGCAAAAGCAAACTTTTGCTTACAGTTTATCGCGATGTGCCCTTCCTTTTTGCAGTTGTAGCAAATTCGCGGCTTCCATTTGTTTTCCGATTATCGGATAGTTGCAAATTGTTGCTTACAGTTTATCACGATGTGCCCTTCTTTTTTGCAGTTGTAGCTAATTCACGGCATTCGTTGATCAGATTTCTTTGAAAAGCCCTCTTTCCTTTCATCTTTTTCAACGCGCACTGCCCTGCTATGCAACTTTCGGCGAGTATAATACTCCTCAGCTAACTCTACTGCCTTGTTTAGCTGTATGTATGTCACCAAGTTTTTCCTGCAGCCAAAGCTTGACATCCTCCTCGATGCGGCGGTAGAACTGCTCCAATGCAATGCATTCTACCACTTTATCGCGATCGTCATAAAATCCTTCGTCTTTGAGTCATTCAATTAAATCGGCTTTAAGACGAAACGCGAAGTTAACGTGTGACTCGTTCCCCTTTTTAGCATACCGAAACCTTTGCCTGAAAGCCTCGGGTGACAACTTATAACGTCTCAAGAGCACTTCCTTAACCTCGACATAGCTCTCAAACGCTTCCCTCGACAAGCACGTTATCACGTCGGACACTTCACCGCGAAGAAGAGCTATCAGGTTCCGCGCCCAAAGAGACCACTCTGGAGCATTTCGCTCCCAGACGTGTTCAAAGTTGACGAGATACTTCGCCATGTCCTCGCCTACTACGAATGGTGGCAGTTGGTCCCGAATTCTATAACCGCTGACCTGAACTGTCGGAGAAGTTACGCTAGGCGCCTGCGAACACTGTAGGATTGCCAATCCTATTCGTTTCAACTCGAGGCGCTCCTGTCTCTCGGCCTCCTCGCGGCGTTCGCGCCTTTCAGCCTCGTCGCGGCGTGCTTTGATATCCGCCCAGGCGTCATCGACTTCCTCAGCCGACACTCCTTCATCCTTCATGATCTCAAGGATCGCTTGCTTTCGTTTCGCACGGCCCGAAGTAATGCCGAGTTCCTCACAAATTTCGATGAGTTCCTTAACTTTAAGGTTCTCCATCGTTCAAACTAGCCTCTTGCTGTTTGCCCCTGTTAAGATTCTACTTGCCGTACCCACTATAAGTCTACTAACAAGACGCACAAGCAATTTTAACACTGCCGTGTTTACACCCTCCGCGTTAACTTTGGTTTCAAAGCGCTCTGACTTTCCTTGAAACGATCAACGCTCACTCTAATGCTTCACACAGCCATTCTATAAACTACTACAGCCTGAGCTAGAGTAGTCTGGTGAATTGAGGGGAAAACATGTCGCTGACGCCGGCCGATCCTGCAGCTACCAACCACTGTTACGAAGCACGCCTCCAACGGCGTTACGAAGGGTGCCATGAAATCTCACCGCTGCAACCACTGTTACGAAAAACGGCGACGCCAACACGGTTCTGAAGGCGCCACGGCGTCGAACTCCGCCAGGAAGGTCACCAGCCGTTTGGTAGCATAGGTTTCGCAGCTCGCGACTGCTACTGCGCAGAGCTGATAGACGAGCGGACGAGACGATGGTGAAATAAACAAGGTTTATGTACAGCATATATACAGAGGCGTTACAAATTCGGCATTGGGGCCGACAGTTTAGCGACTCGAAGAGCCGAGCTCTCTTCTCTGACACATAGATCGACTTCTCGCGACGCGCCACAGGGCTTTTTTTATATGCACCGGTAGGATTCCTTGAGTAACCAAATGTCCAACCAGAAGCGCCACTGGCCGTGAGGTCAGAATCCTCCAATGGGGTCGCCGCTGGGCCGCGTCATTCTCATCGAATCCGCAGCCGCTGCACTGCACGTGGCTGAACCCAAGGACGAGTGACGTCGCGACGCATTGCGTCAGACTCACCAGACAGGAAGGCACCGATTGCTTCGACGGGCTCGCTGTGCGTACGCGACAGAAAGGCACCACCGCGTGATGACGCCGTTGAGTTGTCCGCGTCAAGCGGGCTCGCGTGCTGGCCTTGACACAGATTGCCTTTTTCAGAGCCATGGACGTTCGGTGTGGACTCGCAGGCATAACACTAGCAATGCGTTGAACGGCCCGCCGTTGCTGAATGTTGCCCGCATGCAGCCTACCTTTGCGGTACTCTGAAATTTTTTCCAGTGACTCTACATGGTCCCTGCGGCTATCGCCGCCTGATGGCCGCCAGTCTGAAGGCATCATTCTCCGTGCCACTGCGATGGCCGTGGTCGGCACACTAGTAAGTATATTCAAGGCACTATACAGCCGGCGCGCTACGTGAAAAGTGTGGAGGAAATGAAATCGTGGCGGCCATATTCACTGGGCACAATGGCGGCGTTGCTATGGTTATGTGTTGCGCAGTGTAACTGGTCTAGCAGTGAGCGCCGTGGCTGGCGGTGGCATGTGTGCCTCCGCAGGTCTCGTGCTGAGCCGTGGTGGACAATATCCCTGCTCTGCGCCACGTTATTGGTTACGCAGTGTTATCCTGGCAGTTACTGTACTCTTAGCAATCTTTACAAAACCTTTCGTCCACCACGGGGCCTGAACAGTGCGTAGAACGAGCGCATAACCATGTGTCGTGCGGCGGATGACGCGGATCAATTATTTGAAGCGTTCAGCGAAATCGCGTTGGGCACCATGAAGAAGCGGAACGACGACGAACATCATGCAGGTCAGTGGCGGTTGCGCAATGCTCCTGCTTGTGGCAACGGACGAAACTGTTGTGCCCAGTAAGACGCAATGAGGACTATATGCACATACGCAGTTTCGTGTTGGGTATGTGTACAGTAGCAACTTGCATGTGCGTAATAGAACACCTTTTCTGTCCCGCTTGTTATACCCGCCCCCAGAATTGTAAACTCAGCGTTAGAGGAACCACGTTCAAGTGTCACTTGCACCGTGCTCAGTCACCACGGTCGCACAATGCTGGCGCTGGTGAGTTTTACGCGGAACACAGGCACAGTGGCCGGGCGCTGCGTCGGCCTTGTGTCGGAATTTAACCCTAGAAGAAGACGCACGACTTATCGTGATGTCTGTACAGTATACTGAATTTCTGACGTAAAAATGTGAAGAAGAAAACGCATCGTTGGCAAGCAACATCGCCACCGCTTGGGTACTGGGTGCTGGGCTTCTCTCGCTCGGCTCGTGCTGATCATCACCGGCATCTGCTTGACCGTTGCTCTTGCCCGATCGTGTTTCATCGTAGGACCACCGTCGAAACAGTCGCCAATAAACCCTTTTTAATTGGTGGAGGGTGCTGACATTCCCCGTCGCCTAAACCTGGAGCTGCGCAATCGAACGCTACCTCCCATCATGGCTACCAACAACGCGCAACCTGGCTCTTCCACTCCATCCCCCAGCAACCCCGGCGTTCTTCGTTTGCGAGAGCCCAAAGTCTTTAGCGGAGCTGATGAGACCGACGTGGAAGACTGGTTCGCTAACTAGGAACTGGTAAGCGCAAACAACAAGTGGGATGACGCGGACAAACTGACTAACGTGATCTTTTACCTCACTGACGTGGCCAAAATGTGTTATAATAACCACAAAAACGACATTACGACGTGGTCCATCTTCAAAACGTCGTTTGCTGACGTTTTCGGCCGACCCGCTGTCCGCAAGTTCAGAGCCGAACAACGCTTGCGGACTCGCGCACAGAAGCCATCTGAATCGTTCACCAGTTACATCGAAGACATTATTGGTCTTTGCAACCGTGTGAACAACGCCATGCCCGAGTCGGAAAAGATTCAACACATCCTCAAAGGGATAAATGACGGCGCATTTCAGATGCTCCTGGCGCGCAATCCTGCCACCGTTGTGGAACTTGTGACTTTATGTCAAAGTTTCGACGAGTTGAGGAAACAGCGCGCCCTGACTCGGCCATTTTCCTCCCACGCTGACTCACTATCTAGTCTTACTTCTGTTCCTGATTACTCAACAACCCTGCAAGAGATCAAAGACTTTGTGCGTGAAGAAGTAGCTCGGCAGCTGTCGTTGATTCCCTTCACGCAGCAGCCGCCGTCCTCTCGTCTGCCCTCACCACTCCGCGACGTTATTGGCGAAGAGGTAGCTCAGGCTGTTCCCGTCGCTGCCCACTAGCAGCCTGTGGGCATGCCTGTTCCCCATGCGCCGGCTATGCAGCCCGTGGCCACGCCTCTTACTTATGCCCAGGTGGTACGCAGCAGACCCCGCCAGCAGCTTTTGCCACCCATGCCTGCAGTTGCTCCCCACTCTACCCCTCTTTCGACACCTTGGGCCGCACTGCGAGTCAGCAATTCCTGGCGCACTGCTGACAATCGACCGATCTGCTACGCCTGCGGTACTCCAGGACACGTGGCACGATATTGTCGTCGTCGCTTCCAATCGCAACACAACGCTACTTGGCCATTACCGTATGACCCGCAGCCCACGCACCTACCTGCTCCCTATCCTTCACCGCAGTACGGCTACACTAATCTTCCCGAGTCTCAGTCACCCCAGCCCCCAGCTCCGACTCACTCTCCCCGCTCGCCGTCTCCTCGCAGGCGATCTCTGTCCCCAATGCGTCCCCGACCCGCTTCCTCTAACCGGGAAAACTGAACGCCGCAGTTCCAGAGGCAAGAACTGCGCCGTCATTGAAATGCCCAAGTCCTCGCACTTCACCTGCTAACGTCGTCGCCATATCTGTTGATGGTGTTTCTATCTTTGCCGTCATCGACACAGGTGCTGCCGTTTCTGTTATAGCCGCCCAGCTCTGCCGCTCCCTACGCAAAGTGACCACGCCGCTCTCTGGACTATCGCTTCGTACGGCTAGCGCACAACCAGTTCGACCTCTCGACACCTGTACAGCCTGCATTTTCATCCAAGGCTCTATGTACGTTGTCGAGTTCATCGTCCTTTCGGTGTGCTCGCATGACGTTATCCTCCGGTGGGACTTCCTGTCACATCATCATGCCGTCATCGACTGCGCACGCGCTGAAGTTCAATTTTCGCACCTGTCTGACGAACCTTTGCACGAAACTCTTGAGCGGTCCCCAAAACTCGTCGTACGTGAAGACACTGAAATTCTGCAGCCTCTCTTGCTGTTGTCCCTGTTTGCTGCGATGACCATAACGATGCTACAGTAATGTTTACACCTTCCGACATTTTCATGAGCCGCAGAGCCGTTTCCTTGCCTTTCGCTACTCGACGTCACTGCGGGCCGAAGCAATATTTTCGTCCACAACCCCCTTTCTGCACCGCTTACGCTACTTGCCGGCGAATGTCTCGGTCGAGTGGAGTACCTCGACTCCTCTTTATTCCTTAACATGCCAGACGAATCGGGCAGTAGCGCCTCGACCAAACTTCATGCCCTTTCCCCACTGGAATGCTCATCGAGTGACACCTTCTCGAGTTCCATCATCGACACCTTAAGTGCCCATGAGCGCACCGAGCTTCTTAATCTCCTCCAGCACTTCCCGAATTCATTCGATGTTTCTCAGCGGCAATTGGGTCGGACTTCCGCAGTGCACCACTACATTGACACCGGTTCGCGCCAGCCATTGCGTCAAAGACCGTACAGTGTCTCTGCTGCAGAACGTCACGTCATCAACGACCAGGTCGAAGAGATGCTACGCCGTCGCGTTATTCAATCATCCCACAGTCCTTGGGCATCTCCTGTCGTTCTAGTTCGAAAGAAGGATGGATCGATTGGATTTTGCGTCGACTACCGGCGATTAAACAAGGTGACGCGGAAAGACGTCTATCCATTACCGCGCATCGACGACGCCCTTGACAGCCTCCAAGGAGCCGAATTCTTCTCCTCTTTAGACTTACGATCTGGATACTGGCAGGTTCCTATAACAGAAGCTGATCGCCAGAAAACTGCGTTCATTACACCAGATGGCCTGTACGAATTTAACGTAATGCCATTTGGGCTTTGTAATGCTCCTGCCACGTTTGAACGACTCATGGACAACACACAGCGTGGACTGAAGTGGTCTCTGCGTCTATGCTACCTCGACGACATTGTCGTTTTCTCTCCTGATTTTTCTACACATCTGCTTTGGCTCCAACTGGTTCTGACGTGGTTAACCAACGCTGGGCTCCAACTGAACCTTAAAAAGTGCCGCTTCGCCGCGCGAGAGCTGTCCTTCTTAGGGCACATCGTGTCCAAGCATGGTGTTCGACCCAACCCTGCAAAACTATGAGCAGTCGCTGAGTTCTCGAAACCTACTACGCTGAAAGAATTACACAGTTTTGTCGGACTATGCTCGTACTTCCGGCGCTTCGTGCGAAATTTTGCGTCGATCACGTCACCACTGACCAACCTCCTACGCGGTGACGCAGACTTTTCATCCTGGTCTTCTGACTGCGACGTCGCGTTTGCCACGTTCCGTAGTCTGCTAACATCTCCTCCAATTCTTCGGCATTTCGACCCAACAGCTGCAACGGAAGTTCACACAGACGCTAGTGGGGTTGGTCTAGGCGCCGTCCTCGCCCAACGCAAGCCGGGCTACTCCGAATACGTCATCGCTTATGCGAATCGCACACTTACTAAAGCTGAGGCCAATTACAGCGTCACTGAAAAAGAGTGCTTGGCGCTAGTATAGGCGCTTCGCAAGTTCCGCCCTTATTTGTACGGTCGCCCATTCGACCTGGTAACGGACCACCATGCACTTTGTTGGCTTGCCACATTAAAAGATCCTTCTGGCTGCCTAGCTCGGTGGGCACTGCAAATCCAGGAGTACGACATTCGTGTCATCTATTGCAGTGGACGCAAGTATTCTGACGCCGACGGGCTGTCGCGTTCGCCTTTACCTCCCGACTCGGCCTGCAGAACCACTGGTACCAACTCCGTCGCATCTCTCGACCTCGACTCCTTTACCAGTGAACAACACAAGGACCCGTGGATCGCTTCCCTTTTCAACTGTCTTTCTGGATCGTCAACCACTGCGGTACCACGATCTCTCCGACGTCAAGCTGCTCATTTCGCCATTCGTGATCGGCTGCTACACCGACGCAACTACGCCCCCGAAGGTCGTAAGCGGCTCTTGGTTGTCCCGCGCAGCTTGCGATCACAAATCTGCGCCTCCATTCACGACGATCCCCAATGTGGTCATGCCGGAGTTTACAAAACTTACGAACGCATTCGCCATCGCTTCTACTGGCGCGGAATGTATAATTTCGTTCAAAAATTCGTTATGGGCTGCCCTGACTGTCAACGCCGCAAATCAGCGCCTTTCCACTCGTCCGGTGCGCTTCAACCACTTCCGTGCCCTGCCAAACCTTTCGATCGGATCGGAATTGATCTCTATGGCCCTCTACCGACAACATCAGATGAAAATCGGTGGATCATAGTTGCTGTAGACCATTTAACACGCTACGCTGAGACCGCCGCCCTTCCAAGTGCCACTGCGCGGGACGTAGCATCCTTCATCGCTTCATACTGCGACATGGTGCACCTCGAGAACTACTAAGCGGCCGAGGTCGAGCCTTCCTATCAGAAGTCGTCACGTCTCTGCTTTCTTTATGCCATGTTGTTCATCGCAAGACCATGGCATACCACCCGCAGACTACCGGGCTCACGGAAAGATTTAACCGCACCCTTGGCGATATGCTCGCCATGTATGTGACATCCGATCATACTAACTGGGATCGCATTCTTCCATTCATCACGTTCGCATATAACACCGCGGCACAGTCTACCACTGGATTTTCACCTTTCTTTCTTCTTTATGGACGCGAACCATCCCACACCATCGACTCTCTCCTTCCATACCGTCCTGACGCATCCGAATGCCCATCTGTGTCCGAAGCTGCCCGAAATGCGGAAGAGTGCCGTCAACTCGCACGCACCTTTACGTCACAAGAACAACAGCGCCAGAAAGAAAACAACTCCGACTCTTCACAAAGCCCCAGCTATTCCCCGGGATCACTTGTATGGCTGGCTGTTCTTTACCAAACCCCCGGCATTTCCTCAAAACTCGTTCCAAAGTACGAGGGCCCATACCGCGTTTTGGAGCAAACCTCGCTGGTGAATTTTCTCATTGAGCCACTTTCCCCATCTGATGACATGCGCCAGCGTGGACGTGACATCGTCCACGTCGCCCGCCTTCAGCCATAATATAGCCCTCTGCCTCCAGACTCTTAGGTCGCCAGTATGGCTCTTTTTCGGCGGGGGCAAATTGTGAAGAAGAAAACGCATCGTTGGCAAGCAACATCGCCACCGCTTGGGTACTGGGTGCTGGGCTTCTCTCGCTCGGCTCGTGCTGATCATCGCCGGCATCTGCTTGTCCGTTGCTCTTGCCCGATCGTGTTTCATCGTAGGACCACCGTCGCAATAGTCGCCAATAAACCCTTTTTCACTCGCCATTGTTAGTGCATCTAGCGCGCGTTCTTTTGTACTTGCTTCGTTGGCGGCGAGCCGTTACTCGCTGTTACTACTCGGACGAAATGATTTCGCCGAAGGTGTCACGCTGGCCCAGAGTGTTGAGCCCCGTTTCATTAGTTTCGGATCGTTATGGCACGCGCGCTGCGAAGCCCACGTGCTGCGTAGCCCACGTGCTTTCCGAGCCAGAGAGAGAATTCCGCTTCCTGCTTTACAGTTGTATCTAAACAAGAGAGGAGAATTTGCCCAGTCAATATGGCCGACTTCTGGCTTTACGAGTGACGTCAGGGCCTATCTCAAGTTTTTCTCTTCCTCCATGGTTTCTATAGTCTCCTGCAGGTTTTACAGAGACTCTGACGGATACAGAAGTCCTCTTAGATCCCAATCTCCAGTCGCCTGCCTTGGCAGCTCGCTGCATCATTTGGGTAATCCTCCAACGTGCTAGGGCTATCTCTTCTATATATATTTGGACAGGTTTGGGAATAAGATGCGTAACGCATCATCTCCTAAACTAGTCTTGTCACGCTGAGTTCTTCCTGTCCTTCCACAATATGCACGAATTCTCGCACGCTGAATCTAAAAACGAAGTGAGAAGACATTATTTTGAGGTAAATAGGTGTATTTATCGAAAAGCAATGGCCGAGGTTTTGAGAGCGCCACAAAGCGTTCAATATCTCCTCTTGCCGATTCCTTCCACACATTAACACAAGCATTTTCTGCCCTTAAATCAGTTCAAAACATTTACCAAGCGTCGAAATGTTTTTTCCAGACGGCGGAAATTTCCTGAAGTGCTTTGTCCATGCCTGCGATGGTGCGCTCCCATTTTGCTAACCTGTCTTTGCATGCCAGAGCGCACAAAAAATGGAAAATTTTTTAGCGCACGTTCTGTATCTCGTGTGATCAGCAGCCTTCCCCGGCGTACACTGCACTGGCAGCTGTCTCCGCCGAGCTAGTAGCCGCGCTAGCAGCCGTGCCTCCAATCGCCGCGCTAAATCACAACCTAGCAGAGATATCGCGCACCGCGGCACCGCTCGGCAAGGGAAACACGGCTCGCTTTTCACACCTCCCCATTCTAGCCACCCCAACGTTCCTAGAACTAGGTGCTAGAAACGTTGCCCGTAAACTCCGTCGGCTGTGCATGTTGCAGTGGGTCGCTATCCGTGGAGCGTTCTTTCTGCGTGAACAGTTTTAGGGGCGAAGCTCCTTATGGCGTGGCTTGTGCGTCCCTCGTAGTACGTAACCACCAGTGGCACATACCCGAAATAGATATAACATTTGACCTCCAAGGTGGTGCCGGTGAGAGATTTCTTCTGTGCGTTGTTTAACAATAAAAATAGTGCTCACTGTACATGCCAATGGCTGCTAATGGGGAATGAGAGACAGGAGCATTCGGCTTTTAGTCAATGCGCACGTTGCCATCCCCATTAGCAGCCATTGGCATGTACATTGAGCACTATCGGACAAGAAAGGGTTGCTACATTATACTCGCTGGGTGTAACCTTTTTAGTTTTAGAAAGGTTTAGCGAGCGTTGAGCTGCAGGGCCATGAATACAATGAACTAGTATATACCATGAATGAATTCGAGGTGGTTAAAAAGGGTGGAAGCAGATACGAAGCGCAAGCCGTAAGAAATTAAAAGTTGAATCCTCCTGTCTCTCATTTCACATTAGCAGCCACTGGCATGTACATTGAGCACTATCTGACAGGAAAAGGTTGCTACGTTATACACGCTGGGCGTAACCTCCTTGGTTTTAGAAAGGTTTAGCGAGCATTGGGCCGCAGTGCCATGAATACAGTGAACTAGTATATACCATGAACTCAAGGTGGTTGAAGGTGGGAAGTAGACCCGAAGCGCAAGCCGTAAGAAAGTGTGCGTGTGCCACCTCTCGTTTAGTCCTTGGAATGTCCACTGAATGGCGGTGCTTCTATATGGGGAATATATTGTTACGTCTACGAGGGGTTTATTCGAAGCAGACGTAACGGTCGACTCAACGGTATACCGCAGTGAACGCGAAGCAGCGAGCTCTTGCCACCAACCGAACGTCCTCTTCTTCTGCTACCACCATGTTCCCCGCTACACAGGTGCACATACCTAAATTACACATGTGGTAACACTTCCCTCCGCGCAGACGAAGCCCGCTGGGCGAGTCAAACAGTCTCTCGAGGAATAAAGCGCTTCAAACGTGCAACATGGGCAAGTTCAGTTTTTGCAGACCGTCGGCCGTTTGAATGGAGGCGCGCTATGCGGTAAACTAAATCACTGATACGGTCTACAACAAGATAAGGTCCCGCATAGTGCACTAGCAGTTTCTCGCTCAAACCGCGTTTTCTAGTTGGTGTCCACAGCAACACTAGGTCGCCGCGATTGTACGTCACGTGTCGGCGTCGGCGGTCAAAATGTGCCTTCGAGCGATCTTGCGAAGCAAGAGTGCGCAAATAAGCAAGGCGTCTAGCTTCTTCTGCCCGACAGATGATCTCGGATATGCAGGGATCATGGTGGTCCAAACACGGGAAGATGGTATTCAGGGTATGACGAGGTGGTCGAGCATATAGAAGAAAGAAAGGACTGTAGCCGGTAGTTTCATGCTGAGCGGTGTTGAATGTATATGTGATAAAGGGTAGAATACTATCCCAGTCCTTGTGATCGGATGCAACATACATAGACAGCATGTTCGAGAGAGTTCTGTTCGTTCGTTCAGTTAGACCGTTCGTTTGAGGATGGTATGGCGTAGAGTGCCGAAATCTTGAAGCACAGACACGAAGCATCTCTTCCATCACGTCTGCTGTGAATTGTCGGCCACGGTCACTGATTACGATTTTGGGAGGTGCATGTCGAAGAATTACAAAACGTAGCATGAAGGAGGACACATCGGCTGCAGTTGCCGGTGGTATGGCAGCTGTCTCGCAGTACCGTGTTAAATGGTCGGTGCAAACGACTATCCAGCGATTTCCATCAGAAGACCGGGGAAAGGGTCCAAGGAGGTCAATACCGACTTGCTCGAATGGAGTTCTAGGGGGCGGCACCGGATGTAATCGCCCTAAAGGAGCACTTGTTGGGCGCTTATGACGTTGGCACTCGTTACAGCTAGACACGTACTGTTCCGTCGTCTGGCGCATTTTGGGCCAGTAGAATCTTTCTTGAAGACGGCACAGAGTTTTCGCTGTGCCTAGATGACCGGATGTTGGGTCATCATGCATAGCCTGCAAAACATAAACGCGAAGACTCTTCGGAACAACCAGAAGATATCGTGAGCCAGTGTTGGTGTAGTTCTTTTTGTAAACTAGCCCGTCTCGGATGCAGAAGCGCGTAGGCGATGATTTTGGTTTAGTAGCAAGAAGCTGTTGTATGGTGCTGTCCCTTTGTTGCTCATCCTTAAAGGTCTTGTTATCGGGAAAAGGTTGGTTGAGTGATGCAATGTAGGTATCGAAGGTGTCCGCGTCACATTCCATCGTTGGAAGCGGTAGTCGCGAAAGACAATCTGCGTCAGCGTGACGTCGGCCGCTTTTATAGGAAACCGTGAAGTCATATTCTTGTAGACGAAGTGCCCAGCGCGCCAGCCGACCAGATGGGTCACGCAGGTTGACCAACCAGCAGAGAGAATGATGGTCTGTCACGACGGTAAAGGGGCGTCCGTACAGGTAGGACCGGAAGCGCTGCACTGCGAAGACTACTGCAAGGCATTCTTGCTCTGTGACAGTGTAGTTACGCTTGGATTTGCTGAGCGAGCGACTTGCATACGCTACGACGTGTTCTTGATTATCGAAGCGTTGAACCAGGACAGCACCTACACCAATACCGCTGGCGTCTGTGTGAATCTCAGTGGGAGCGAGAGGATTGAAGTGTCGAAGAATCAGATGGGACGTCAAAAGAAACTTCAACTCCGAAAAAGCAGACTCGCATTCCGGGGTCCAGTCAAACTGCGCCCCTTTCTGAAGCAGACACGTGAGCGGGTATGCGATATTGGCAAAGCCAGAAATGAATCGGCGAAAGTATGAACAAAGCCCCAAAAAGCTGCGCAGTTCTTTCACCGAGCTTGGCTGCTTAAATGCCTCCACTGCGGCCGTCTTGGCGGGATCCGGTCGTATGCCTTCTTTGTTTTCTAAGTGTCCAAGGACAAGTGTTTGGCGCTCTCCAAAACGACATTTCTTTGAGTTGAGCACCAAGCGTGCTTTGCTTAGGCAGTCCAGTACGAGGTCAAGGCGTGTGTTGTGCTCACAAAAAGTGCGCCCAAAAATTACAACGTCGTCCAAGTAACACATACACACTTCCCACTTCAATCCACGCAGAATGTTGTCCATAAATCGCTCAAACGTTGCGGGCGCGTTGCAGAGTCCGAACGGCATCACATTGAATTCAAATAGTCCATCTGTTGTAACAAATGCCGTTTTCTCTTTGTCTTCCTCGTGCATTGGAATCTGCCAGTAGCCTGACCTCAGATCCACAGACGAAAAGTAAGAGGCCGATGATAGACAGTCGATAGCATCATCAATCCGCGGGAGTGGGTATACGTCTTTTTTAGTGATGGCGTTGAGACGGCGGTAGTCAACACAAAATCGCCATGTCCCATCCTTCTTCTTCACTAGAATTACTGGAGCGGCCCACGGACTACATGATTCTTGAATTACATTTTGCTTGAGCATCTCGCAAACCTGTTCGTTGATCACTGCGCGTTCCGAAGGCGATACACGATATGGTTTCTGTCGGAGAGGTCTGTGAGATGTCGTGTCGATTCGGTGCTTTATACGAGAAGCAGGGAATGATGGTGAATCATGCTGAGTGAAATCAAAAATACCGGCATGTTTGCGCAGAATACTCGCCAGTTCATTACGTTCCTTGGTGCTGAGTGACTTATCAATCATAGCCATAATGGTGGTGTCCCTGGCGTGCAGATTATCGCAACGGGTCTTATCCGGAGAATCATTGCTTTCTGCGAGAATGGCAAACGAGAAGACTTGGTGTTCACGAATCTCTGCAAGTTTCAGGCCCTTCGGCAGCACTGTAGGTTCATTAGAGCAGTTAATCGCCCATAAACCAGTACGCCCTTGCACAACCGATAATGTACAGTAGGGTATTAAAACTGTCTTCTTTGTGCAACTGAGATGCACGGGCTCCACAGTTGCGTCAAATGTTTTCTCGCTTGCAGGTGAACAGGCAACAGGGACACATTTTGCAGACAACGGCGGCACAGTTGTGTCCACAGACACGCAAAGAGCACTTTCTTGAGAGGGCGAGTTTTCCATATACGAAACTGGTATATAAGAATCTACTGTAATTTGTCCTGTGCGGCAATCAACAGTAACACCACATAGCTTCAAGAAATCGAGTCCCAGAATGACGTCATGCGTAGTATGAGGAAGAACAGCAAACTCTGCGACAAAGTTCTGGCATGCCAAACTAACAGTCACAGTGCAGACACCAACAGGTTGTAAAACCTCTCCGCTCACTCCACGAAACGTATCAGGACGGTCCCAACGAAACATAACCTTTCGTCCAAGAAGGCGGGTGAAAACTAAACTCATCACTGACACGCTTGCACCTGTGTCCACCAACGCCATCGTCGGTACACCATCGATAAGCACTCGAACCTTATTTCTAAACATGGAAGCTAACGGAGGTATATCTGTTGAAATCGAAGACTGTCCGGCGACCTCACCTCCAACGGCCGCGCCGGCTAGTTTTCCGTAGGAGGCGAGGAGTGGCGGCGCCGAGGAGACGGTGATCGGTTGGCGCGAGGGGCAGGTGGTGGTGTCAGACTGCAGTCAGAGGCCGGAGATTGGTTTCGTAGCGGTCCTGGGATCTCGTAAGACACGCTTCCCGGGAATGTCGGTGCTCGGGTAACGCCAGAACGGTTAAATCTCGGTGATCGGTCGTACCTTGGTGGCTGCCGGTAGTTGCAATACCTGGCAATGTGTCCTTCGAAGCCACAATTGTAGCAGACTGGTAGAGGACGCTCGCTGAACCAATGCTGAGACCGCTCAGCTGTGAAGGGTCGGTGACGAGCTTGCTGAGCGGGGGCTGCCCACCTCTGTGTGGCGGGGCCATGCCGAAGGCGTTGGCCATATTGCTGGTCGGCCGCGAATGAGTCACGACGTGGCCTCGGATTTCCAGTTTCACTGATGTCTGCCACACATACCGATGGTGGCAATGGAGCTGATGGTGCCGCCTTGTAGTAGGGTGGATTGGTAGGTGGATGAGGAATGGTTTCATCAACCCTACCCTATCGGAAAAATTGCCATGGTGGATACTGGAAAACATGGTGGGAGTAGTGGAAATAATAGTGGGCATGGTGGAAATTATGATGGCTATGGTGGGACGTAGTGGAAAATATGGTGGTTATGCTGGGACATACTGGGTGGTATGGTGTACAGATGATGGGTAAAGTGGAAATGATGGTGGAAAGCAGAGGCTAGATAGTGGGCAATAATGGGACACTCTGCCCACCATTGCGATAATGCTGGGAAGCCCTAAGCATATGGTGGGTGGTGCTTATTATGGTGGGCTACATGGTGTACCAAGTTGAGAAACTCTTCCCACCATTGCGATAATGCTGGGAAGCACTAAGCAGATGATGGGTGCTGCTTGTTATGGTGGGCCACATGGTGTACCAAGCTGAGAAGCTCTGCCCACCATCGCGATAATGCTGGGAAGCAGTAAGCAGATGATGGGTGGGCTTATAATGGCGTGCAATTTATATAGTGTACAAAGCTGGGATCTGTACACTACATGTTCTACCACCATGATTTCCACCAAAGGTTAGGCCTACTGACGGAGCCCGTACAATTGTGTTATCCGTGCTTCCGGGTTTCAGAATACATGATTACGACGATTAAGTATGACAATACAGCGCAGCCATATGGCATCAACTAACCTAAATGAAGCATTTTTCATTGTGTATGGTGTCCGCTCAAGAAGCAACAAATATCGATGCGACGCAATTAAAGCGCTCCCAGAGAACGTAATTAAGTGTCTTCTCACCGACAGCCGCCGGTCACACTCGCCGGCACTTCTCTAGCTTTTGTACGAGAACTCAGACGTGGCAATTCGTGTGCTTGGTGAACCAATATGACAGCGTAATGTTTCCGGCACACTGCATTTGTTTTGGCCAAGCCGTTATGTAGTTGTTGCTTTAGCGAAAGAGCTACAGCATTGCACTGGCGCGACCGCCCTCTACATTGCGCGAAAAGCATCCCAATACTCAATCAAATAAATTAGGCGCGCGTATCTATGGAATGAGCCTAGAAGCGTCATAAAGCGTGAGCAGATGTCGCCCTTTAGAACGAGCGCGAAACAGATATTAAACTTGGCAGACCCCGCCGGTAAACTGTCGCTGCTCCTCAGTCCACTTGTTTTTTTTTCTTGAAGTTGTGAATTGCAAAAAATAGCACTAGTGTCATTAACATAGTGGCAATCGTTACAGGCCACAGTTGCTTGTGTTTAATAAATGTGCAATATTTAGTAGCAGGTGTAGATCTTGTCTATAGTGTGTACACGACAAACATAACTAAGTTGAACTTTAAGTTTGTATGGCAACTAAGTATTTAACACGCAATCCACGTCATGTTGGTGTGGCGCAGTGGTTAGCGTCTTGAATGGGAATCCGCAGGTTGCACGTTCGATCCTCCGTGGCGCCTTGTTTTTTTTTACGGGACGGGTGTTTTTTATACCGTTTTTATAGAATTCCTTTTTATTTTTTGTGGCAGCTCGTCACGGTGATTCTGACGTCATTTCGCGCTCAAGTGTTGCCGGCACTGCAGCACCCACCATACCCACCATGCGCCATGGTGGGCGTTTCCCACCATTCACCCACTACATTAATCCACTATAATGGTGGGTGGTGGTTTCCACCATGCCCACCATTCGTTTTTTTTTCCGATAGGGTACCACCTTGTCGCTGCAGCTCTTCACGCACAATAGCCCGAATAGTAGCCGCAAGGTCGTTGGGCCGGCTCACGTCGACGCTGGCAACCGTTGTCACATTTGCCAGCCTACCAAATTTTGGGGCGATGCGACGAGTCTTCAATTTTTCAAACGTGCGGCAGTGATGTTGGACGTCGGAGGCAGAGGTGAGGTCATCCCTGCCTATCAGAAAATTGTAAACGTCTTCCGCTATGCCTTTCAATAGGTGTCCCACCCTGTCTTCTTCAGACATCTGCGGGTTTATAATCTTGCAAAGCTTAAGGACGTCCTCTATATAAGCAGTGCAGGTTTCTCCAGGAGTCTGGGCTCTTCCAGCAAGAGTCCGCTCCGCGCTTTTCTTTTTTGAGTCGGAGTCACCAAAACACTTCTTGAGTTCTTGAGCAAAAAGAGCCCATGTTGTCAAGGACTCTTCGTGGTTTTCATACCACATGAGTGCAGTGTCTGTGAGAAACAGCGCGACGTTTTCTAGCTGATCGATAGAGTTCCAGTGGTTGTACCGGCTCACCCTTTTGTAGTGCGTTAGCCACGCGTCCACATCTTCTCCTGCCATTCCCGCGAACGGGCGGGGTTCCATGTAGTGATGCCTAGGTGTAGCCAGTGTGGATTGGCGCGAAGTCGAGGCGGTTGATTCCTGACCTTCGCTCTGTGCCATGACGACTGTTGTTGGCGGCAGACCGGCAAGACGACGGCTCCGGCGAACTCCGAACAGCTGTGGCTCCGTGGTACGTCGACGTGTCGTACCCAGCACCTCCATCACTCTGTTACGTCTACGAGGGGTTTATTCGAAGCAGACGTAATGGTCGACTCAACGGTATACCGCAGTGAACGCGAAGCAGCGAGCTCTTGCACCAACCGAACAACCTCTTCTTCTGCTACCACCATGTTCCCCGCTACACAGGTGCACATACCTAAATTACACATGTGGTAACAATATGATAAAAAGATGCCAGATGGTAGGACTTGGAGTGTTGAATAGATGGACGAACGGACACACAGACAGATGCATGGATGGACGCAAGAACGGACGCAGGGGCGGATGCATGAACGAACGAGGGACGGGCGCACGAACAGACGCATGGACGGTCACACAGACGGACGCATGGACGGACGAATGCTTCGCCCCACTCTCCATCATTCACTCCGTGGATATGCTGCCATTTTTTATTTGCTATGCTGTGCTCTTCTTTCTCTGAGGGGCGGGAGAAGATGTTAGTGACACGCATGCATATAACAAAACTTCAAGCACATTCTACAGCGTGCTTACGAAGAGTGTTTAGCGTCGTGAAATGTGATCCCTTCTACACGAATATTTTTGTTCTTCAGCGTGCCCTGTCCTGCTTTGTAAGTGTTGCGTGTTTTCATCATGCCCACACGTTGCGTTTCCGGCTGTACGAGTGGCAACAGGAAATTAGAGACATGTACCACAACATTTATTTTGTGCCCCGCGTGTACATGAGCAGCGAAAGGCATGGTGCCACGCTATTCCTCGTGCGGATAAGAAACTGCCCAGCACATCACGTGTGTGTGATATATACTTTTATGAGGAGGACATCCTGAAGACTTTCACTCACTTCATCAAAGGTAAGAAGGTACAAATCGCCAGAGGAAAGTTGGACCTCGTCGAAGGATGCGTTCTACGGTGTCACACATGTCCCGTTTATTAGGGAGGCGATCGGCGGGCTAATTCCAAGGGTCGAAGTATCGGCCCCCCCAAACCGCACCACGAAAGCGTGGACAATTTAGAAGTGGTCCTTTTTGGCGCACCAGCGGATGCCGGCTGTGGCCCAAAGAACAAGTCAGAGCCGAGAGTTGATAAACAAACAAAATTATATTCTCAATAATGGCAGACCGAAAACAATACACTAAAATGCACACTCCACAATAGTTGCATACGATATGTCACCAATCAAACCAATCAAACAACGTACTACACAGTACAATCAGCCACACTCAAAACAACGGACACAGACAACGAACGATACGCTCTACAATGCAGTCGCATGCATTGAACAACCAAGACACTTAAAGACTAAAGAGATAGAAACCTATCCAGTCCAAAGTTCTTGGAACAAAAGTCTGGATGATACTCTTCCGAGAATCACTCACTCAAAGTCCAGCGTTGTTGTCGTTCCGCGCCCTCGAAGTTTCTCTTCCAGGAAACCTCGCGCCTTCAATTGGCCACTCTCCAAGCTTCAAACTTCTTCGCCCGAACACGTCGGCTTCACACACGCAGCTGTCGCCACGCGTCTTCGCTCGATAGCCGTAAACACACTCTCTTGCCTGTAGCTCGGGCCTTCACCCCTCAGGTGGAAATCCTCTTCATCTCCTGCTTCTTCCCTACGGACAAACCTTCGCCGACTACACGGCGGGATCCCTTCGCACTCTGGCGCAACTTCCGTCTTCTCCTGATCTCTCATCTCCGCTGCTCGGTTAAATACCTTCCGCGCGACATTCCAGAAAGTTCTCCTCATTTCGTCGGCGCGATGTGCAGCGGAGGCTGGGGAGAGGCGCGAGACTGTACGGGGGCGGTCCCCGACAGATGACTCAACTCGGCATATACGCCCCTTTCCTTCTGGAAATTTCTAGCGCTTGCCCGGCCGCCGCTGTGGGGTGAGGAGGTTCATCGGCGAAGCCACGCTTCCGAGAGGAGAGGCGTCGCGCGCCCGGGGAGCCTTAGATGCTTGTTTTCTCTTTTCTTTTTTTTTCGTTGACCTTGCCGCGTCTCTCTGGGCGCGTTATCGCAAGAATTTGGCGGCGCGCCCGTTTTTAGCGCTCGTTCTATGACACAGCCCCCCACTTTAAGAATATTATCTCATAATATTCAGAACCACACAAACGAGCGCGAACAGTCCCCACACACTCAAAGACTGTAACATAGTCCGTCGCTCATGACACGTCACATTCGCAATAGTTCACTCAATACAATTGGACGTTACAATTAAATCTCACACACATGAAATATAACCGCAGGTACATGAGTACAACGCTTCATCACACATTCCAAACAATACAAACGTACAAGGTTCTGTCTTTACAACATTATACAACACTATACATCACATCACAGCACAGACACTTCGACACTTGTGACGCAGGATAACACAACATTAACACAACCTATGGCACTCAGCACTGCCAAACACAATTCGATTCCACCTCAGCACCTATCCTGTGTATTTTGAGCTGCGCTTGCGTCCTTTCTTGCGGTGCTCGCTCGATCTCTTCTTGTTTTTCCCTGTTCTTTTCCGGCGAGCCTTTTCCAACGACGGTATCTGAGGCGGCGTCTCAGCCATCGTTGTCACTTCTGACACAGTTATCGGGTCATAACGTTCAACGGGTCCTGTCGGTTTATTTACCAGCTTGTTCATGTCTCGACATTTGGCCCGGCTGGCCGACTCCGTCACCTTTACACTGTTGGTCGGTTGAGGTCGTGCCGACTTAAGTCCGGATGCTCGGCCCGTGAACTCATTCAACCCGATCATCTTCTCCTTCACTGTCTCTTGCGCCGCGGCTTCACCTTGGGCTCTAGTGAGATCCATCACGGGCTGTTCCTCCACTGTATCTCGCGGTCGCTGGGTTGGCGAGGGCTCTATCTTAGGGTCTTTTCCCAAGCATTCCGGATCATTCGGTCCTCGCGCCCCGTCGATGTTTCCGATGACAAGGTCGTAAAGGGGGGTCGTCATACATAGAGCGGTAACTTTCCCGCTGAAGTACGGGGTTTCCACCTCAATCTCTGCTTCGGGAAGCATCCGAACTGTACGGTCAATTAGGCAAACCGGTTTCGTTTTGCCTGTTAACTCACTTTCCCGTACCAAATTTCTCCGCACGATAACAGTGGAACTGCCGGTATCTCTTAACACCGTAATCTTTTTGCCCGCAACTTTTCCAGGCAGCGTTGGCATTCCTTTCGTAACACCGGTTGGCTGTTTTGACATTACAGCACCCACAATAGGAATTTTCTCCCCATTCTTCAACTCTACGAATCCATCGGTGACGGCATTATTATCAGATTTCGGTGCCGCTTGCACACAAGATACCTGGTGAGTATGACTCACTCCGTTCCGACAAGCGTCTGCTTTGTGCTCAGTCTGACCACACTTGAAACATTTTACTGCCGTAGGGCTCGTAAAGATCGTTCGACAGTTTTTCGCGCGATGACCCACTCGGTTGCACAGAAAACATCGCGGAATGCTCTCTGGTGCACGCTTATTTTCTTCGGGAGCCAATTTCTTCGAATCATCGGGACAATCCTTCTTGACCTTGGCCAAATTAGTTCCACCTTGCGCTTCCAAGAATTGATCAGCCAATTCAAGCATTCCTTCAAGTGACTCAGCCTTCCTCTCTTTCAAGTACAGCGACAGGCTTGGGTGGCAACTAGTAAGAAATTGTTCTCTAATTAGGAGCTCTCTAAGTTCATCGTACTCCTGCGCTGTCCCTGAAAGTTCAATCCACCTGTCGAAATAATGGCTAAGTCGGGCGGCATACTGCGTAGCCGTCTCACCATCAGCTGGCTTTCCTGTCCGAAATCTGTCCCGGAATCCTTCTACAGTAAATCTAAATCGCTTCAGCAAAGCAGCTTTCACCTTGGCATAGTTGGCTGCATCGGTCGGCGTCAGCCTACCGTACACACTGAGCGCTTCTCCACTCAAGCAAGTACTCAAAGCAGTTGCCCATTGATGTTCCGGCCAATTCTGGCTCTTCGCAATCGTCTCAAACCGGTGAAGGTACGCGTCAAGGTCGTCCTTCCTTTCATCAAACGCCACGAGCAGCTTGCTCGGGTTCAAGCGGAAGCCATGATCTTCCCGTTCGCTGCTTTCAACTCTAGCTTGGACAGGAGTTTCACTTCGCTGTTGCAAACGGAGCCGCTCGAGTTCTATCTCGTGCTGTCGCTGCCGTTCCCTTTCCTCTCTTTCTTCTTTCGCCCTCTCAGCTGCCAGTCTTTCTCTCTCCAGCTCCAACTTCAATTGCAGCTCTCTTTCTTCTTTCAGCTGTCGCTCCCTTGCCTCTCTTTCTTCTCTCGCCCTTTCAGCTGCCAACTTTTCTCTCTCCAATTCCAACTTCAATTGTTGCTCTCTTTCTTCCTTCGCCCTTTCAGCTGCCAACCTCTCTCGTTCCAACTCAGCTGCTTTTTCTTCCTTGGCTCTCTCTTTTTCTTCTTTTTCCTTCTGTGTGACCCACTTCCGTAGTTCGGCGCCAGAAAGACCCATCTTCTCACCAAGAGCGACTAACTTTTCGAGATCCATTGTGTCTCGTAACTCGCAAATAAAACCTTGCCGCGTGCAAAAAGTATCTCCCTAAATCAGTCTATCGGAACACTCCCCTGCACTCGTTAACGAGAACACTGAACAACACACAAAATCGGTCCGATAGCAGTATCAACACTCGAGGCTCTTTCTCACTACCTTGGACACACTGTGCACCAAAAGGTCCTGAGTCGCGGACGCCAGATTAATTGTCACACATGTCCCGTTTATTAGGGAGGCGATCGCCGGGCTAATTCCAAGGGTCGAAGTATCGGCCCCCCCGAACCACACCACGAAAGCGTGGACAATTTAGAAGTGGTCCTTTTTGGCGCACCAGCGGATGCCGGCTGTGGCCCAAAGAACAAGTCAGAGCCGAGAGTTGATAAACAAACAAAATTATATTCTCAATAATGGCAGACCGAAAACAATACACTAAAATGCACACTCCACAATAGTTGCATACGATATGTCACCAATCAAACCAATCAAACAACGTACTACACAGTACAATCAGCCACACTCAAAACAACGGACACAGACAACGAACGATACGCTCTACAATGCAGTCGCATGCATTGAACAACCAAGACACTTAAAGACTAAAGAGATAGAAACCTATCCAGTCCAAAGTTCTTGGAACAAAAGTCTGGATGATACTCTTCCGAGAATCACTCACTCAAAGTCCAGCGTTGTTGTCGTTCCGCGCCCTCGAAGTTTCTCTTCCAGGAAACCTCGCGCCTTCAATTGGCCACTCTCCAAGCTTCAAACTTCTTCGCCCGAACACGTCGGCTTCACACACGCAGCTGTCGCCACGCGTCTTCGCTCGATAGCCGTAAACACACTCTCTTGCCTGTAGCTCGGGCCTTCACCCCTCAGGTGGAAATCCTCTTCATCTCCTGCTTCTTCCCTACGGACAAACCTTCGCCGACTACACGGCGGGATCCCTTCGCACTCTGGCGCAACTTCCGTCTTCTCCTGATCTCTCATCTCCGCTGCTCGGTTAAATACCTTCCGCGCGACATTCCAGAAAGTTCTCCTCATTTCGTCGGCGCGATGTGCAGCGGAGGCTGGGGAGAGGCGCGAGACTGTACGGGGGCGGTCCCCGACAGATGACTCAACTCGGCATATACGCCCCTTTCCTTCTGGAAATTTCTAGCGCTTGCCCGGCCGCCGCTGTGGGGTGAGGAGGTTCATCGGCGAAGCCACGCTTCCGAGAGGAGAGGCGTCGCGCGCCCGGGGAGCCTTAGATGCTTGTTTTCTCTTTTCTTTTTTTTTCGTTGACCTTGCCGCGTCTCTCTGGGCGCGTTATCGCAAGAATTTGGCGGCGCGCCCGTTTTTAGCGCTCGTTCTATGACATAGCCCCCCACTTTAAGAATATTATCTCATAATATTCAGAACCACACAAACGAGCGCGAACAGTCCCCACACACTCAAAGACTGTAACATAGTCCGTCGCTCATGACACGTCACATTCGCAATAGTTCACTCAATACAATTGGACGTTACAATTAAATCTCACACACATGAAATATAACCGCAGGTACATGAGTACAACGCTTCATCACACATTCCAAACAATACAAACGTACAAGGTTCTGTCTTTACAACATTATACAACACTATACATCACATCACAGCACAGACACTTCGACACTTGTGACGCAGGATAACACAACATTAACACAACCTATGGCACTCAGCACTGCCAAACACAATTCGATTCCACCTCAGCACCTATCCTGTGTATTTTGAGCTGCGCTTGCGTCCTTTCTTGCGGTGCTCGCTCGATCTCTTCTTGTTTTTCCCTGTTCTTTTCCGGCGAGCCTTTTCCAACGACGGTATCTGAGGCGGCGTCTCAGCCATCGTTGTCACTTCTGACACAGTTATCGGGTCATAACGTTCAACGGGTCCTGTCGGTTTATTTACCAGCTTGTTCATGTCTCGACATTTGGCCCGGCTGGCCGACTCCGTCACCTTTACACTGTTGGTCGGTTGAGGTCGTGCCGACTTAAGTCCGTATGCTCGGCCCGTGAACTCATTCAACCCGATCATCTTCTCCTTCACTGTCTCTTGCGCCGCGGCTTCACCTTGGGCTCTAGTGAGATCCATCACGGGCTGTTCCTCCACTGTATCTCGCGGTCGCTGGGTTGGCGAGGGCTCTATCTTAGGGTCTTTTCCCAAGCATTCCGGATCATTCGGTCCTCGCGCCCCGTCGATGTTTCCGATGACAAGGTCGTAAAGGGGGGTCGTCATACATAGAGCGGTAACTTTCCCGCTGAAGTACGGGGTTTCCACCTCAATCTCTGCTTCGGGAAGCATCCGAACTGTACGGTCAATTAGGCAAACCGGTTTCGTTTTGCCTGTTAACTCACTTTCCCGTACCAAATTTCTCCGCACGATAACAGTGGAACTGCCGGTATCTCTTAACACCGTAATCTTTTTGCCCGCAACTTTTCCAGGCAGCGTTGGCATTCCTTTCGTAACACCGGTTGGCTGTTTTGACATTACAGCACCCACAATAGGAATTTTCTCCCCATTCTTCAACTCTACGAATCCATCGGTGACGGCATTATTATCAGATTTCGGTGCCGCTTGCACACAAGATACCTGGTGAGTATGACTCACTCCGTTCCGACAAGCGTCTGCTTTGTGCTCAGTCTGACCACACTTGAAACATTTTACTGCCGTAGGGCTCGTAAAGATCGTTCGACAGTTTTTCGCGCGATGACCCACTCGGTTGCACAGAAAACATCGCGGAATGCTCTCTGGTGCACGCTTATTTTCTTCGGGAGCCAATTTCTTCGAATCATCGGGACAATCCTTCTTGACCTTGGCCAAATTAGTTCCACCTTGCGCTTCCAAGAATTGATCAGCCAATTCAAGCATTCCTTCAAGTGACTCAGCCTTCCTCTCTTTCAAGTACAGCGACAGGCTTGGGTGGCAACTAGTAAGAAATTGTTCTCTAATTAGGAGCTCTCTAAGTTCATCGTACTCCTGCGCTGTCCCTGAAAGTTCAATCCACCTGTCGAAATAATGGCTAAGTCGGGCGGCATACTGCGTAGCCGTCTCACCATCAGCTGGCTTTCCTGTCCGAAATCTGTCCCGGAATCCTTCTACAGTAAATCTAAATCGCTTCAGCAAAGCAGCTTTCACCTTGGCATAGTTGGCTGCATCGGTCGGCGTCAGCCTACCGTACACACTGAGCGCTTCTCCACTCAAGCAAGTACTCAAAGCAGTTGCCCATTGATGTTCCGGCCAATTCTGGCTCTTCGAAATCGTCTCAAACCGGTGAAGGTACGCGTCAAGGTCGTCCTTCCTTTCATCAAACGCCACGAGCAGCTTGCTCGGGTTCAAGCGGAAGCCATGATCTTCCCGTTCGCTGCTTTCAACTCTAGCTTGGACAGGAGTTTCACTTCGCTGTTGCAAACGGAGCCGCTCGAGTTCTATCTCGTGCTGTCGCTGCCGTTCCCTTTCCTCTCTTTCTTCTTTCGCCCTCTCAGCTGCCAGTCTTTCTCTCTCCAGCTCCAACTTCAATTGCAGCTCTCTTTCTTCTTTCAGCTGTCGCTCCCTTGCCTCTCTTTCTTCTCTCGCCCTTTCAGCTGCCAACTTTTCTCTCTCCAATTCCAACTTCAATTGTTGCTCTCTTTCTTCCTTCGCCCTTTCAGCTGCCAACCTCTCTCGTTCCAACTCAGCTGCTTTTTCTTCCTTGGCTCTCTCTTTTTCTTCTTTTTCCTTCTGTGTGACCCACTTCCGTAGTTCGGCGCCAGAAAGACCCATCTTCTCACCAAGAGCGACTAACTTTTCGAGATCCATTGTGTCTCGTAACTCGCAAATAAAACCTTGCCGCGTGCAAAAAGTATCTCCCTAAATCAGTCTATCGGAACACTCCCCTGCACTCGTTAACGAGAACACTGAACAACACACAAAATCGGTCCGATAGCAGTATCAACACTCGAGGCTCTTTCTCACTACCTTGGACACACTGTGCACCAAAAGGTCCTGAGTCGCGGACGCCAGATTAATTGTCACACATGTCCCGTTTATTAGGGAGGCGATCGCCGGGCTAATTCCAAGGGTCGAAGTATCGGCCCCCCCGAACCACACCACGAAAGCGTGGACAATTTAGAAGTGGTCCTTTTTGGCGCGCCAGCGGACGCCGGCTGTGGCCCAAAGAACAAGTCAGAGCCGAGAGTTGATAAACAAACAAAATTATATTCTCACTAATGGCAGATCGAAAACAATACACTAAAATGCACACTCCACAATAGTTGCATACGATATGTCACCAATCAAACCAATCAAACAACGTACTACACAGTACAATCAGCCACACTCAAAACAACGGACACAGACAACGAACGATACGCTCTACAATGCAGTCGCATGCATTGAACAACCAAGACACTTAAAGACTAAAGAGATAGAAACCTATCCAGTCCAAAGTTCTTGGAACAAAAGTCTGGATGATACTCTTCCGAGAATCACTCACTCAAAGTCCAGCGTTGTTGTCGTTCCGCGCCCTCGAAGTTTCTCTTCCAGGAAACCTCGCGCCTCCAATTGGCCACTCTCCAAGCTTCAAACTTCATCGCCCGAACACGTCGGCTTCACACACGCAGCTGTCGCCACGCGTCTTCGCTCGATAGCCGTAAACACACTCTCTTGCCTGTAGCTCGGGCCTTCACCCCTCAGGTGGAAATCCTCTTCATCTCCTGCTTCTTCCCTACGGACAAACCTTCGCCGACTACACGGCGGGATTCCTTCGCACTCTGGCGCAACTTCCGTCTTCTCCTGATCTCTCATCTCCGCTGCTCGGTTAAATACTTTCCGCGCGACATTCCAGAAAGTTCTCCTCATTTCGTCGGCGCGATGTGCAGCGGAGGCTGGGGAGAGGCGCGAGACTGTACGGGGGCGGTCCCCGACAGATGACTCATCCCGGCATACCCGCCCCTTTCCTTCTGGAAATTTCTAGCGCTTGCCCGGCCGCCGCTGTGGGGTGAGGAGGTTCATCGGCGAAGCCACGCTTCCGAGAGGAGAGGCGTCGCGCGCCCGGGGAGCCTTAGATGCTTGTTTTCTCTTTTCTTTTTTTTCGTTGACCTTGCCGCGTCTCTCTGGGCGCGTTATCGCAAGAATTCGGCGGCGCGCCCGTTTTTAGCGCTCGTTCTGTGACATACGGATATTCCCGACTTTGCCCGCTTACCTTTCAAAACCCGCGACAAAGCAGCGAAAACTGCCCAATAGAAAAGGGGGAATTTCCAGAATACTATCGGTGAAAAAGAATAGACTACCTCTGATCGATGAGCTTGAATACAGTGAAATAAGTTCCGACATATGCCGTCAACGAGTGGTGTCAGTTCACTTCAAGATGTAGAAAACTATTGTTTGTCTGCTGCATGCTGGCGGAACATTGTTGAGAATGTCGAGACAAGATGTCTTGTGGTGTTTCTAGTGTTCAAAGAAGAAAAACAGTGCTATTTGAGGAGAAATGCGTAGTCGTCGCCAAAGACGTGAGAGTCACCATTAGCAGCCGTCACCATCGCTTATCCATGTCAACCGGCTATGCAGATACCATCACTCACTTGGCCTAACTTCTGGAGGACATAGAAAAGCTGAAAGTGTGTTCTAGTTGTCCTAGTGCGTCAGCAAGCAACATCGTGAGCAATGACAACGAAGTGCTCACCAATAACCCAAAGTGCGGTCCCTGCTCGAAGCTTTGGCTTCAGCTATGTCAACAGGTTTCATTAAAGTAACTCAAGAAGTTGCAGAGGAAAGACATGCTCAAAAAAGGGCCGCACGTGCAGCTTTTCGACGGTCTAAGTTGTCAAAGAATGTGACTGACATGAAAAAAAAGCTTACTACAGAACAAGACAACAGCTACGGGATTGCGCCAAATTGTTGTAATTTATTTTAAGGCACAAAAAACACAGCCACAAGAGAGGATACAGGACATTGTAATAGGGTTTTTTGCGCACCAAAATCAATTGCGAACGTACACCAACTAGCAACTAACGGAAATACTCGTATGTTATGCTATATATATGTGAAGGATCATTTATCATATTCAGTTCAGAAAACCATAATTATACCGTGTTTAACTTAATTACCCCGCTAAATATTACGCAGTATTAGGTTTCTGCGGCAGCACAACAGCAAATTCACTGTTGGCAAAGCTTGGGAAGAAAAAACAGCACAAAAATATAGACAAGGACAGAGCAAGAGACGACACCGCGCGGAACTCACAACTAAACTTTATTGGAAGACACAAGCACATATATGAAGCATTCGACCTGGTCACGTGGAAAGCCAAAGGCGTCTGCGCATCAAAGCAAACAAGGTACGAAACAAGCCTAATCTTATTGAACATCAGCACGAGTGTAACAACCGAGAAAAAACAAAAAACACACCTTTATACTTGCGAAAAACATGCGCAACAGTTCCTAACAAGCTTACAATCACTTTAACAATCACGGTTGTTGCAGACGTTTTGATGTTCAATAAGATTAGCCTTATTTCGTACCTTGTTTGCTTCAATGCACAGACGCCTTTGGTTTTCCAGGTGACCAGGTAGAGTGCTTGATATATGTGCGTGTATCTTCCAATAAAGTTTAGTTGCGAGTTCAGCGCGGTGTCGTCTTTTCCTCTGTCCTTGTCTATACTTTTGCGCTGTTTTTACTCCCTAAGTATGAACCACCAACTAGCCCAACTTCGCTATTATTGTTGGCAAAGCTCTTTCAGAACGGCCGCCACGGCGTCTTGCCACGACGACTACGCGTTTTCGTCTGCTAGCGGAAGCTTGTTGCGCCGCCAATGCTACTAAACCGGAAGCTGTCCTTGCGCCGTGTGACGGGTAGTCTGATGCGGGGAGTTTTGCAACTTACCTAGTTCTAGAAACGTTGGTTACGGGAGTGACACGAGCGACCATGCAGTGAGTGAATCTAGATGCGACAGCAGCGCCACACTTGCCTCTGGTATTTGTGTCTGACGTTTCTAGAACTTACGTAGTTCTAGAAACGTTGAGCCACCCTACCACTGTATCACTGTTGCCATGCACAACGTTGCCCTGCTTTACTGCGCTTGTAGCAGCAGACCGAAAGCAGAGTGAGCCACAGCAGCAACAACGGCCACCGATCAATTTCCTGCCATTGGCTTCAAAACTGCAGGTTTTTTGTTTCAACTATTCTCCGCTAGATGGCACCATCGGTCTCGTCATTGCCGATAGTAACGTTTGGCGGTTCTTTTGTTTTTCATAAATCAAGCAGAAACGAACAAGCAGCATTTTATTACGTCTCTTCATGCAAGGAAGGCTCTTTATTTAGTGCAGTTTGATAGAGTACTAGCGAATAATTGTAGGCGGTCCGTCTGATGTCACCAGGATCATATTGAAAATTTCCTACTGCGCTGCTGTTGTTTTTGTGCATTTACCTTAACTTCTCGGCAAGTAAGGACTGTTGTTATTGTCGCTTTAGATGTCATACATTGAGATTTCACTGTGACGTGAATTGTTAATCGACTTTAGCGTTCATTTATGAATTAAACGCGGGTGAGACTATTTTCACAACAAATCCGTGCAGGGTGGGGCCTCGCCTTGGTGACGTAGAATCATTTTTTTCATCGTTGCAGCATGGAGGTGACCTTTGTCACTTTTTTTTTCACTCTTTCTCTGGCTATGCGAGCGCCGTTCTTTCGCGGCGTGCGTTGTGCTGTTTCCCTTATGGCTGGAGATGCGGTACGACGATGCACGAGCCTTCTGACTGACAGAATGTGGTCGAAAAGTACCTCGAAGGGTTCCATCATCATGAAGACTGCTACTCCCACGGCTACCTCAAGTCATACGATGAGCTTAAGCTTTTTGAGAGGTCATTAGCTGGCGTCAACGAGAGGTATGCTGTGCGGACATTAAGAGACCTGACCATGTCGTCCAAATGCGAGGATATATCGGTTGCATCTGAATGTGTCGCTGGGCTCTTGAATTTACCATTCAGAAGCGCGGTAGTAATATCAACCCAGCAGAACAAGTTTTTAGTTAGGGTTAGTGCAACATTAGAGAAAAACTTGGCGTGTAGGAGGTCGTGTTATTATTATTCTGGTTACCTCTTCAGAGTTTTCTTGGCATCTATTTATTTCGGTTTGAGTGGAGTGTTGATCGGGTTATCGGGCCATTACCCGAAGTTCAAAAATTATGATATACGTTATGAACTTGACTGCTATTTTTCGGTTTCACTCATCATTAGAAACGCGCATGCACCCATGTGATGTTTAACTAAATGCTTTGAATTCTAGGGACAGCCACGCGTGGTTGTTTGTTTTGTATGTACCTGTGCATTTTTTTCGCACATTGAAGAAGCAATCATGCGCAACAGGATCGAGGCTATGTGCAAGTTGGGTCCATGTCGGGACATGACCACGTGTGCCCAATCATCCTCCGGCTAGAAGTGGGAATTTGGCGTCGAGAGTGAGGCATAGGCCTGATGTTGAGCTCTGTATATGAGATGGTGATGTACGTATCACCGGCAAGCTTTACGTCGTATTAATATAAAGTTCCAAGGCTCAGCCAAACTGTAGCACGTTGGTGCTGTTTTCAAGATGTTCCGTCTTAAAACCACACAAAAAAGTTTGCATGATTCATAAATATAATCATAATCCTTTTCGTTGAGGAGAGCCATGATTTTTTTTTATAGAGGCAGCACATTTTGAGGTTTCTTTGCTGCCATTACTCAAAAGCTGGATTTCACATTGCCCTCTGGCATGCATAAAACTAGGCTCCGTCATTAAATCGTATTTATTGTTTTTTTTTTCAGCCATTGTCATCTTCTACATGATCCACTCAGGCTGTAGAATCTCTGAACCATGTGCCGTTTCGAGTTGTCAAGGAGACCGTAAAAATCTGCATATTTGGAAAGGAATACAAGAAGACTTCACAGAAACAAAAAAGATTCGCTATGTCATATGGTTATGCGCTTGCAAACGCTGTAGTCTTCTGCAGTCCAGCGCCCTTACAATTCAAAGATTGTGTATGGAAGTTATGTGGCTTCGTTTTTTGTACTTGCCAAATCCGCATTGTGCTGCAGATGACCAGTGTGTGTGTGTGTGTGTGTGTGTGTGTGTGTGTGTGTGTGTGTGTGTGTGTGTGTGTGTGTGTGTGTGTGTGTGTGTGTGTGTGTGTGTGTGTGTGTGTGTGTGTGTGTGTGTGTGTGTGTGTGTGTGTGTGTGTGTGTGTGTGTGTGTGTGTGTGTGTGTGTGTGCGTGTGCGCGTGTGTGTGTGCGTGTGCGCGTGTGTGTGTGTGTGTGCGTGCGTGCGTGTGTGTGTGTGTGTGTGGAACTTTTTTTTTACTTTTACAGGACTCAAGTCACACCGACTGACCTAAGGAGGCATACAAGAATACAAACTACCATTGACTGGTCGAAGGATAACCACAAGAAAAAAAGTGAATGAACCTACAGTGCATAAAGAAGAGGGTTCACAAGACTTTCGCTTTTACTGTGGAACGGCTGAATAGTGTGCAGCATACTCGCGACTCATACCACCACACGTTAGATGAGGCGTTTCCATAGCAAGACGGGCAAAAGCTAGGCAGCTCAGCATTGCTGTTATATGCATTGACTATAAATAAACCACATTTGAGAGAATGTGTAGTGTGCACTAAGGGCTTATGGGAAGTATGGTATCTACATAGCAGAACAATTTTGTCAAGACTACTTCAAAGAGCGTACTTTGAATACGTGAACTCTGGTTACCTATGCAGTACAGCAATTTCGTCAAAAATACTTCAACAGCTGTGAATGGTATTGGGGCCTGAGCAAAGTGGCCCTTTTCGGGGTCAGTGATGAGAACAGCCCTTTTTAGTTAAATGCTTCAGGTATACATAGCGATATCACTGACTTGGGGGAGCTGTTTAATTATTCAGTATGAAAGCCTCTTCTTTTTCAATGGCACCATATGGTAATTGGTATATAAAATGAGGTTGCATAATTATATTGTCATGGGGGTGAAAGAATGAATGAAATAAATATATTTACAAAATATACAGGGAGAGTCAGAGGCAGCTGCAGCCAAGATGGAAGAACAGCAGCAACAACAACACGAGCATGGTTGCTTTCATCGTCTTCGTCGTCTATGATGCTCTTTCGTTGCCGATGTCGTGTAACATATAACCCCCCACTGCTGGCAGCGCCGTCTCGGCGCCTAAAGGAGAGTAGAATCATATGCAAATATGTACGTTTTGAGGTGGGTCCCGTGGACGACGTCAGTAGCGGTTGCGGACGACGATGACTGACTGTCCAACGGAGCAGTCTCGTATGTGACATCGGTAAGCCGGCGTAAAACCTTGTAAGGACCCGAGTAGCGAGACAGGAGCTTCGAAGAGAGGCCAACGTGGCGGCATGGTGTCCAGAGGAGGACCAATGAACCTGGAGAGTAGGAAACTACTCTGTGATGGCTATCGTAGCGGGCCTTCTGAGAGAGCTGCGAGCCAAGAAGACGTTCCCGTGCGATTTGGCGGGCCACTTGAGCCCGAGCAGTGGCATCCCGGGCGTACTCTGTAACCGTTTGCGTAGTTGATGGGAGAAGAGTCTCGAAGGGTAACGCTGGATGGCGGCCGAACAATAAATAGAAGGGGGAGAAAGAAGCCAGTGGTGTCGTGGCATGACGAATTGTACGTGGATGTCACATAAGGCAAAGTACTATCCCAGTCAAGGTGATCTTTGCAAGCGTACATGGAGAGCATTGTTGTCAGTGTTTGATTTAGGCGCTCGGTAAGACCATTTGTTTGTGGGTGATAGGCCGTAGTGAGCTTGTGACGCGTCGAACACGAGCGAAGGATGTCACTTAATACTTTTGAAAGAAATGAGCGACCACGATCAGTCAGCAGCTGTCGAGGAGCGCCATGGTGAAGAATTACGTCATGAAGCAAGAAGTCTGTGACGTCAGTGGCACAGCTTGTCGGTAGCGCTCGTGTGATAGCGTATCTTGTGGCGTAATCAGTGGCTACGGCTATCCACTTGTTTCCAGTGAGATAAGTAGGAAATGGTCCAACGACATCAAGACCGACGTGGTAGAAGGGAACAGTGGGGATGTCTATTGGTTGGAGCGGACCAGCTGGTGGCAAGGTGGAATGTTTGGAGCGCTGGCAGGACTCACATGCAGCAACGTATCGGCGCACAAAACGGTCAAGGCCTGGCCAGAAGAATCTACGCCGCACGCGATCGTACGTGCGCGTGACCCCGAGATGTCCCGCGGTTGGGGCGTCGTGAAGCTGTTCAAATACAGTGGAACGGAGTGTCGCGGGAACTACGAGTAGTAGCTCTGGTCCTTCGGCGCTGGTATTGCGTCGGTAAAGAATGCCATCGCGTAGAACGAACAAGTGTAGCGACGGGTCTACGTGGGGCAAGCGTAGATTCTGCATGATAAACCGCAAGTGGACATCGCTGAGCTGTTCCTTGCGTATGTCGGTGAAAGCCGACATGGCGAAGACACAAGGGTCAGAATCATGTGCTGAAAGGTCAGGTGGGTCCACGGGGTGACGGGATAGACAGTCGGCATCCTGGTGCATTAGGCCAGATTTGTATGCCACGTCGAAGCTGTATTCTTCTAGTTTCAAGGCCCAACGGCCAAGTCGTCCTGTTGGATCTTTAAGGGACGACAGCCAGGCATGGTGATCTGTAATTACCGAAAAGGTGCGGCCAAACAAGTATGGTTGAAATTTTCTGACTGCCCAGACTAGTACGAGGCACTCACGCTCTGTAATGGAAAACTTGCTCTCCGAAGGAGAAAGGAGGCGACTGGCATAAGCAATGACGCGATTCTGTCCTCGTTGCCGCTGGGCGAGAACAGCACCAATTCCATATCCGCTGGCATCGGTACGAACTTCAGTATGGGCTGACGGGTCGAAATGGGCCAAGATGGGTGGGGAAGTAATTATTGTTGTAAGAGTGCTGAAGGCAGTTGCTTGTCAGTGCCCCAATAAAAAGGCATGTCCTTCTTCAGTAGCTCCGTAAGTGGTCGGGCAATGTCAGCAAAATTCTTCACGAAACGTCGAAAGTAAGAACAAAGGCCGATAAAACTCCGTACATCTTTTGCGGAACGTGGTATGGGAAAATCTTAAACAACTCGAATTTTGTCAGGATCAGGTTGCACGCCTCGAGCACTGACAAGGTGGCCCATCACAGTGATTTCCCGACGGCCAAAGCGAGATTTGGAATAGTTGAGCTGAAGTCCTGCTTTCCGGAAAAACTCAAGAACAGCCGTCAGGCGGCTAAGGTGGCTTTCGAATGTAGGTGAAAATACGATGACGTCATCGAGATAGCACAGGCACTTGGTCCATTTGTATCCATGCAGGAGAGAGTCCAATATCCTTTCAAATGTAGCTGGCGCATTGCACAATCCCAATGGCGTAACCTTGAACTAGAAAAGTCCATCCGGTGTGATGAATGCGGTTTTCTCACGGTCTCGATGATCGACAGAAATCTGCCAGTATCCTGATCGCAAGTCGATAGATGAAAAGTAGGCAGACCCATGTAGGCAGTCGAGAGCATCGTCAATCCTCGGCAGTGGATACACGTCATTACGTGTTACTTTGTTTAAGTGACGGTAGTCTACGCAGAAGCGCCAGCTGCCATCCTTCTTCTTGACTAGCACGACCGGCGATGCCCATGTACTGCAGGAAGGTTCGATGACGTCTTTTGTGAGCATTTCTTCAACTTCATGCTGGATAACTTGTCGCTCAGCATTAGACACGCGATAAGGACGTCGTCGGATGGGGCTGGCGTCTCCAGTGTTAATCCTATGAGTGACAAAGGATGTCTGACCCAAAGGGCGGTCATCAAAATCAAAGATGTCGCGGTAGGATTTCAGCAGGTGCCGCATTTCAGCTGTCTGTGCTGGAAGAAGGTCCGGAGCGATCATCTTGTCGATGGTGGCATCCGCTGCGCTCTTCAAGGATGAAAACGGAGCAGAGAACGAAGAAGATTCGGCAACGAAAGCCGAAATGGCAGCATCTATAGAAAAAAACTTTTGCCAAAGTCATACCATCTGGGATAACTTGAGCGCACCAGCCGAAGTTTAGGATCAGAAGAGATGCTGTATTTCCCGTGACTGTCAAAAGTGTGTGAAGCACGGCAACACTTTTGGCCAGCAGAACGTCAGCAATAGGTGTCAACATGTAGTCACCATCGGGAACAGGAAGGACAGATCTCAGGTTCACGTAAGTAACGGCTTGAGGTGCTAGGCGAACGTGATCTGCAGAACACAGACGGGGTTGAGCTGGTGTTGGGTCGTCATGGTAACACGGTATATCAAGTTGAAGCATGCCGGTTTTACAATCAATAAGGGCAGAGTGAGCGGATAAAAAGTCCATGCCGAGGATAAGTTATTGGTAATATTTCTCGAGCACAGCAAATAGCACGGTCGTGGAGCACAGCAAATAGCACGGCCGCGCGTATCAGCCACACTTATACGCGCGGAGCACATTCCAAGCACGGGAAACGTGCCACCGTCGGCGACATGGATGAGTGGCACTGTGGGTGGCGTTAAAACTTTCCTAAGGTAGCAACGAAGTTCTGAATTCACCACTGATATGTGAGCCCCTTTGTCCACAAGTGCAACAATGGGTGTATCATCTACTGCAACATCAATAAGGTCGCGTCGAGACGGCAGCCTGGTCAGAGGATTTGGCGGGCAAGTGGTCGATGCAGCATCACCTCCGGGAGCTGCATCATCGAGTTTTCCTGCGGCAGGTGGTCAGTCGGCGACGTTGGTCGGTGAAATTGGGGCGAGCAAGACCATGGGCGACGGGAGAGCGGTGAACGGGACTGGTGAGCATGCGGAGATGGAGAGTGACGATGATATGGCAGCATAGAGGAAACGTCTTCACTGGTGGCCTGAGGTGACTCCCGGTAAGTTTGAAAACGTCCATGATCCCTTTCTGGCCGATGGGGGTACCCATAGGATGCCTGATGCCAATACCACCGAGTGTTACAATGGCGGGCCACGTGTCCGATACGGTGGCAGTTGAAACAAATCGGGCGATCGTAAGCAGTCCTCCACTCGGCTGGATTGCGAGGGCATGCCGGAAGGTTTTGGCTTTGGGCATATGAAACAGGGGGTCGACGACGGTTGATCAGCTGCGAGGGAGCTGTAGTGCACTCGGAGGTCAGTCCAGCATTGAAAAGCTTTTGTCGCACAATGGCATGTACCAGTGGCACCATCCGAGGGCTAGAGTCACAGGCATGGGAGCACGTGGACGGAGGAGACAGAGCTTCAAGTTCACGTCTGAGGATCTTGGTCACGTGCTCTGCAGTTAACGGCGTCTGTAGCACAGGACTGTCTTCGCACGACCAGGTTGCTGCTGTGTTTGGTAGTCGAGTGAAATTATGGGCGATACGTCGACTTTTTGCGGCCTCAAAACGCTGGCACTCCTTGATGATGGCATCGACCGTGTTGCAGTCTTTGCATATGAGAAGGTTGAATGCATCATCTGCAATGCCTTCAATATGTGAGCTACTTTTTTGGCAAGCACGTCTTGTATGTAAGTCACGTAGGACTCCTTCTTGGCCGCTGCCTTTCTACCCACACACTTGCCGAAAAGGGCGCGCATCTTTTCTTTGCACGCGTCCCAGCTTCCAATTTCATCTTCGTGGTTCTCGAACCACACTTTTGCTGTTCCTTTCAAGTAGAACAGGATATTGGCTAACATAAGAGTTTCATCCCAGCGGTAATTCTTTTTTGTACGTTCGTACAACGGCAACCATTCTTCGATGTCGACATCATCCGTGCCACAGAACGTGCCAGGATCTTTTAGCTGCGGAAGGACAACAGTTGTTGTAGTCGCCTCGGCGGAAGCCGGTCCCTGGTTTGCCGTGGTAGAAAAATCCAAGCGTAGGCCACTGCGGAGCTCCGTTATATCGTGTTGTACCCAGCACTTCCACCAAATGTCACGGGGATGAAAGAATGAATGAAATAAATATATTTACAAAATATACAGGGAGAGTAAGAGGCAGCTGCAGCCAAGATGGAAGAACAGCAGCAACAACAACACGAGCACGGTCGCTTTTATCGTCTTCGTCGTCTATGATGCTCTTTCGTTGCCGATGTCGTGTAACAATATGAATGCAGGAGAAAAAAGCAATTGTGCCAACATATCATTCATTAGCTAATATTGCTACACGCATGTATAATGATATTCTAGGGGGCGACGCGCGTGTGTGCCTGACGAGGAAGACGAAGGGTTGTCTCCGCTCGATCGCTAATTAGGAAACGACTTCTAGCTATTCTAGCGACGCGCGTGTGTGCCTGACGAGGAAGACGAAGGGTTGCCGCTGCTCGATCGTTAATTAGGAAATGACTTATAGCTATTGCATTCGCGAAGCTAGGTTTAAATTTAACCACAGAAAATGTTCTAAATATTGGTGCCTCTGTTTTGGGAAATCGCCACAGAGATGCATTCGATGCGGTGAGTAATTTTATTCAAGACTCTAAACGTTTTTCAACATAAAGCCCACGTTAACGGGTACACCAAAAACGGGTTGAAAAGTAATTTTCAAATCTGGATAAATCCGTGACATACCAAATTAATCGGGTTTGGCAAAACCAGCTGTCTGGTTGGCTCCCAATATCAAGGTATAGCTATTAGTGTCTACTTTCTTGTTGATTTTTTTCTCCCTATCTGAATCTTTGGTTTCTTTCTTTTCTTTAATATACTGTCTTCACTCTACAACTCCCCCCACCCTTTTTTGTTGTAAGCAATAGTGCAGTTATCGTCCATATGAGACTATATGTTCTCGTGACCAATCCCCAGAGTGGGTATGAGCCACGAATTCTAGGCTACAAACAAACAAACAAACAAACAAACAAACAAGCTCGATCGCTGGTGAACCGGTCACGCCATTACCGCTGGTTTTAAAATACATCTAATCCCCAGCCTCATCGATAAGGCGTCTCTTCTTTTCCGTAACATATTCGGTGGAGGTGGAACGTTTCCGTATTCACCACGAAGTTTCGCAGTGGCCGCACCATTCAGTCTCCGGCCATGGCTACCAATGACAACAACCCGTCGGCGTCTCCATCTGTAGCTCCAGCCACTACATACCTGACGATGCCCACCCCCCGTGATTCCGGTACATTATCCGCACAACATGGGCTTGATGTTGACAACTGGCTCCGTATGTACAAGCGTGTTAGCCAAACACACCTATGGGACTCTACCATGATGCACGATAACGTAATATTTTACTTGGACGGCACCCCACGTGTCTGATTCGACGCCCATGAGACCGAGCTCACCAGCTGAGATATCTTCAAGGAGAGACTACGCGACATCTTTGGGGACCCGTCCGGTCACCAAATGGAAGCGCGAAAAGAACTCACCATTCGTGTGCAGTTCTACACTGAGTCGTATGTCTCGTACATACAGGACGTGCTCGCGTTGTCCTGAAAAGTGGACGAGTAAATGACAGAGAGTGACAAGGTGGGCCACATAGTCAAAGGCATCGCGGACGACGCCTTCAACCTGCTCGTGTACACCAACGTCACGACCGTAGATATGCTTATCAAGGAATGCTGCCGCTTCGAAGTGTCCAAAAGCCGCCGTGTTCTGCCTCAATTTACGCGTTTACCAAACACGGCGGTTACATTCAACTGCACCGATCTCGGTGCCGCACCACCCATGCAGGACAGCGTCCCACGAACAGTTTGACGGGAGCTTGGGGCGTCAAGTCAGGCACCATTTCCTCCACATACGCTCGACCATGGCGCCGCACAAACGCCTCCGGCGGTCCCCGTTATTCAAGTCGTCGTGAGGCAGGAAATTGCAAAGCTGGTTTGTCCTGTGGCCTGCTCTGTCTCCAAACCCACCTCCAGACCAATGCCAATAAATTCACCATGCCATGACTCACAGTTTCTTCCGCGATCCCGCAATCCGACGGAATGGAGAACTGCAGACGACAAACCGATCTGCTTCCGCTGCCACCAAGTTGGCCATATCTCCCGCTACTGCCACAGCACTTGAATGCCCTTAAACTGGAGCCTATTTTTCTCTCCTCGCCCATACGAGGACTGCCGTCGGTATTTGCCCGGTCGTGTGCACCCTTCTTCCTACGTCTCTAACATCCGCTCTACTACTCGTTCGCCGTCACCTCAACGCCGCCGTTCCCCATCGCCCCAATCACACCGCTATCCGTCGCCGGTCCACTATGGATCCTTTTGGACGTAAAACTAGACCACACAGCTCAGGGAGGTGGTGCTGCATCAATTGCGACTGCTCCAAATCCTCCGTTGACGCTGCCCACTAATACGAACTTGATTGAGGTGTATGTGGACAGTATTTCTTTGACGGCGTTAGTTGATACCAGAGCTCAAGTGTCCATAATGAGTGCTTACCTGTGTCGCCTACTCAAAAAAGCCCTCACGCCTGCAGCGACTAAAGCCCTTCGTGTAGCTGATGGTAGAACTGTGGCCATCACTGGAATGTGTACCGCTCGTGTTAGCATTGCTGGCCGCCATGTCCCCGTTTTATTTACGGTGCTTGAAAATTGCCCTTATGACCTATGGGAAATTTTCAAGCATCGTAAACTATAATCTTCGGCATGGACTTCCTATCGACGCATTCTGCCCTGATCGATTGTGCCGCCGGTACTCTTTGCCTAGAACTTCCTCTTCTCCCGTATTCTCACCCTGAACTCCCGAACAGCCTGTGCACCACTGACTTCTTCGGGATACCACCTAAAGCTCTCACATTCGTTGAAATGGCAACACCCTCTCCCGTGCTCGACGGTGATTATATCGTGACGCCGATTCCTGATGTTCTCCTAGCGCGTGACATTACTGTCCCACACTCTGTCGTAACCATGGTCTCTAACCGAACATATTTACCTGTTATCGATTTCGGTTTCATAAAACAAGTGCTACCCCAAGGAATTTCGGTCGCCACGCTAAGACCCTTGATTGACGACCACGTCACCTGTTTTACGGCAGACGATGTCCCGATCACCCACGTCACTCGCAGGTGCTACGTGCCTCGATGCGAGCTTACGCTCCATGATCACCCCGGACCTCAAACCTCAGGAGTCAGCCCGGCTATGCCGCCCTCTGGCTTTATACCACGACATATTCGACATCGGCAGCCGTCCACTCGGCCAGACTTCGCTCGTCAAGCACCGCAT
Source organism: Rhipicephalus microplus (assembly GCF_043290135.1). Taxonomy (NCBI): domain Eukaryota; kingdom Metazoa; phylum Arthropoda; class Arachnida; order Ixodida; family Ixodidae; genus Rhipicephalus; species Rhipicephalus microplus. The sequence goes on along the minus strand of NC_134704.1, from coordinate 149,699,866 downwards.
TAACACAGGTGATTCTCATCCCATTCATCGGCGACCATACCGAGTGTCTGCCACCGAGCGTAAAGTAATTCAACAAGAAGTCACCAAGATGCTAGCCAAATGAATTATTGAACCCTCTTCGAGCCCTTGGGCGTTGTGTTCGTTAAAAAAAGAAAGATGGCACGTGGCGCTTCTGCGTGGATTACCGCCATCTGAATAGAATCACAAAAAAGGACGTTTACCCTTTACCCCGCATCAATGACGCTCTCTATTGTCTCCACGGCGCCCGATACTTTTCTTCAATAGACCTACGTTCCGGCTACTGGCAGATTGCTGTCGATGAAAAAGACCAAGAGAAGACTGCGTTTGTAATTCCAGACGGCCTATATCAGTTCAAGGTTATGCCATTTGGGCTATGCAACGCCCCAGCCACGTTCGAGCTCATGATGGACTTTCTGCTACAAGGGCTCAAATGGTCAACATATCTTTGTTATCTTGACGATGTCGTTGCCATCATTTGAGATCCACCTTCAGCAATTGTCAGCTATTCTCGATATATTTCGCACTGCAGGCCTTCAATTAAACTCGTCGAAGTGCCAATTCGGACACGAGCAAATTACAGTGTTGGGCCACCTTGTCGACGCCTCTGGTGTGCAGCCGAACCCCGACAAAATTCTTGCAGTCACCAGTTTTCCTGTACCCCAGCCAGTCAAGGACGTCCGGAATTTTGTAGGAGAAGGTTTGTGAAAGACTTCGCGACCATCACTCGCCCCCTCACAGAGCTTCTGAAAAAAGACGTCACATTTACGTGGCGAACCGACCAAGCTGCTGTTTTTTCTCACCTAATCACGCTACTGACGACTCCACCTTTCTTGGCTCACTTTGACCCATCCGCTCCGACAGAAGTCCGAACCGATGCTAGTGGTCATGGAATCGGAGCCGTCCTAGCCCAACGCCAACGGGCACACGACTGAGTTGTCGCCTACGCTAGCCACCTCGTCACAGCTGCTGAGCGCAACTATTTCATTACAGAGCGTGAAGGTCTTGCTCTTGTTTGACCAGTGTCAAAGTTCCGCGCATTTTTATATGGCACAAATTTCTCTGTGATAACTGACCATCATGCGCTATGTTGGCTTACGTGACTGATGGATCCTACTGGCTGGTTCGGGCGCTGGGCTCTGCGACTGCAAGAGTATACCAACACGGTGACGTACAAGTCCGGACGCCTACATCAGGACGCAGACTGCCTGTCCCGCTACCCGGTTGCTTAGTCGAGTAGTATGCCTGATGCCGACACCGAGCCTTGCGTCTTTTCCCTTTCGCAAATGACATGCGTAGGTGACGAGCAGCGCCATGATGCGCCCTTGCGTGCTATTATTGAGCGCCTCCTATCACCATCTTCCAATCAGTCCCATCGCGCATTCGTGCTCCACGATGGTGTATTATACTGCCAAAGTTTTGAGCCGAATGTACCGGCCCTGCAGCTTGTCATTCCAAAACACCTTTGCTCGGAAGTTTTACATGAATTTCATGACCTTCCCACTGCTGGTCATCTTTGTGTGTCACGCACTAACGACCGAATACGCCCACGCTTCTTTTGGCCAGGGCTTGCACGCTCAGTCAGAATATATGTTGTGGCTTGTGAGCAATGTCAGGGTCACAAAACACTATCGACACTTCCCGCCGGACGCCTTAAAACACTTTATATTCCGTCAGAACCGTTTTTCCGCGTTGGCTTGGACCTACTTGGCTTTTTCCCCTTGTCTTCCTCGGGTAACAAGTGGATAGCTGTGGCCACCGACTACGCCACGCGTTATGCCATCACACGAGCTTTTACAGCAAGCTGCGCCACAGATGTCACCGACTTCCTCCTCAAAGACGTGATTTCGCAACACAGAGCCGCACGGCAGCTGCTTACAGATCATGGCCGCACCTTTGTTATAGCCGACATCTTGCAGTCCTGTCTAACGAGACACAAGCTATGTCATACCACCCGCAAAGCAATGTACTCACGGAGCGTCTAAATCAAACTCTTACATACAAGCTCGCTAAGTATGTTTCTACCAACTACACCGACTGGGATCTCACGTTGCCGTAGGTCACATTTGCCAACAATTCATCGCGCCATGACACTGCCGGTTACTCTCCATTTTTTCTGCTGTTTGGCCGAAAACCAACATTGCCTCTAGACACTGTCATACCGTCCCCTGCAGTACCGACCAGTGAATATGCCACGGACGCGCTATCACTCGGGCTGCTCACGCACGCGAAATCACCCGTATACTCGCCATCTGACCTCTCAAGAGAAGCAACGGCGTTTGCATGACCAACGACACCACGACGTACACTTTCCGCCCGGTTCTTTGGTCCTGCTCTGTTCTCCGACCCGTCAAGTTGGTTTGTCAACTGCTTACTTGCTACAAAGGTCCATACCCAGTCAGTCGTGTGGTTACTCCTGTAACATATGAAATTGGTCTTGCCACCCCGTCGCCTTCATATGCATCTGTCCAACAGGCTACCGATATTGCACATGTGGCGCGCTTGAAGCCCTACAACTCTCCTAATGACGTATGCACCGGGACGGCACTTGTGCCGCTGGGGGTTATGCTGCACGCATATATATTGATATTCTAGGGGGTGACGCGCGTGTGTGCCTGACGAGGACGACGAAGGGAATTGTCTCCGCTCGATCGCTGGTGAACCGGGTCACGCCATTACCGCTGGTTTTAAAATACATCTAATCCCCAGCCTCGTCGATACGGCGTCTCTTCTTTTCCGTAACAATATGTTCCAATTAAGGTCTTTATGTCGTGTACTTTCAGTACCGTGCAACAGCAATGCTGATCTGCTTAGTTTTTGGCTGTCGTGTTAAGGAAACATCTAATCCAATGTGTGGTGGTATCAGTTTTATGCTGCACACTACATAGCCGTTCCAGAGTAAAAGCGAATGCCTTGTAAACCCTCTTCTTTATTATGCCTTGTAGGTGCATTCACTTTTTTTCTTTCCTGATGTAGTCGTCCTTCGGCCAGTCAGTGGCACTTGAATTCTCGTATGTCTCTTTCGGCAAGTCAGTGGCGCTTGATTCCTGTAAGTGAAATAAAAAACATTTAGTTCTACTTCTTTTACATACATTCTAAAGAACACACACAGGTCATCTGCAACACAATGTGGCTTTGGCAAGTACAAAAAAGCAAAAACGCCAGGCTTGCGCCGAAGGCGCAGCACAGTCACAGCGAAAGCTAGAAGAGCGGCCTTTCACAGCCTTTTCAAAACACTCATTGGGTAACTGCTGCAAGCACGCTTGCTTGATACCATCTTGGGAATTATTAATAAACTTTTCGGTAGTAAGCCGGCATTCTATATGCTACTTTTCCTCATTCTTCTGAGAAGTGTGGTATCCGCTAAACACGAAGGAATTTCGTACCAATTTTGCATGCAGTGGCTGACGACGATGAGGAATTATGGCTGAAGTGAATATGTACCACAGTTAATAGGGGAACAAGAACAAGCTTTTGTAATGAGTTGGAGTACGTGGGATCTGCTGATTGTTTTTCTAATTTCGTGCGATGTGGTTACGGACACCGGCGAGGGCAGCAACGGCGGCGGCGGACAACTACACGTGGCCCTAGTTGCGATCTCATAACAGCTTTCGCTGTAAAAGAAGTCGCATACTTTCATAAGTAATCTTTGAATTGTAAAGGTGCTAGATATCTGCACGAGACTGCAACGTTTGCCACCGCATAACCTTATGGCATACCAGATCCTTTTTTTTTCTGTGGAGTGTTATAGTATTCCGTTATAAATATGCAGACTTTGACGGTTTGCTTGACAATTTGAAGTGGCACATTGTCCAGAGAGACTATACTGCATGCCTGAGTGGATCATAGAGAAGACAACAATGGCTCAAAAAAACTATAAATATGATTTATTGACTTTACCTAGTTTTATGCATGGCAGAGGGCAACTTCAAATCTTGTTTTTGGTTAATGACAGCAAAGAAACTTAAAGAAGCACTGCCTCAGCCAAGGAATTACGGCTCTCCTTAACAAAAATAATTATAATTATGTTTACAACTAATGCAGAATTTTTTGAGTGATTTTAAGACGGAACATCTTGAAAGCAGCACAAACGTGCAACAGTTTGGCTGAGCTTTGCAACTTTATAATAATACGACAAAAAGCTTGCCGGTGACACGTGCAGTGACAATTTTTATGCAAGGGAACACGGGAGCACGTGGTCTGGGCGCTCCGGCAGCTGCTGACAGCCCATTCAAGCGGGAGCAAGAGCAACTACAGTCTCTTTTCGCGTCATTTTGCGGTTAGCAAAACAACCAGTCCTTGCTGATATGGAACCAGAAGCGAAATTGCAACCCCTCACCCTTGAAGGCGATTAAGCGAGAGCTGGTAATCGCTTTAAAGGAGAAGGGTTGCAAGCTTGCGGTCCTATATCAGCAAGGAATGGTTGCTTTGCTCGCCGCGAGATGACGCTAAAAAATACCGTGGTTTTTTGTTTCTCCTTCCGCCCCGTGGAGGAAGTGCACGTACACCGAACACGAATATTTTTGTAGTAGAGCTTACACTTTTTTTATTTAAGGCGGGGTACGTCGTACCCGTGTTTTGTATTTATCGAATGGGACAATTCAATTAGACAATTGGTGTCAAAAAGACTTGGTTAAAAAAAATAATTCTTTCGGGATGTAGGGTGGGTTTGAAAATTGAGGCTAGTGCAGACGGGAATGCAGAAGAGGCTGACGTTAAGTGTAGGGAATGAGAGGTCGAGTAAACATGGGGGAAATTATGGTTGCCCTGAGCGAACTGCTGATGAGAATCACCGAGCTAAAGGCTGCGTTGGCGACAGTGCAAGAAAAAAACGAGGGTTATGGCAGAAAGGCTCAGGTCCACCGAGGAAGCACTAGCAAAGGTGAACAAAGAAGCGGCCGAAGGGAAGAACAGTGGGGCACGGGCACCCAGAACGGTGGAGAAGAAAGAGCAAAAGGGTTCGAAAAAAAACAGGTTCAGCCGGTTCAATGGTCGCAAAACCTAGCTTCAGCGGAGTAGTGGTGGGGTAAGGAGGGGACAAAGCAGCCGGCGTCACAGGTGCAAGTAACCTGCAGGTGCAGGACACTCCAACTGAAAAGTCATAGCACGTGATAATTGCCGAAGTGCCGAAGACTCGAATTTGAATCGATGCACAGAAGCAATCAAAGAGAGGGTAAGAGTGACAAGAGGGGTTTAGTAGGGACGTTCCCAGGACGTAAGCTGGAAGCAGTCATGAGGCAAGCGAGCGCAAAACTCAAAACTAAAACTGATGGACAAAACCTCGTAATAATGGCGGGCGGTTCAAACGATATCTTAAATGAAGATGTGGCAGGACTACACAAGGGCGAAAGGGGTCGATGACATGCGCACCATTACTCCTCAGGTACAGGTAGTGATATGCACGATACCGGAGATATCGGTGCGAGACGGTAACCTGTAAAAAGCGGTTGTCAACGAAAACAGAGATATGGCAGATGAGTCGAGAGAAAGGATTTGAGGTAGTGCAAATAAACAGAGAGGTGCATAGGTAGGGTGGTTTTCAATGAGACAGAATTCACTTTGATGGGATGATAGATCATAAGGTGGGTTGGTGACTTTCAAGACGCATAGTAGCTTTTTGGGGGGCACGCGGGTCCTTCGGGGTCCAGTATAGCTAGTAACGAGGGTGACCTTTGACCAAGGCGACTCTTTGACAGGTAGTATAGGCAGATAAGAGTCCAAAGTAAGGCACATAGAGTGCGGGGTAGATATCGAGGTAGCCACGAGAGCCGAGCCAATTCAGACGTAGTGTATATTAACATGCATGGTGACAGGAATAGGCTGAAGTGGGGAGAGATAGAAGAACAGCCGAATGAGGAGAAGCTGATGGTATATGGGTTTGTATAGACACACCTTAGGAACATGGGACAACCACCCAACAATCCAGACCGTGCATGGGAATAGTGTAATAGAAGAGAAGGCAGCAGAAAGGCGGGTGGTATTGGGGCATTCATTCATAAAAGTACAGACTGAGTGAAGAGCTCGAGGTAATTATATTGGGAGATATAAATGCGAACATAGAAGATGTAGATATACTGACCCTATGGGCAGAATGCTAATGGATGTGTGCGAAAGGCATAATTTATTCATTTGCAACAGCAGCGAGAAATACGAAGGGTAGGTAACATGGAAGGTGCGAAGGCTGCAGTCGACGACATATTACGCAATGATGTCACATAGGATGTATGCCTGGCTAAAGGTGATGAACATAGATAAATATAGGTCCAGAAGCTTGGGTTATCATCATAAATGTATCAAGGTGAGTTTTGGAAGAGAAATAAAATGAAAAAGAGACATATGAGCAACCACACGGCAATATTTATTCAGAAAGACAAATAGAACTCGCAACTAAAGAGATTGAGAAAGCAATCACCGAGGATACTAAAACAGAGTAGACGTACACAAATATCATTCGGTCGTTTGATTTAGAGATTTCTAAGGTACGAGTCAAATCAACCGGGAGAAGAAGACAAACCCAAAAGCTGGTGGGATGAGGAAGTTAAGCGAGCCGTCAGGAAGCCTCCAGGGAACACAGGTATACTAAACAGAGGGGTGGACCATAAGATGATGTCAAAAGAAAATGGGATAACTTTTTGAGCTGCAGAAGGGAAGCATCCGATCTGATCAGTGAGAAGATTAGAAGAAAGGAGGCCCAATGGATGGCGGAAGTAAGCAAAAAGGATAGAAAGACAGCTGCAAAGTTTTGAATCAATCTCAACTCTCTGAGTAATAAGACAAGCATGACATAGAGGTTTATAAATACAGTTCAAGGGGTCAGACTAGAAGGGGATGAGACAACGGAATATATATGAGAAAAATTGTTAAACACCAAGGAAGCGTTGCATGCACCATACCAGATGAGGATGGACCAATTAGCGCAGTGGCTCCACTGGGACGAGAGTGGGAAAGGGCAGAGAAAAAGGTTCCTAATAGCACGTCAACAGGCCCTGACGACATCCCAATTGTGCTAATAAAGAAACTATGACCAAGCTTTAAGCAAACAATAAGAGAGGCGGCGAGCAAAGCAATAATGATTGGTGAAACCCCAAATGGGTGGAAACTATAAGCAGGATGAGCACGATCTACAAAGGAAAGGGGGACAAACCGATATAAACAAGTACCGTACGTCCTATAACAGTGACATCAGTAGTTTACAAGCTGGTGATGCATATAGTAAAGTATACAAACATGGGTGGAGCTAGAGGGGGTGGTGGGAGAACTACAAAATGCGTTCCGTAAATGAAGGAGGTTGGAGGACAATTTTTTTTTCATTGATGCAGTGTATTGAAATAGCGGGAAAAGAACGCAGGCCCCTGTGGCTGGCATTTCTAGATATTAAGGGAGCTTACGATAGTATGGTTCCAGAAGGCTTGTGAGGAATAATGCACACAATAGATGTGGACGATGGAATAACTAATCTTCTATAGGATATTGTTACCAATAAATTTAGCACCCGGTACTATACAAACTATTTATTTTGGGCGTACCTGTGCCCGTAAAGGTCAGCCAAAATGTCCCTTGCTCGCTGACTCCAACTTAGTCGGTCTCTTTCTCTTCACCTCGAGTCTCGTGCCGGTCCCGTGGCGTGGTATCGTGGCGCGTGCAGGATGGCGTTCCATGGCGCGGCTTCCTTGCTACTTGTGTGGCGGCTTTTACGAACACAAACTGTTGCATGCGTCTTCTGCGAATGTCAAACTGTGGCATTAGTCCCCTTCTTGGCCCACATCGCCCCGATGCGTACAGCCGGCTGACAGCTTTTAAACAATAGGGATTGTCCTTGTGTTAGACAACGTGAGTCAGTTCACTTGTTCAGTTCCTGTCGTAGTACGGTTTCATCCGTACTACATGTACAACTTCCGGGAGATTCCTGCGTCGGGTTGGGCATACTTGAACTTCAGGGATAACATCGTAGTTTAATGGGCCTAGCTGACGAAGAACCCTGTAAGGGACAAAATATCGCCGCATAAGCTTTTCTGATAGGCCACGTGCACGTACAGGCGTCCAGACCCACACTTGGTCTCCAGGGGAGTATCGAACGTCCCTTCGTCTTAGATCGTAACGGTGCGCGTCGACGTCCTGCTGTTGAATGATGCGGTTCCATGCTAGTTGTCGCGCCTCGTCTGCCTTTCTACATATTCGCTTATGTCAGGGTCCTCTTCATTTGTGCTGTTGACAGGCAGCATCGCGTCTAATGTCGTCATTGCTGTCCGACCACAAACACGTTGAAATGGCGTGAAGTGGGTTGTCTCTTGTACTGCGGTATTGTATGCAATTGTAGCATACCGTAATATGGTGTCCCAAGTTCGATGCTCGACGTCCACATACATCGCGATCTTGTCAGCTAGCGTCCTGTTCAGCCTTTCAGTCAAACTGTTAGTTCGCGGATGGTACGCTGTAGTTCTTCTGTGGTCGGTGTGCGTTAGTTTCATGACAGACTGTACTAGCCTGGCAGTGAACGCAGTTCCTTTGTCAGTTATAAGGACTTTAAGTGCGTCATGTCGCAGCACTATCTGGGTCACAAAAAACTGAGCCACTTCGTTTGCCGTTCCTTTTGTGAGAAATGACGTCTCGGCATACCGGGTCATGTAGTCGGTTGCTACAACTATCCAGCGCTTCCCGAACGATGACATAGGAAATGGTCCTAGCAAATCCATTCCGACCTGCTCAAATGGGACTTTCGGTGGTTCTATCGGTTTCAAAAGAACTGCTGGCTTTAGGGGCGGTACTTTGCGTATTTGGCATCCTCGGCATGCTCTGACATGGTGCTGTACTGAATCCATCAATTTTGGCCATCCGCTATCAATTTTGGCGGATTCTTGACAAAGTCTTACTAATGCCCAAGTGACCTGCCGATGGGTCATCATGACACGCTTCTAAAATTCCCACTCGCAGTGACGATGGTATCAGAAGCAGGAACGTTTCACCGGTGTGTTCGAAGTTTCTTTTGTAGAGAACGTTGTTGCGGAGAACGTGGGAACGTAGTACACGGACGAAAACTCGCGGTACTTCTACTTGCTGCCCCTTTAAGTATTGAATTAGCAGAAGTATTCCTGGGCCCATTCGCTGATCATTAGCCATCTCCGACACATTCACACCTACAAGAAATGCGGAATCTTGTGCATGCTCAGGAGACGAGGTTTGGAATGGTGCTCGTGATAAGCAATGTGCGTCGTTGTGCTTGTGGCCAGACTTGTAGACTACGGTGATGTGATATTCCTGTAGACGCAGGCTCCATCTAACAAGTCTTCCGGAATGATCCTTGAGGTTCGCAAGCCAACAGAACGAATGATGGTCACTGATGGCTCGGAATGGTCTACCATATAAATAGGGACGGAACTTACTGAAGGCGCATATAACTGCGAGGCATTCCTTTTCTGTAGCTGAATAGTTATATTCAGCTTTCGACAGTGCGGCTTGCGTAAGCAATAACTTTTCCTTCCACGTTCTGCCACTGAACAAGAATATCACCGAGGCCAACGTTGCTGACGTGCGTATGAATGTCTGTTTTGGCATCTTCATCAAAATAAGCAAGTATGGGAGGTGAGTGCAAACGCCATCGTAACTCAAAGAAGGCATCTTCTTGCTCTTGCTGCCAGATGTATGAAACACTTTTCTTCTTAAGCCGTGTCAGTGGTTCCGCAATCTCGAAGAAGTTTTCAACGAAGCGCCTATAGTAAGCACAAATCCCCAGAAAACGTCGCATAGCCTCTTTGTCTCTTGTCTTTAGGGAATTTTTAACCGCAATGATCTTATCCGGGTCTGGGCGGACAACGTGAGAACTGAAAATGTGCCCGATGAACCGAAGCTCACGGAATCCAAAGTGGCACGTTTCGGGTTTGATTGTAAGTGCCGCCGTGCGAATAGCGTCAAGTACCGTTCTCAATCTCTGTACGTGCTGCTCGAACGTAGTGGAAAAAATTGCTACGTCATCAAGATAGACAAGCCATGACTGACATTTGAGGCCGGAGAGCACAGTGTCTTTCATCCTCTGCAAGGTAGCGGGAGCAGAACACAAACCAAATAGGAGCACTTTGAACTCGTAGAGTCCGTCGGATGTCACAAACGCCGTCTTCTCACGATCTTGTTCGTCGACTTCTATTTTCCAGTACCCGCTCTTTAGGTCCAACGATGAAAAAAGTGAGTATTGCGCAGTTTATCTAACGTATCGTCGACTCGTGGGAGTGGGTACACGTCCCGCTTCGTGACGAGGTTGAGTTTTCTGTAGTCAACAGAAACCGCATGGTGTTGTCCTTTTTCTTCACAAGTACTACGAGCAATGCCCATGGACTTTTAGAGGGCTGTATGACTTCGTCGTCGAGCATCTCCTGTACTTGCTTTTTTATCGCCTCCCTTTCTTTCGGAGCTCCTCAGTATGGATGTTGACATACTTGTCTAACATGTCCTTCGATAACAATGTTGTGTTTTGCTACAGGCGTACGTCCGACTTTCGATGAAGAGGAAAAACACTCTGCGAATTTTTTGATCAACTCCACATTCTGGTCTTTCTGCAGAGATGAAAACTCTCGGTCAATATCTATTTTCTGGGGGACACTGTTCATTCTTGAGGAAGTTGTTGGTGCTTTTTCTAGGGTGAAAACATCTGAGACTTGTACGTAGTCATCAAGTGATGCTATGGCTGCTCCCTTCGCCACAACTGTACCTCGTCGGTAAAGTTAGTCAATAGCACATCAGTATATCCATTCCGCAAGTTCACCAGACCTCTCGCCACGCGTATCCCCTTTGTGAGTAGCAATTCCAAATTTCCATCAGCTAGTCCGGCATATTCACGAAAACACGTCGCTTTTCACAGCAACTGTCACGCTGCTACGTGGCGGCACTGTCACACCTTCATCCACAATACGAAGAGACAAAACGACTGCTTGCTCCGCATGACACACGGCAACAGCGTTCTCTGTAGACAAAGAAACTTGGGATCGCTGCAAGATGATGATAGCACTGTTTACTTGCAGGAAGTCCATGCTCGGAATCGCCTCACGGAACATTCAGGGAGAACAATAAAACTGCTGATGTACACATGGCCTCTTATTCCCACTCTCGCTGTGCACAATCCTACGGGGTTGACTAAGTACCCTCCGGCGGTGCGTATCTGTGGTCCGGTTAAATGAGTGAGCACTTTCTTCAGCTTCTTTGCGAGCATGCTACTTATTACTGAGTAGTCTGCACCAGTGTCTATCAAGGCTATGGTCTCGACGTTGTCGATTCTTACTTGTAGCTTGGATGTCACGTTGCCATGACTGCAATTATCCGTATTATCGATTATTGTGTCAGTGTCGTCGTCTTATCCGGCTAACGATGGAGGGTTTTCATTTTTCCGAGTTTTCCGAAAGTCAGCGGCCCTGCCTCCACAGGTCGCTGGCTGTAGTTTTTCCGTCGCGGGCTTCCCCACAGCGGTAGCAAAGGAGCCGCCGGTCTGCAGTGCGTCATACATCACTTTTACGGGGTCTCGCTTCTGGCATCGGTGGTGGTGTACTGCAAGGAAACGTCGTTGGCATAACGGGAGCTTGTGTAAAGTTCAAGCGTCTGATGTCTTGCCGTACAACTTGCGCGTACGACAGCTGTGGCTGAGGTTCCGGTTGCGTGAAATGGTGCACCTGTGGCTGTGGTTGAGGAATTGCTTGCCGCACTTCTTCACGTACAACGTCCGTGATTGAGGGCATCGCTGGAGGACTTTGGGGGAGTTGCAGTTTCTGGAGCTCCTCCTTAACGATAGCCCTCACCATTTCCCGGAGGACGTCAACGTTGGTGGAGAGGGTTGTTGACTCCGCCCTGACTGAAGAGACGCTGAAGTCTCTGTTGTACAGTCACGCACGTTGTTGTAGTGTCCTTTCTATGGTCGTTGCCTCGGACCGGAACTCCGCCACAGTTCGCGATAGATTACGCACCAGGCCTGCGAAAATCTCTTCTTTTACTCCGCGCATAAGGGCCGCAACTTCTCCTCGGTGATGGCTTTGTCGGCTCGGCGGAAGAGCTGGGACATGTCTTCTATGTGCATGGCCACGCTCTCGTTATTCCGTTGGTTCCTCGCCTAAAAAGCAGCCTCTGCCTTCTCTTGCGGTCCATGTTCGGATAGGTTGCGATTAGCTCTCGTCAGAAGTCGTCCCACAACAGCAAGGACGCTTCGTGGTTCTCAAACCACGTACGTGCCGAATCTTGCAGGGCGACGTAAACGTAACGAAGTTTCCTGGCTTCGTCCCAACCATTCAAACTTGCAACGCACTCGAAGCCTTCGAGCCAGTCCTCGGCATGTTCAAAGATGTCACCGTGGAAGACCTCTGGTGTACGTGGTGAATCCAAAATGAGGTGAGATGGAGATGGCATCGACTTGGTAGCTATCGAAGTGACGTTTGTGCTTGTGGTCTCGACAGGTCTTGATGGATCAATTAGGGGGCCAAACTCGGTTTTTCACCACGTAATCGGCGACTCGTGCGTTGGTGCACAGGTGTTAATTCTGCTGGTTTCAGTCTTTTGGGATCTGGGCTTCTCTCCCTTGCCTGTGGTGGGCTTGAAATCATATCCAGCACCTTCAACATAATGTTACCAATAAATATAGCACCTGGTACTATACAAACTATTTATTTAGGGCGGACTTGTGCCCGTAAACTCAACACTAAATGCCAGCCAAAAATTTCTCTTGCTCGCTGACTCCAACTTCGTCGGTCTCTCCCTCTTCACCTCGAGTCTCGTGCCGGTCCCGTGGCGTAGTATCGTGGCGCATGCAGGATGGCGTTCCATGGTGCGGCTTTCTTGCTACTTGTATGGCAGCTTTTACGAACGCAAATTGTTGCACACGTCTTCTGCGAACATCGAACTGTGGCAATATCTATACAAGTAACAAGGTAGTCATAAAACGAGAAGAACAGATTTCTGCACTTATAGAGATACAATGCGGGCTTCGACAGGGGTGTCTTTTGTCACCTTTGTTATTTATACTGTATTTGCAGAGACTATAGAAGCCAAATTAGAGGGGAGTCGACTCATCTTCAGCCTCTCTTTTGTCGAGCAAGGAAAATACATTGGACAGTCATTACCAGCATTGATGAATGGAAATGACATAGTATTGACAGCCGACAACAAGGAAGACCTGTATGGACTGATAGACATCTGTGGTAATGAAGGATATGTAAAATTTGAAGTTAAGCAGGGAAAAATCAACAATCATGATTTTTAATGATGAGAAAGTCAGTGAGAATAACATAAAGGAAGTCACGCTAGAAATAGTACATAAATACAAATATTTGGGCGTATGTATAAATAATAGGGCTGAGTATCTAAGGGAACACGAAAGATACGTAATGACTAAGGGCCCCAGGAATGCAGCTGTAATGAAGAATGGGGCACTGCGGAACTACAATATAGGTATGACGTTGTGAGAGGGATTTGGAAAGGTGTCATAGTCCCGGGTTCGACGTTCGGCATCGCAGTCATGTGCGTGAAATCAGACGTTGAAGCAAGATTGGAAACTAAACAACGTGGCATAGGTTTTAGGCACAGGAAATTAAATTAAACAACTTGGGGGCACACGGGAGTACCCCAAATCAGGGGGTACAGGGTGACATAGGATGGACATCGTTTGAGTGCAGGGAAGCTAGCAGCAAGATAGAATTTGAGGAGTGATTAGGAGAAATGGGAGAGGAGCGTTGGGCTAAAAAAGTTTTCAGCTACTTGTACATGAAGAATGTTGATACTAAATGGAGGAAGCAAACTCGACAATAGTCAAGCAAGTATTTAAGCAACAGCAGAATACCAAGCCAAAAGGACACATCGGTTAAGAAGAAGGTGAAGGAAACAGAGAGGGACATGTGGAAGATGGGAATGCTTACGAAATCATCACTGGAGACCTACCGAACTTTGAAGCCTGAAATTGCAAGGCAAAATATCTGCGATAACTCTCGGGGTAGTTCTCCACTTTTCGAAGCCAGAACAGGAGTATCGCGGACCAGGACGTACCAAGCAAAATACGAAGACACAGACGCCCTGTGCAGTGCGTGTGGAGAGGAGGAGGAAGCGGCTGAACATTTGATAATTTTCTGTAAAGGGCTCCATTCTATAGTCCAAGAAAATGGGGCCGAATTTTTCAAAGCATTGGGTTTTAGGGATAGTGAAGGAAAATAGACTTTATACTGGTAGAAATAACCAGGAGGAGGCTAACTGATTGGTGGCTACAATCAAGGCGCGAGTGAGGTGCAATTTTTAAACACATAGTGATAGTGCTTAACTGTAAGGCTAAGTGGCGCGAGCACCCGTCCGATCTAAAGGACACAGCCGGATACATCCATCCATCCATCCATCCCTTGCTAGCGCTCCCGCTTGAACGCGCTGTCAGCAGCCGCCGGAGCGCGCAGGCCACGCGTCGCCATGTCCCCTTTCATAAAAATTGACACTGTACATCAGCATCTCATATACACAGTTCAACATCAGGCCTATGCCTCGCTCTCGACGGCTAATTCACACTTTTAGCAGGACGACGGATTGCACACACGGCTATGACTAGACACGGAGTTCAGCCCAACTGCACATAGTGTCTCGTGTTGCGCACGATTGCTTTTTAAATGTGCAAAGAAAAAAATGCACAGGTGCATGCAAAACAAACGACCACATATAGCCGTGAGACCAAGCAGAGTCGCCGCCTGGCGACAACTGGCCGAAACGGTGAAGTGTGGATTGCTCCTTGCATCCTCTTCTAGCCACATCGTGTTCCTATGTGTGCGTACGTCGTGCACCTTCTCAAAGTACGGTTTTTCCGGTCATGTCCGCGCGAGTGTAACTGTTTTTACGTATTCCTGAAACGACGTACGAAAGCATTTGGTCTTTCTCTGCTGCTAATGCTTATTAATAAGATCGACAAGTGCCACTTTCCAGAGTGCTGTTTATTGTCATCGTACCCTCCGTTCATCAGAATAATTTCAGAGTGGGTGCCACTTTCTGTTTCTAGCACATCGCAAAATGCTCTTGGCATCCTTCCAACACGAGGACTAATAAATGACGGGTGAATGCAGCGTTTTATAGCGATTCGGTTGTAAAAAAACAACAAAAAAAACAGGCTCTAGGTCATGCACTTGCGCGCTGTTGGTAGGTGTACAACTACATCACTGTAGTTTAACGATCATGCGAGGTGCCTTAGTTGTGTTTATCTGGCCATTGTACCACTACATAGAAATAGTACTATCACATAAACTGTGAGACTTTGGTACTTACACTGTACTGTGTACTCTACACTGTGTAAACAGAGTTATTGTGCGCAACCACGTGTTTAGATTTAAGAACGCTCTAAAAAGCCGAGAAGCTGAAAATTAATTCAGACGGCATGCCTTATACATAATGTTGTACAATTTCACTGAACATTTTATCTTTTTTTATATTCTCTTAGGCGTTTGTGTGGCATCGTTAGTGATATACCGAAGGCAGTGGTAATTTTTCGTCTGAAAAAAAAAAACATTCTTGTCCCATTGACCATGCCTTTGTTGTAGTACAGGCATGCACGTAATCCATCGATTAAAGCTTTCTGCTGAACTCATGTATAAGATTTTTACTGGTGCAAGACATGTGCGTACACGTGCTAAATGCAGTGTAGTGCAAAGCGCCGTCCGCCACTAAGCTTTCCTGACTAGATTTATCGACTGTTCCATATTTAATGGTGAACAGAATGATAAGAGAAAAAAATTATATGCGTATAAGGTGCGAACGGTGATATAGAAAGAATCGCACAGATATGTGGGCTTTCTGCGATCTTTCTTTCTCTCTCTCTCTTTTTTTGTAGTATGCAGATGAAGACGATGTAAATAAGTAGTTCAGTCACGATACAGCAGTGCGTAGCAGGCGGGACACAAGCTAACCACGTACAAACAACACAGCAAAGGCGTGATTTAGTGCGAAAGCGCGAAGAGAGTCACCCAGGGCGAGTATCCTAGCTAAGAAAGGCAGAATGCGCTTTACTCGCGGGTAATTTTAATGTTGTATATGCGTCGTACACCGATTCAGTAGAGAAGAGCTAGATATTAACAGTAAAGTGTACTCAACGCATTTTATCCGCCGACAATCGGCCCAAACCGCACGCAATGAAGCGCGGCTGCGTGTATTTGTATACGCGCCACCGACCGCCTATCCACACTTGCGTCGCGTGGGGATGGTGCTGCCACCTATAGCCCGATCTCGCCGCGAATTCCTGGAATTAAAAGCATTTATCTAAACATGGCGGTAGACTCATTAGTTTTTTTAGGCGCAGATTAAATGATGACTGAAACCGAAAAATAACATTCACGTTTCAATTACGTCCATCATAATTTTTGAACATCGGGTCATGGCCCGGTAACCCGAACAACGCTCCAATCAAACCGAAAAAAATAGGTGCCAGGAAAACTCTGAATCGGTGACCAGAACAATGATAACCCGAGCTTCCTAAACGCCAAACTATTTCTCTAATTTTGCACAAACACTAACTAGAAACTTGTTCTGCGGGGTTGAAATTGCTTCCACGCTTTTGAATGCTAATTCAAAGCGCATAGCGATACATTAAAACACAATCGATATACCTCACAGTTAGACGACTTGGTTAGGTTCTTGAGGTCCGCACAGCATACCTTTCGTTGACGGCAGGCTAAGCCCATCGTCTGACTGGACGTCAGACTCTGGAGTTTTGCGGACACGCAGCGCCACCTGTTGATGCAGTTTTTAGTAGGGCAAAGCCCGACTCCCTTGCACAGTTTGCTGCGCAATCAGGTGCAACTACACCGTACGAAACAACGACTGAGCTAAATATTAAATCTATTTGCGCATTAAACACTCAGAAAAATAGCTACGAATTTCTCTCCGCTAGTTGGACGCGTCACCGAACCACCGCGAAGTGCTTGCTGGTTCACTCGCATGGACTATGGCGAAAACAAGAGCAGATGCAACAGCTCCACGCTCTACGGAAAAAAAAGACCAATCCAATCTACGTCCGTGAATTTCCACGGACGTAGATTGGATTGGATAAACTTTTAATTTGGTCCTCCGAAACACAGATCACTGTGTTGCGGGCAGCTCCCACGTGGGGACTGAGATGCCAAGCTCCTCAGCCGCCTCGCGGGCTTGGTGGACAGCTCAGTGCTGATCTGCCAAGGACGAGCTGAGGATTGCCGCCTCCCATCTGGCAGAGGTTATGTTCGATAAATGAGCGAATTCGGTGCACTGCCAGAGCATGTGTTCTAATGAAGCAATTTCCCCACAAGGTGGACAAAGATTACTTGGGTATAGGTCAGGGTACAAGATGTGTAACATTTTCAAAGTAGGGTACATCCGTGTTTTTGAAAGCCTTAATGTAAGTTCTTGGGGCCGAGTTAGATTTTCGTGAGGTGGAGGGAAAATCTTTCTAGACAGGTAGAACTGTTTAGTGAGCTCGTTATATGTTGTAAGAATTTCCCGGTTATCCCCTTCACCGGTAGAACGCATACCCGGGGAGGCGCGGTTGGAGGGGTCTCGCGCCGCCTCGTGTGATGCTTCATTGAGATTGAGAGGGGAATCGTTGATTTGTCCAAGGTGAGCTTTGAACCAATTCAGAAGATGATGCGTTATGTTCTTGCCTTGCAGTATTCTCAGCGTTTGTTCAGAGACCGCCCCCTTGGCGAACGCCCGTAGTGCTGACATGGAATCACTGTAGACGACTTCAATGTTATCCATCTTGAGTGCTAAGGCGATGGCCACCTGTTCCGCAATGATTGGGTCTTTCGTCATGACCGTCGCTGAGTTGACGACATGGCCAGCCCCATCGACCACCACTGTCACAAACGCTTTCCCATTGGCGTAGGAAGCCGCGTCAACAAATACGACCCCTTGTTCCTCGTTTGAGACTTGACGAAGTATAGTCCTGGCCCTCGCTACTCTTCTTCTGACGTTGTGTTCTGGATGCATGTTTCTTGGTATAGGAGATACCGTGATGTTGTCGGGGATATCATTGTAATAGCGTTTGATTGCCATTGGGTGTTGGCCCAGCTCCTGCAGGATCATTCTCCCCGACCTTATTGTAGATAACCTTGCAAACTGTGCTCTCTCTTGGGCTTCTGCTATTTCTTCGAGCGTGTTGTGAATGCCAAGCTCAAGCAGACGCTCGGTGCTGGTATGTATGGGTAGGCCCAGGACCTTCTTGATAACTTTCCTGAGGAGCCCATTCAGTGTCTCGGACTCTGCTCTTGACCAGTTGTGCATTGCTGCCTCGTACTTGAAGTGGCTTAGAACAAACGCATGCATCAACCTGATGAGGTTGTCTTCCTTGATCCCATTTCTTTTGTTGGCCACTCTGCGTATGAGGTGCACCGCACTTCCTGTTTTCCAAGTTAACTTGGCTATAGATTTGCTGTTGTCGCCGGTAGACTTTATCAGCATGCCCAGGACTTTGATGGAGTCGACCCTCTGGATGGCATCCGCTTGATTTGTACCGAGGTGGATGTTTATCTGGTTTAGCGGCTTCCATCCCCTGGGCTTCGGTCCCCGGCGTGCAGTCCAATACAGTAAAAGTTCTGACTTACTCGACGAGCACTTGAGCCCGGAAAGACGAAGGTACTCTTCTACGGTGTCAATCGCCTCTTGCAGAGCGCTCTTAACCTGCCCCTCGCCTCCACCTGTGCACCAGATGGTAATGTCATCTGCGTAGATGTTGTGTTTCAATCCTTCAATGCTCGATAATTTCTTTGACAGTCCAATCATGGCAATGTTGAACAGCATTGGTGAAATCACTGCCCCTTGCGGCGTGCCCCTTGCTTCTAGTTCGATTACTGCGGTCTCGATATCTGCAATCTTCATCACGGCTTTCCGATCTGTAAGAAAGGACCATACGTAGTCATAGAAGGCTTTCCGCAAACCAAGCTTGGAAATTGCTTCGAGTATGAATGAGTGGTGGATGTTGTCAAACGCTTTTTCTAGATCTAGGCACAGAATGGCTCTCACGTCTCTGGTTTCATTGTCGATGACCTGGTGTTTGATAAGCTTCAATGCATCTTGTGTGGATAACCCTGCCCTGAATCCAATCATATTGTGTGTATAGATGTCGTTATCTTCCAAGTACTTGTTTATCCTGTGCAGTATGGCATGTTCTGCAACCTTGCCGATACATGATGTCAAGGATATTGGCCTCATGTTGTCCAAGTTAGGGGGCTTTCCTGGCTTAGGAATAAGGATCGTGCTGGCCAGCTTCCACTGCTCTGGCACCCTGCCTTCTTTCCATGCTGCATTGATCATATCCTTCAGGGTTTTAATTGAATTGTCATCAAGGTTACGAAGGGCCTTCTTTGATATACCGTCCGGGCCAGGGGCCGACCTGCCGTTGAGATCGTGCAAGGCTCTTCTGATCTCCTCGATGTTAAAGTCGCCCTCAAGGCCTGGATTGGGCGTGCCCTGGTACTGTCTACTCTGTGGTGCCAATCCTATTTTGATTGAGAGGTACTTATGCACAATCTGCTGCACAACTTGCTGTTCTCTGGTGCGCCCTATCTCCTTATGCAAAATTCGAGCGATAATATGCTTTTGATTTGTTTTGGTGGTGCTTTCGTTGAGCAGATGTTTTAACATATTCCATGCCTTGCCATGCGCATCTGATCATCGATGGAGTAGCAGATTTCGTCCCATTGCTGCCTGGATAGTGCGGGACAATGTTCCTCGACTGATCTGTTTACCTCAGCTATCTTCTTCCTCAGTCTTCGGTTCAGGCGCTGACCCTTCCAACGGTTCAGTAGTGCTTGCTTTGCCTCAAGAAGATGAGCGAGCCGGCTATCCATTCTTTCAACTGGAAAATCTGTGGTAATGGTGGAGGAGACGAATTTGATATCCTCTTTAATCTGTTTGACCCACTGCTTCAAGCCTTGTCTGCGGCCATCTTGTTCCCTTTCCATCCTTACGTTCCTGAACTTATCCCAGTCTGTGAAGTGGAATTCTCTCTGCTTTTTACGCTCCACAGAGAAGGTAGTGGCAAGAATGCAGTGGTCACTTCCTAGGTCTACAGCGAGGTTCATCCACTGGGCCTTCTTGATGTTTCTTACAAATGTAAGGTCCGGGGTGGAATCCCTGCAGCAAGGTGTACCAAGCCTTGTTGGTAGGCTGGGGTCTGTGATTAGGGTGAGATCAAGTTCACTGGCACTTTGCCAAGGTCGATTTCCTTTCCCAGTGTTGTACTTGTAACCCCATGTATGATGAGGGGCGTTGAAATCACCTGCTATGACGAGTGGACATGCCCCGGCGATATTAAAAGCTTTCTTTAGAACCGTCTTGAACCCTTGCTTTTGTTCCTTTGGACTGCTGTATATATTAAGAATGAAAATGCTCTGACGGTTGCTGGTACTTGGCACGATCTCTACCATGACGTGTTCCAACCGGCCTGCTTCTATCTTGAGGTCGTGGGTAACGTGCGTTAGTTTGTTGCATACGAAGGTGCAGACTCCCCTCCCTTCAGTATCCCCTATTACAGGCCGGAATCCAGGCAACGTTGCTTGCGGTGAAAGGGTCTCTTGTAATAATATAATATGAGGCTTTTCTTGGCTGCTCCTGATATACTGCTGTAGGGTTGCCTTCTTTTTAAGGTAACCTCTACAGTTCCATTGCCAGATACGAAATGCTTCACGTAGCGCTGCCATCATGGTTATTACATGGGCGGCCAGAGCCTGATGCTGCACCTGTCGACAGGTTTGGTACCACTAGTATTGGTGGCTGAAGAGGTGAGTTTGGTGCATGAGGAGGCCTTGCTGTGTTGTGCAGATATGCTTAGACCTTTGTAATGCGCAAATTCATATGCTCTTCCAGTGCCACCACGCTTGATTGTAGCCTACCCATCCGCTCGCTAAGATTGGCTACTACTTTGCTGAGCGTGTCAAAGACCTCTTTCATATCTGGCATGGTCGTTTGGTTGGCTTCCACGTGTTCTGACATGACTGCCCTCTTTTTTGTGGTTCTCGAGTCCCCCACGTTTTCAGCCACAGAGACATCAACTGGCTGAGGCATTGGCTGTGAAAACTGAGCGCTGGTTAGCTTAGTGGGAATAATTTTTATTTCCTTCAACTCAGCTGATAGCCTCTCATTCGATTTTGTGTCTCGCGTTTTCTTGCTCTAGCTGTGCAATTCTATCATGCTCTGGCAGCTTACCTGTCATCACCTCTGCCGCGCTGTTGCGCACTCGCTCAGCCCAGCTGCCTTTCGATGTAACTGCAGGCGTCCTCCCCGGGTTGGAAGCCGTGATCTCGATCTGAACGCCAGGCAGCTGGCCATTCGGGTGCCACCCAGGCTGATCCTGACCCTGATGGTGACCTTGAGAACTCGAGTGTCCCCGTGATTGGGAGCGGGCAATTGGGTCTAGAACCTCTTCTGGAACGCGACCTCCCCCTGGAGTGGGGCCGCCTTTCCTGTTCTTGTGTAGTCTGGATGCTCTGGGTCCCGTAGGCTGGAATAAGCTGCTTGTCGTTGATGCCTGGACTCGATGTGATTGATGCGTCCCGGGCTTCTGCGGCTGCTCGCGATCTTTCCCAACGTCTGCGTCTGACGACGTATGTCACTAAGAACCTGTTCTTGCACTCCTTGTCTGCCGTGGGATGGCGACCGTCGAACAGCCTGCATCTTAGATTGCACTGGTGCAGGCTATCTGGGTTCTTGATCTCGCAGCCTCTGCAGATGGTTTCAGCTGGGTTCGGACAGACGTCAGACCGATGTTCCAGCTTTCCACAGACGTAAGAAATATCGATGTTCTTGCGGTAAAGAAGCACTGCAAAAGTAAAGGACCATATCTCACGAATATGGGCACCTTGTGTCCTTCGAACTCTATGATGATTGTCCCGGTGTCCTTGATTCTCTTGGCCTGCAGCGCGAGCGGGTTGTTCGCGTTCACAATCTTTCTGGTCAAAATGTCCTGAGTATCGCTTACGGGGATCCCGCGAATCACTCCTTTACAAGTATCGTGGTGTGCCGTGGCGTACGCGCTAACCTCGAAAACTTTGCCTCCAATGTCAATTTGCTTGACCTTGAGGTATCTTGAAGCTCTGTCTTGGTCCGGAGTGCTTGCCACCATAATGTTCTGCTGCAAGTTGGAACAGATGATGTCCTGCATGGACTCCTCCTCTTTGACGCCGGCTGCCAGTACTATCGCGTCTGCCTCGGCTCCAGTGCCAATTCTCGAGATATTTAAACCTCCACGTGGTCGTAGTACAATTTTGCTGAAGTCCTTGGGTAGTGGCAGCATGCGTGCAGCTCGCACGATTGTACGCTTGGTGTCATAGCTACTACGACTGGCTCGAGCATCTCCCGCAACGCCAGTCTTGGTCGAACCCTTGGCAGCAGGAACGCTAACCGCGGCTAGCTTATTCCTTGAGCGTCTCGTTTCGGCTTCCTTCCAACCCATGTCTTCCGTGCAATCCTCTGGAGAGATATCCTCTCCATCTATTTGGTATTCCATTCTGAGTTACAGGTCCTGGAACGCGCAGAGCGTTGAGTCACGTTGGCGCCGGGTCAGCGCATCGGCGACAATCGCCTCCTTGGTTAGGCTTAAATCCCCCGGTGGCGTGGCCGTGTAAAAATGTCCCAAAAAT
This sequence comes from Rhipicephalus microplus, assembly GCF_043290135.1. Taxonomy (NCBI): domain Eukaryota; kingdom Metazoa; phylum Arthropoda; class Arachnida; order Ixodida; family Ixodidae; genus Rhipicephalus; species Rhipicephalus microplus. The sequence continues at coordinate 149,677,253 of NC_134704.1, read as the reverse complement.
GGTTTTAAGGTCCACTCACCAGTACAAAAGTGGTGTCTGCTGATTTTTTGAGAACTTAGGCACACGATGGGACTGAAAACTCGGCGACAAATTCGTGAATAGCACAGGAAAGCATTCTCGATAGCAGGAGCTGATCTTCGCGCATCCGCACTGGTCGGCACCTAGAGCGTCTCCCACGGACGTAGACGACTTCAGTTTTACCGATTTCCACAGCTTTCGCAATGCAGATTGGCGAGAGGGCTAAAAACAGGCCGTTGCGAACGTGTTGGGTAAGCGAATACTCGCGTTCTCCACAACCATTCGCTCGAGTACGTGTGATAATGTAGGTCTCCTGTTATTGTTTTGAGTAGCCTTGACGGAAAATCACGTTAACTTTGATTATGAAGCTTAAAAGACCCTCTGACCGCGGTGCGCGACGTGCAACAGTAGATAAGTGACGCCCGACCGCCAAACATTGCACGTGCACGCTGCGACTACCGATAATCAGAAGTTATCACCACCACACAGCATAACGCACACTAGGTTTTGAAGGCTCTAAGTGTCAACAGCTAAATCGCAAAATGATCGCGACCACAAACAGTTTTCTTTTCTTTTTTTGCCGTTGGTCTTTAGGATTTCCGGAGCTATCTCAAAAGCATCGGTTTGGCCTTTCGTTCTACACTGAGAAAGTGGACACGCATGTATCCCCATTTGCAGTATATACAAACGGAAGACAACCATCAACAGAGCATTCGACCATGCATAATAGAACACTTATGCACAACAAGCGAGAAATTTATGGAGAATGCAACTGTGAAGGGAAAATCACCAAGGCCATTCGTGCCGCATAAAGCGAGCTTCGTACCACTGATCGCATAGATCGTTTGTTAATGCACTGCACCATTTTGGCACGTGTATGCCCAAGTTTAGTGCTTGCCTCGAACTCGATGTCGTGCAATGCACTTTTGCACTTAAAGTGCCAGGTGCAACACGTGGAAATAAATTAAACATATTTTGCATTTTGCCCGTATTCGTTTTGATGAGCTTCCTACTTTTATGAAGAGAGCTTGGATTGAAAGAAGCTTGCCAGGTTTTTGATTTTCAGAAAACCACGCCTTAAGACCAACGAAAGAAGAGGGCCTTATGCACGTTCGCTTGCGGACGGCTCTCTGTGCCCTACCCAGTTATGGCCGGCGCGGCGATGGGGGCGCTGGTGGCAGCGTTTTTCGCAGCGCCAGAGTCAGAGTCTGACAGACTCTGACTCTGGTCTGGGCAGAGCCTGACATCTAGCCGTAGGAGTAGCAGTCTTCATGCTGATGTAATCCTTGGAGGTACTTTTCGATCACATTCTGTCAGTCAAATGCTCGTGCATCGTCGTATCGCACCTTGGACCACAAGACCACAAGTGAAACAGATAACCCACGCTCGCCGCCATGGACTAGTTTTTTCTTGCTCCATGCTCACCGCGAACCGAGCAGAAAAAGTCCATAGCGCGAGCAGCGAATGAACCAAGGTCCGTTCGATACGCCTGCATCACGTAAACCAGTTCACAAGAGGGAGTTTTAGTGCTGGGTACGCATTCTCTTGGGGCGCTGCGGGCTTGGGAGCGCGCGGCGTTGCGTGCCCAACCCATCCCCAACCGGAATGCCTTTTAGTTGGCGCCACGGTGGCACGCACGCAAACGCAAGCCGCACGAAGTTCACACGCGCTCGCAGAGCCATAGCGTCTTGTCGCGTAAGTAATATTTAAGTCTTTTTATGATTTAAAATGTTAAATTAAACATACATAGTGATCAGTACACTTTTTTATTGTATACAGTAATCTGGTATACGCAAAAAAATGAAAAACACAAGGTTATTGTAACGACAGTGTCGACATCTTGTGACACTTCGTGCAACCGCAGTCATGAACATGTTAGCTTACGCGTAATGTTTTTGAGGTGAAAATGAATAAAAAGGTTACTCAGTTGTAATATTGTCGCTGCGCAGTTTTTGCACCAGATGTACAATGCACAATGTTTCTGCAATAACAAAGTTGTGGTTGTCTGTTTCACTATGGCTGCGCTAGACGGCGCCACCCATTCAGCTGGTCGGGGGTTGGTATTAGAGGTGTGCGCTGAGGCGATTTCGACCGGCGGCGGCGTGGGGGTCGTCCAGAGTCGGCGGCGGCGGCGTTGTCGGCGCACGCCGGTTTTTTCATCGGCGGCGGCGTGCGGCCAATTTTCGTCGGCGGCGGCGGCGTCGGCGGCGCAGAAACCGAAACTGAAAATTCAAAAGGCTCTTCTGCCACAGGTTACTCAATGAGTTGAAATTCAGGGATTTTCATCCAAATAGCATAAATGACACTACACAGATGTGTCGACATCCCGATGAATGGAAAGCGTTTTGTAAAGTAGTTTTTATTTTGTCTTCATAAAAAAATAACGCGCATTTCAATCTATGTCCATGTTCTACCGTAAATGTGCAGCACTTTGCTTTTTTTTTAATTTAAGATGCAGCAGTTTGTTGCTGTTGTTGGCTACGTCATACTTTATGAAACCTTCTTTCATTGAACAATGAGCAAGCAGTGACGCACGTCACTCATTTCGCTTTTTCCGAATCCGATCTTACTTTTACACTGTACGCTGCACAAAAAAGAAGCACTTCTGCTTCGAGTTTTCTTGTTGCGATTGCATGAAACCGCTTTTCTGAGTATCTGTCATGCTTTGAATGTAACTTTCCTCCAAACGAATTAAAATACCTTCTTTTCACAATGTGAGAATCTTTTATGCAGTGGTATAGGATTCGGAAGGAAACAAATCTGCGCATTTATTCAACTAGTTCTCAGCACGGTGTTCAATGAATGAAGTGTAGACATGGGCGTGGGCGAGGCGGGTGGTGCAACACGGACACTTGAACCCTTCGAGCTCCACCAGCACTTGCTACCCACTCTAGCGACGCCAACACGACCCGCTCCCTCAGTCGTGATGCAAGTTGAAAGAAGGGTTTGCATCCCCCAAGACAAAAACCTGTCGATGGTCATATGTGCAGATGAGAGCAAATGCAATATTTGCTCAGATACACAGCCCATACTGGTCACGAGCTGGGCGTCCGTTGACCACGCCTGCAGAGAACGTTGACTCCCCGACCCCTTGGTGTTTGGTCAGGGGAGGGGAACACCCCTTGCAAGTGGGCCCCATTAAAATTTCTCTTAAGAACGTCACAAATAAGAATGCTTGATAAGTATGTATAAAACATTCAACTTTCCAATGCTTTTTTTATAGCGTGTACACGTGCTCAATACCCATCAGATGAGTGATACAATCGAATTGCAACTGCCACTCTCGACTTGTTCCGGAAAAGACTCAATAGAAGAATGCAATTACGAGTGCTGGGAACCTATGTTCGTTTGCATATTTGATTTCTAGGCATTATTTAAATTCTTATAGAAACAAAAATAAAACCTGCAACATATTAAAAAAGGTGTGTGTTGCAAGACGTGATTTTTCTAGACTTACATCTTTGCAAGGCACATCTGGTGCCACAAACTTGCAAGTGTCCCCCCTTTTCCCCACGACATTTCCCGATCCCCCCCCCCCCCACGGAGGAAGGAAAAAGGTAAGGAGAGGGCATGCCCAGCCGGCGCAGGGCGTAAAAAATGTGGCGGAAATGACATCATGGCGGCCATATTCAGTAGGCACAATGGCGGCGTTGTTATGGTTACGTGTTGCGCAGTGAAGCTGGTCTAGCAGTGAGCGGCCGCGGCTGGCGGCGGAATGTGTGCCATCCCAGGTCTCGTGCTGAGCCGTGGCGGACAATATCTGTGCTCTGCGCCGCGTTATTGCTTACGCAGTGTTCGTCTGGCTGTTACATTACTCTTAGCAACGTTTACAAATCTCTTTGTCCATCACGGGGTTTCAACAGTGCGTAGAACAAGTGCATATCCATGTGTCGTGCGGCGGATGACGCGGATGAAGCAGTTAGTGTTCAGCGAAATGGCGTTGGGCACCATGACGAAGCTGAATGACGACGAACGCCTTGCAGGTCAGTGACGGTTGAGCAGTGCTCCTGCTTGTGACAACGGACGACGCTGTTGAGCCCAGCGAGACGCCGTGAGGACCATGTGCACATACGTAGTTTCGTGTTGTGTGTGTACAGTAACAACTTGCATGTGCGTATTAAAACACCTTTTCTGTTCCGCTTGGTACACTCTCCACCAGCATTGCATGTAATCTCAACGTAACAGCAACCACGTTCAACTGTCACTAGCACCGTGCTCAAAGTCACCACGGTCGCAGAATGCCGACGCAGGTGAGTTTCACGCGGAACACGGACACAGTGGCAGGACGCTGCGTCAGTCGCGTGGCGGAATGCAACCGTAGAAGGCGCACGACCGATCGTGTTGTCTGTACAGTTGCTGAATTAATGAGGTGAAAGCACTCGCCGTTGTCAGTGCATCTAGCGCACGTTCTTTCGTAGTTGCTTCGTTGTCGGCGAGCTGTTACTCTTTGTTATTACTCGGACGAAGCGATTTCGCTGAAGGTGTCCCGCTGGCTCTGAGTGATGAGCCCAGTTTCATTAGTTTCGGATCGTCACGACACACGCGCTGCGCAGCCCACGTGCTTTCCGAGCCGGAGAGGGAGTCGCGCCTTCTGCTTCGCATTCATATGTAAACAAGAGAGGAGAATTTGCCTACTCAATATGGCCGACTTCCGGCTTCATCGCGGCTTCACAGCGAGTGACGTCAGGGCCTCTCCTTACCTTTTCCTTCCTCCGTGCCCCCCCCCCCACCTCTCTAATAAAAAGGCACCAATGTAGGCCTCCGTGATTGCGTACTGGTGCGTGGCGGGCCATTCCGGTGGCTAGGACCAACAGTGCCGATTTCGACTTGCTTTATTGCAGGTGCTGAAGGATCAAGAAAAGGCTGATATTTGTAAATTTCTTGAGAGTTCAGTGATAGTTTCTTTTTGAATACCGTGGATTATTGAACCTTACTTTGAGTGTAATCCTCCAATGAAAAAAAATGGTTTCATCCTGTGTCACTGCAGAGTCGGAAGCCATCACATGTGCAGGCATCATTAAGCCTCTATATACCATTGCTAAGGTTCGGCACGTTTGTACAAATAATTCTCGTTAATTGAACATTGAGTATATTCCTTGCTTGGGCTAGTATGTGTGAAACATAAAGTTGAGTTTTAAAAATTCTCCTTGTGGGTTTCTGCAGCAAAGACACATTGATTAAACTGATGACTTCGGAGCTATGGCAGAGGTAACATTCGTTATGTTTTTTTTTTCGGTTACGGTAACGGTAATGCGTTACTTTTTTATGTATTTATATAACGTGGAGCCGTGAAACGTTCCCCTTTTTCTTATTAGAGTAACGAGTAGGGTATTTACCCAGACAACACGAACACAACCTCGGGACATCCTCAGTATGCCTCCGTGAGGACAATATGACGCCCTCAGAATGTCCTCTTACGGTACTAGAAAGGCACTAATCCCGTCCCCTTGTCCATACACATAACAACCTCAGCACATTCTCAAAACAACAATTCAGGACTTTTTCAGTATCTTTTCAGAACAACGATAGCGTGGCCGGTTCGGTACTGCGGGCAGTGATACTACTTAGGATTTACTTCTTTTCATGACATTTTTATACATCAAAAGAAAAACACTTGCTAGGTCTCGAGTATATATACTGTATCTATCAACAGAGAGGTGACAGTGCTGGACTATTAGAGTAAAACAAACAAAAAGCTTGCTGACTGAAATTTATTTAACAGTAATTAATCACAATAGACAGCTTTGTCAGGCATTCGAGTCCGCGTATAGTATGAAAAAAGAAAAGCAGTATCAAGGCAGTCAACACAGCTCAATCAACTATGTTTGTAATCTTCGAAAGTTTGACACAGTGTCCTCATCACCACTCGTATCGTGCCTAATGCACTCATTGGTGTTAAGAGGCTCCGCATGACAGCCTATCAGTACACTCTACACGGGCGTTGACTTGACTTGCCCGAGGTCGGGCCATGTATCAGATGCAGAAGTCGATCCTTTCACGTTGGGACCAGGCTGTTTCGAAGCCCAATTGATCGCGATTGACTGTTGTTCCACGCTGCTTCGAACCACACCTCGCCGCGGTCGGCTGGTGACAATGCATCCATGATCAGTCGGAACGTTGAGCAGGCCAATGCACCCATCAACACGGCAATTTACCTACCGCCATCACCTACGACTTACACTCTCACACATATCTCACTTTTAACCATGCACACAAACAACAAAGGACATGAACCTTCACTAGTTCACTGCACTTCCTTTGACAAGATCGCCGCTGCCATTTTGACAGTTGGCTTGGAATGGCTTGGCTACTTGATATCTAGAACGGTGCTGCATAGTCAATGGTTGCCAGCTGCTAGTTTGTTACTACGCGCTACAGCGACGTATAATGTGGTGCTCAGAAGTCTTCAGGAATTATATCTAAGTGCTCAGTGCGATGCTTTTGTCATCCCTAAAAGATCCTTAACAGGACCTTTTCCAGACCAATTGTTGTCCTCAGAAAGCACTCGAAAAGACGTTTCCGGGGCAAACCAGCTTGTGCCATCCTCAGTAAGTACTAAGGTCAATGAGAACTATGCGAGGACGATTGTACCATATGAGGACGACCTCAGAACATCGAGTGTTGTCTGGGTAGTTACTTTTTACTGTAACGGATACATCACTAAATAGACTTACAGTAGTGATGTCGGCCCACACCGTTAGTTGTTGTTGCGGTCCATAGGCTGGCTGTAAACATTACATGAATATATTCCTTTCACCCAGCACGTGATAGGGAAGGGTTGCTTGACCATTGAGGATCTCGACCTTTGAGAAATACACAACAGCTCCTTAATGACATGCATATCATCCCACCGAAGCGTGCACTTCGTTTCGTTAAAGTTTACAGTCAACGTGAGTGCTGTCGTCACGCCGTATGTTTTAGGTAGAAATTTAGCCTACTCAAAATACCCAAAGACGTCGATCCACCTTGCAACGCGTGGCCACCCGCTGACGGTTCTGTATGAAAATGGCATCCACAGTAAAACATGTTGCATCTGCTGAAACTTTATCGCAACATTATTACACTGCCACGCTGGCTTGTATTTCTCTGTCACTGTCTTGCGCAAAGGCACTGCCGTAGTGGTTCAGTAGCTAAGGTACTCGGCTGCTGACCCGCAGGTCGCGGGATCAAGTCCCACCTGCAGCTGCTTTATTTTCGATAGAGGCAAAAATGCTGTAGGTCCATGTGCTGCGATTTGGGTGCATGTTAAAGAACCCCAGGTTGCCAAAATTTCTGGAGTCCTTCACTATACGGCATCTCTCATAATCATGTGGTGGTTTTGAAACGTTAAACACCACATATTAATCAATTGCCTTGTGCAAAGGACGCTTGGCTGTCTCCGAAAACTCTAGATTATTTTAGAATCTTCCGATAAGCTTGAGACACCTATGATATGGATGCTACGTGTAGAAATGGCGACGTACCTTCGCGCAGTTCATATTACCAACGGCCAATGCTCTGATTACCGCCATCTGTGTAAAGCACGAATTTCTAGTACTTTGCACTTTCCTATGCACATGTTCACTCAATAAAAAGTGTCGTCTTGAGCAACCCACGTACCATCTTCTTTGACGTCGCAACCACGTGGCAATACCGTAAGTGAAATGAGAACACTGAAATGTTCGATACAAAACAGTGAGATGGGGCGTAAGTGCACGCCCAAGTTTGATTTGAGATGCGTATACCACAAGCTATTTTCTTCTATATGATTCAGATTTGTTAAATTACTGTGAAGTTGATTGTCAAGAAAGGAAGAACGCGAACTTGGAAAGAGACAGCGGAGACGAAAACTGATAGGTATTGACGTAAAGTTTGATCGGTCATTCCACGCCAAACGTCCAAGGCGTTTTGGTGACTATCTCAGGTGTATTCGAAAAATGTCGGGCTGATTTACTTTATTGAAAGCAGTCTATTGCGAAAATGTTTTGCAGAGGAAAATGTTTTTGGTCACCTATATGTGACCGAAATTCCGGCAATAGGCTAGGCCCTATAACGAGCCCTAAGATAAAATAACATTTACTGAGTGAGTCTATGCGGGCTCCATTTATTTTGCCGACCTATGGTTCCGAATATTTAAAACCTCCCACGATGGCGTGCCTCGTTGTCGTATTGACGTCCCGGCTTGTAAAGCCGAAAATTTTATTTTTCAAATTATAAGACTGTTCATATCTCCCCCCTCCCCGGAACTCGTTCTAGGGTTGGTCCTTTGATAAAAACCAGTCTTATATCTTTAAAAAATGCTTGGATATCAACTATTCATAACTCTCATTAAAGATGCGGAAATGAAATGGCCATCACTAAATGACTGATGAGGTGAAATATTAACATTAAAAGCATAGTAAACGTGACTAAAAAGCTAATTCTACAAAAACAATGTAACCTGAACTAATGATGTCACCACACATCTAAGACCTTATGCAATGTATATTGCATACCTGCAAGGTGCAGTTATTCGAGCGCTTTTTGCAGTGAAATTTGGTCATGGAGTTAATCCCATTCACGGTGGTGCTATTTTTAAATTTAACGGTTGAATATCTAACGAAGCATTAGGAAATTCTTTGCGTGAAACCCGTATTTTTTTCGACGTAATTGAGGATTGTATACATTGTGCTGGCACGAGGTTTAATGCAGGTGATATGTTTATAGAGCACACCGTTCGGTGACTGTGGTAAAATAGAAACAGCAATTTATGTTAATTCATGCTACAAAACTCAGGTGACCTGCTCCCAGAGAACAGAAGAATGCATAACGAAGGGCGTTACTAACGAAGGTAAGAATTAAATAATTCTCGGTCTTTGATGTTGTTTCTGTAGTCCAATCTACAAACATTCGTATTAAACGAGCATGACGGTACGAAGGCATGGAATTGGGTTCTGCAGCATGTTGTGAAGCATAGTGCCACTTCAGGTCACCTTTATGACGTGACATTGGAATCCACACTGAGCTTGATCTATGATTATGTACCTAATCAACGGAGAATGAGTGCTAAGCTCCGGTTTCATTATTAATGTGGCTTCAAAGACGAGAAAGCAGCATGATTCGCAAGCAATCGAGCACCCGTTCTGTTTTTCTATTGCGTTGAACTGCTTGTGCCCTCAGATGCCACTTCAGTTTTTTCTTGAATAATTGTGGCGATCGGGAAAGTTGTGAGCGCCAAACAAGACGTTAACAAGAACGAGAGAGACAGGACGGATGCTTGTGAACGTCGTGTGGAACCATTAGTTTGCGCTCAAAATTTCCCGATAGCAATGCGCAATCTGGCTGGATTTCAAGTTTTGTTAAAATGTGGCGATGGCACAGACCATGGGCTTTTGTCATGTCAATTACTACCATTTAAACAGCGGTGGCGTAATTCAGGGTACCATGAAAATTGTCGCGGTCATATTTCAAGAAGGAAGGAGGCAGAAACGCACCGTTCATGCCATACGTGATCCTTCATCACACGCGGAAATAAAGTTATTCAAGCTGTAACATGGATGAAGAATTCTTTTACTTCTCGGCAATCAGAGAGGCTTTTAATTCTCGAGTCTCTTTATGAGATATTGCTGCCATCTTTTCCCAACAGGCCTGCAGTTTTGTTGTACCGACATAGCAACGCCCAAGTTTTTGAAGATTTTTTTTTTTCATTCCCATTAAAAAACGATTCCATTCATAGTCATTTTTGAAGCGGATAAGAACTTCCTGTGCGTTCGTCACCCGTCGTTGCGTTCGTCCAGTACACACTGCAAAAGGCTTGATGGCAAAGTCGTTTTCCATGTTCAAGTTCCTCGTACCCATCCTTTCGCGCTCTTTGTGCACTTCAAGGAATCCAGAAAGATTACAAAACGACGCAACGAGCTCTACACCGTGCCGTCGGGACTGGTATGCATGGCGCAAACATGTTGCGAGTGGTCTCGCAGTGTTCTGCCATTGCACTCCGTTTGCTGTTCCCAGAGCTCAAGTTGGGTCGACACGCGGCGTCGTTGCGGTGCCATTGGTGTTAGAGTGCCTCGATGCGCGCGCCCCCGCTTAGAGTGGTGTCAGCTTTTGCAAGGGCAGATGCCGCCGCCTCGGCTTCGGCGCCAGCGCGACCGCCATTTTGGCGCCTCCGGCCGGTAGTTCGTGCTTGGCGTGTGAGGTGTTGTTGGGCAGTGTTCATTCCCTTCCAGTTTTATGCACCCATCTCCACATCACCATGCCCGGCTGCTGCGTGCCGCAGTGCTCGAATCACTCGAGAAACGGATGGAAGTTGTACCGGTTTCCAAGAGACCCAAAAAGAAGGCTTCTTTGGACCGTTAAAATCAAACGAGACAAGTGGCAACCGACTAATACGTCGCACGTATGCAGCGTAAGTAAACATTTTTTTTAGTGTGTCGTATTCTGACTGGTCAGCATTATTTAGGGCGCCGTTGTTTTTTATTTAGGTGCGCAATGTAAACGCAGGACAGCCAAACGTCGTGCAGGGTACTGTGTGGCGTGCTCGTGCTAAAAGACCACGCTTTAAGAAAATGCGTCAAGTACGGGGGCTTCGGAAGCCCCCGTGTTGATAACATTTCATGCTGGTTCAAGGGCCTCGAGTGTGCTACTACATTTATAGGAATTGCGACTAGTTTCAGTGCCCTTGCACGGGAAAGTGTTGCCTTGGCAGCAGCGTTGTGAAATCCTTCCCACCCCCTACCCGAGGCTGTTAATTTCGTGCACTGCGCTTCGCAGCTATTGTGCTCGCGAGACCGGCTGCCGCTGTCGTGACCGTCCGCCTTGCAGCCCGAAGACAGACTTCGTGAAATTGCCGTACTCGCTCGCCAACTCGCCCCGACAGCGTACGCGTCGACCGGGTGCTGGCGGAGTTGAGCTGAACGAAAAGTAGGCAAGAGATGGGGACGCAGGAGGTGTAGTTAAACAGATAAGAATTTGGAAAGTGGAGGAGGGAGAAAATTATATGCAAGGGCAGAAAACGGGGAGTGAGTTCAGGCCGCGTGCCGGCGAGCGAGTACGGAAATCTGACGGCGCCTGACTGCTGCCGAGCTTCAAGAGTACGGCACGTAGAGTTCACGTAATTCACATAAGAGGAAATTGGACGCGAAATGCGCGCATATGGCCTCGCAGGGAATTAACATAGGCTCGGGTGCGTGGTAGGGGGATTTCACAACGCTTACGAGGCCTGACCATGTTTATTCGTGCACGCGTTCGCACTGATCGGTCGAAATTTAAACGCCTCTTGTGAAATCAAGCCGTTTGAACATAAACGTGCTGTTCCTGCGAAAAACTCGTAATATTACGAGGCCGGACTTCTGCCCGCCTTGTGTGTATCGTCGTATGTATACTTGGGAATCAGGAACACTTCAGTGACAAACAAAACAAGCGCTGTTATGGAGTGTTGTCATTTTTACCTGACAAATAAATTCGATTGCATTGGGAACTTGGAGGCTTGGGTACAAAGCTTTCGATAGAACGAAATCTGTAACGCTCGCTATAAAATCAGACCTGGTCCTTTGTCGGGACAATAGACTAATATTTTATTCACATGAATTCAGGAATCCTTACAGATTTTCAGTGCGAAAATTGAAGGGTTATTATAACAGCAGGCTGGGTCTATGATCGCGCTCACTGAAGTCGCTTACGTGAAAGCGCGCGTGAGCTCAATTAGTTTCCTTCTTTTTGTGCTTCAAAGTTGCTGCTAGTTCCTGCTGCGAATCATACTGCATGCATACATGAAATATTGTTTATTGACAGTGACAGACATTCGTTGTTCTTCTGGCAGTGTGTTAATCTCCGATTCTGATTTTATTTGCAGGCTCACTTTGAAGAGAACAACTATGAGCAACATCGTGCGGATGGCTGGAAGAAGTTGCAACCAAATGCCGTCCCAACTTTGTTCACATTCGAAGGTAAGATTGAACTTTTTTCTTTTTTTATTTTTTTTTATTCATGTTACCCTACAGGCCCCAGGAGAGCATTGAGTAGGGGGGGGTTACAGAAAAATCACAATAACATAAAGCATAAAAAGAAATTATATCGAAGAAAACAAAGAAAATTGCACAATGGAAGGGAGAAGAACAAACACTATAAGCAAATGCAGCAAAAAAAAACAAAATGAAAAATAAAATAAAGCATCGTTATACAAAATCAAGAGAACATATAAATTTGCAGTAGCTCACGAAATTTGACCGGATCTCTCACAGAAACAATTTCATCCGGAAGGCTATTCCAAACTGCGATGGCGCTTGGCAATGCAGAATTATTGAATGACTGAGTGTTGCCGAAGATGCGTCTGAAACTGAGATGATTATGAAGTCGACTAGATGTACGCGAAGGAATGTCAAGCGATAGACGACTGGTCCACGAGTTGTAGTAGTACTTATGGAGGAGGCATAGACGGGAGACAGAGCGGCGGGAATCCAAGTTAGTAAGGGCAATATCGCGTTTGATTTGGGTGATGCTGGAGTGGCGGTTATACATTGAAGTGATGAAGCGGGCTGCACGATTTTGGATGGATTCCACTTTATCTATTAGGTATTGTTGATGCGGAGACCAGATCGATGAAGCGTATTCCAGCTGAGGACGTACAAACGTTTGGTAGGCCTGCTGCCGAATGGTAGATGGGGAATGATGCAGATTCCGGCGCAAGAATCCCAGAGTTCTGTTTGCTTTCGCGCATATCTTGTTGATGTGAGTACACCAGGCAAGATTAGTACAAAGATGAACACCAAGGTATTTGTATGTAGATGAACGGGGAATTACAGCTGAACAGATAGAGTAAGAAAAGTTAAAAACCGATTTCTTACGGGTGAAAGAAAGTACGCAGCACTTAGATGTGTTAAGCGTCATTTGCCAACGGTCACACCACTGATTTATTAAGTCGAGGTCCTTTTGTAAATGTACGTGGTCTTCTTCAGAGTTAATAGTTCTGTACACTACGCAGTCATCCGCGAAAAGACGAATTGAGGAAGAAATGTTACAAGGCAAATCATTAATATAAATCAGAAAAAGAAGAGGGCCTAATACACTGCCCTGGGGCACACCTGATGAAACAAATGAAGTAGACGAGCTGAAGTTATTGACAAATGTAAACTGCTGTCGATTTGACAAAAAATTTCTAAGCCAAGATAATGTTGATGAGTCGAGTTTAAGTGCAGACAGCTTAGCTATTAGGCGACAATGGGCAACTCTGTCAAATGCTTTCGCATAGTCTAAAAAGATGCAGTCAACAGTTTTATTACTATTCATGCCGTTATATAAATCAGACGTAACTTCTAATAGCTGAGTATCACAAGATAACGCTTTCCGAAAACCATGCTGATTTAGAAAGAAGAAGTTATTTGACTCAAGATGGCTGTATATATGAGAGGTGATGATGTGTTCAAGCAGCTTGCAACAGATGCATGTTAGCGAAATGGGGCGGTAGTTACCGGGTGTGTGTTTGTTACCATCCTTGAATATCGGAATAACCTTTGCTATCTTCCAGTCAGTGGGAAGTTGACCAGAAGATAAAGACTGTTGAAAAATGTGGCATAAAATTTGACTGGAGGAAGCGGATGTGTTTTTAAGTACCTTGGAATTAATATTGTCAACACCACACGATGTAGACAGCTTTAGACCGTGTATAAGCTTGGATATGCCTTCAACAGTAACAATGATAGGAGACATGAAGCAGTATTCACGATCGGGGACACAGGGAACCGAAGAAAAGTCTTCATTAGTAAAAACCGAGCAAAAAAACGAATTGAAGGTTGAAGCACACTCATATGCAGAGACACGAACATTATCGGCGTTATGTAATGTAACAATGTCACTGCCACGGTCAGGCGAAATGGCACGCCAAAACTTTTTAGGGTTAGTCAGTAAAAGTGAAGACAGGTCGGCGGAAAAATATTTCTTTTTCGCTTCGCTAATCGCAAGACAATAAGATTTTAAACAGTTTTTATACATAGACCATGACTTAGAAGATGATAACCTTTTAGCTGAAGCATATAACCTTTTCTTTTTATTTCTGAGCGATCTAAGCGAGATATTAAACCAAGGGTTGGATTTGTCGTTAGAGATTGTTATTAGTGGAACATATTTATCTATGAGGAGCGCTATAATGTTTCTAAAGGAATTCCAGTTATCCTGAACAGACCTGTTGGCGAATGAGGGAAGAAATGTATTGTGTAGGAAGACATCAAGTTCAGAGTTCATTAGATCGTAATTTGCCTTGCTATAATCCCTGATTACCTTGCGCTGAACACCCGGAAATTTTAGTGGAATATTAATTGAAAACTGTAGAAGGTTGTGATTGCTAAAACCCTCTAATTGCACAATTCTACCTATGGTATGTGGCTCTGTTGTCAGAATAAGATCTAAAATATTAGTATCGCGAGTGGGCTCTGAGACAAGCTGGGTGAAATTAAAGTCAAGGCATAGTTCGATGAATTCACTTGACGTACTGTTTGAAGAAGACGTGCGAGACCAATCAATATCAGGAAAATTAAAATCATCGAATAAGTAAATTTTTCTGGTGGGAAACAGGTCAAGAGCCCTGGAAATACTTCTGTGAAGCTCAGACACGAAAAGGCAGTCAGAGAACGGAGGGCGATAGCATACGCCCATCAATAATTTTCCAGCTAAGGTAGGACAGGCGACCCAGACTATATCGAGGGGAGTGTCAGTATCGACAAGGAAGGAAGATATAGTTCGTTTGATGGCTAACAGCACGCCACCACCCCTTCTATGTGCCCGGTCATGGCGATAAATGGAGTACTGATTTGAAGCATGAAATAGCTCAGTGTCGCATACGTCAGCGTGAAGCCAAGTCTCGGTTAGCAATAGAATATCTGATTTACTGTCCTCGAGATATGAATCAAGCAAGACACGTTTCGGTAACAAACTGCGAATATTAGTAAATGATACTGAAAGTGAAGGAGAACATGAAGTAGACGGCTGCTGAGCATTACCACTGCGTACATCGGCAACTAGCTATCTAGCGGTTACTACGGTATCAGAACAAGTGTCATAGATATATGTAGTATTATCGATACGAAGTTTGTCGACATTTAGTTTGAAAGGACAATTCCGTTCCCTAGCAAACTGAAGCAGTTTCCTGCGCGCTTGCCGTGTTGCTTGCGAAAAATCTTCTCTAATAGAGAAGCCAGTATTTTTCAGCCGATGTGCACCGGCGAGGATTGCTTGTTTGTCCTTAAAAAAACGTAAGCTTAGCAATTATCGGCCTACATTTGTTTGAAGCAAATTTACCCAGCCGGTGCACACGTTCATATTGAGAACTGGTAGTGGTGATCGCTAACTTATCTGAGCATACGGCGATAATTTTCTTTTCAGAAGTTTCCCAGCTCTCTTTGTGCTCATCGGGAATTCCAAAAAACAACAAGTTGCACCGTCGCATTCTATTTTCTGCTTCCTCACACCTTGATACTACTGCTTGAAGCTGATCAGAAATAGAACCAATAGCACCATCAGCAAAGTTGGATGACGGAGGGGCATTAGAAACCAGCTTTGCTTCCAGAGTGACCACTCTCATGGTCAAGCTTTTGATTTCTTTATCAGTAGCATCCTGTTTTTCTTTTAGCCCCTTAATTTCACCAATTATTGTATTCTGACCCGCTTCCAGCCTACGCACTGTATCAAGAACAATTGCGAGTGTTTCCTCGACGACAGGGCCGGGATTAGATTCAATGTCACCTGAAAGCAACAACAACAACGATGCAAACTTCCGGCGCAGACATGAAAGAAACAGCAATGTACGGAACATCTTATCATGCAAGTTAGGAGGGCACGACACCGCAACAAGGCAGTAATTGCTACTTTTTAAACAGGAAGTATCTTTGAAGTAACCAACCTGAAAATACAGCAGTGGTAAGCGTCCCATCCCTTCAACGGTGTCGTGCCCAACCGAACTGGAGCATGGCTGGCTTATATATCCTACGTCATGGCTTGCGAGGGCATCTGGGAATGAACCATGTTGCCAGCTGCCAGTAACCGAGGGAACCAAACGTGGCCAACTTTGCACTTTCGGAAACGAAACTGCCTGATCAAGGCAGCGCGGCCAATGTTCGAGAACCCTCGAAGGCAGGTCACCGAGGAACGTAACCGAGGTGTTGTCTGCCAGGCCGCTGTATCCGGAGTCATATTCTGCGATGGCGTTCACGAGAGAACCGTGTCGCGGGCCGCTGGTAGCCGAAGGAACCAGCTCGGACCATCGCTGCACGCTTAGAAGCGGGAGCGGAACTTCATGGCCAAGACTGCACGGCCACCGTACGAGAAGCCACGTCGACCAAGCG
Organism: Rhipicephalus microplus; assembly: GCF_043290135.1. Lineage (NCBI taxonomy): Eukaryota > Metazoa > Arthropoda > Arachnida > Ixodida > Ixodidae > Rhipicephalus > Rhipicephalus microplus. Next base: position 149,660,943 of record NC_134704.1, on the reverse strand, counting down.
CTGAGGAACGAAACCTGAAAATACAGCAGCGGTAAGCGTCCCATCCCTTCAACGGTGTCGTGCCCCCGATTGAACTTTTTTCTTGCAGATTGAACTTCAGATTGAACTTTTTTCTTGCATTACATAAAGCAGCACCAGTTGCAAGTACTCTATGTACCTGGGATTTCTATGAAGCTAACACCAAATAGGTCCTCATATGCTGCGTCCACATTAGTGCATAAATTCTGGAAATGCAGTCACGGACAAAGCTAGGAAATGCGAACACAAAAATGTGAACCAGACCACGCAAAATTGAAAAATACTGCTAATATTAGACGGTCAGATAATGGCACGCTATTAGTGCATTTGGAAAGCTACATTTCCCAACTTTGTTTTTGTGATTACGTTGCATCACTTTGACTTGCATGTAAAAAAATTGCGATACTTGAGTGTTGTGGTTTATATTTCTTGTTTGCATTTTTTGGTCATGACTGTATATACGTCTGGATTTCAGTGTTTACAGGCATGACCCACTGCAGAACAGTTTTCCGCTACTTAGCACACGGTCGCGTACTGCTAGGATGTCAGGTGCAGTGGCTATGTTATTTACAAAGGGGGAAAATGGAAACCATTATGTATATGAGATCCACGATGCACGAGCCCCCACTACAGTGCGCCTCATTACCTGTGTTGCGTTGGCGTGTTAAGCCCTACAATCAAATAATCATAAACTGCATAGGGAGCGAATGTCAGTTGAGCCCTCCACAACGGCGCACACGTGTAGCTCTGGCATATGAAGCTCCAATTTGAATTAGAGCCATTTATTGTGGGGAGAAATTTTTAGCACAATTTAATTATGGTATTTTAAGACCTTCCCCTATCCCTTGTGGAAAGGGCGGGGGAAGGACAACTGTCTTCCTCACGTCAATAACTAAGCCGGTATCTGCTGCATGTGTTACATTTGTAAAATTAACAAGCTAGACATGAACTGGCATTGTTTGAATATGTTCATGAATACATACATTTCTGCTTGCAGCACTGCCTAAGGAACGAAAGCCACCAAAAGAAAGAAGTGTGCCTGCACCCTCCAGCAACGAGACAAACAAATCTCCTCCTGGTCTGCGTCAATCTCCAGCTGCAGTTAAAACTACCCTAAAGACCCCACAAAACCCCGCCGTTCCTGAATCTACACGGCAAGGAACATCGTGTTATGGACACGACACCATGGAAGTTGACGACGCCGTTGTTGAACTGTCAGCGAACACTAGTGATGCAGATTCAAGAGAAGTTAATGCAGTGGCTGGTGAAACATCAAATTCTACTGCAGAATCAGCAGAACTGAAGAAGAAGCTTGCTGACCTTACAAGAAAGTACTCTGAACTTCAGCAACATTATGACACAGCCAAGAACACCATTAGTGGTCTCAAGAAAAAAGTTCAAAAACTCGAGACTGAGGCAACAAATATTTCGCAAAATATGAAATTTCTCAACGACGATCAAGTACGCGCTCTCTCAAGGAGCAGCAGCTTGGGGAACTCTTGGTCTCCGCACACTGTCAAGCAAGGCCTTCAAATTAAGTTTGCTTGTGGAACAACCGGATATAAAACTTTGAGAAAAATGGGATATCCTCTCCCATCCAAAAGAACGCTCGCACGGAGGATTCAAAATTTGAAGTTTCTCCCAGGCGTTCTTCACGAAGTGATAGACGTTATGAAATGCAAAGCCGAGACCATGGAGGATGTAGAAAAGGACTGCGTCCTTTTTTTGGATGAAATGGAGATAGTGCCGGGGTTTGAGCTAGATCGGGCTGAAGACGCACTTCTCGGAGGAATAACTCTTCCTCCGAAGCCTGAAGAGCCTGCGGTTCATGCTCTGGTATTTATGTTGGGCGGACTTAACCAGCGATGGAAGCAGGTGATTGCATATGAATTTACCGGAAGAAACATCGATGGCGGCTTGCTGAAAAACTTTGTGTTGGAGCTAGTACAGCTGTGCAGTCAAATATCTCTGAGAGTTCACGCAATGACATGTGACATGGGCTCGGCAAACCGCGCAATGTGGAGGGAATTTGCCTTTTCTAGTCACAGAGATTCTTCCACGGTGTGCTTCATACCTCATCCGTGCATGGACGGGAAGGAACTTTTTTTCATTGCTGATCCGGCTCACGTCTTGAAAAACCTCAGAGGCCAGCTCTTGAGCTCAGAAGTTTTCACGTTGAGTGCGGCCACAGTTGCCAAACATGGCCTGCCTTCTTCACAAGTCAACTTGGAATATGTTCAGGCTGTGCTCGAAGAAGATTCTAAAAGAGAACTGAAGGTAGCCCCAGACTTATCCGAAATGCACACCAGCGCAGGCCACTTCACCAAAATGAAGGTTGGTGTCGCTGTACAACTTTTTCGGGAAGCTCCCTCAGCTATCAGATTCCTTATAAAGGAAGGAGTTCTTAAACAGGAAGCAGAAACAACAGCTTAGTTCATGGAGCTGATTTCAAAATGGTATGCACTGATGTCTTCGCGGCATCCAACACTGGCCCTGAGTCGAAGAAGTAGGGCTAAGTACTCCGAAGCCCTAGATACATTACACACAGCAATAGAAACCGTCAGAACCATGAAAATGGGTGCCACATCCCATTGGAAACCGTCGCAAGCAGGCGTACTCATATCAACTACAGTTGTACTTCGCCTCCAAGATGTTCTTTTAGGAGACGAAGGCTATGAGTTTTTTCTTACGAGCAGGCTCCTGCAGGACTGCTTAGAGAACCTCTTTTCTGTGGTGCGGCTTATGAAGCTGGTTCCCAATGCCTACGATCTCAAGTGCGCTCTGAGACTTGTGAGCGTAAGCCAATTTTTGCATACACCGAGGACGACCAGCTACGAGCTTGATGACAGGGAGTACCTGGTGGACCTGCTATCCCAGGGGAAGGAAGCCTGCGTCGAGAAGGAAGCTCAAGAAATCGATGATTCAGAGATTTTGTTCATCGAAAGATTGTCGTCCACAGAATGCAGTATTCTCTTTTACCTAGGAGGATTTATTTTGAAGGGAATTTTGACATCTGTGAAGTGCGCAAAATGCAAAGATGCTCTCCTTGGAACTGCCAACGACGAGCATGCTTCGCTGACAGCGCTGAAAGAGTACGTTTAAGATGGAGGCAACCTCATCTACCCCAGCAAGGGAGTTTTGAAAGCCTTGATAGACTATGGGGAGCATTTTGCGGCCATAAACTCTTGGTGCACAGACAAAGTAGTCACGATGAAGTCGCCGCTTCGTTCACTCACCGCATATCTAAACAAGGTGCACCGCCGCAGCTTGTGTGTATGCGCGGAGCACGAGGACAGTATATACCGACTGCTCACAGAGAGGTACGCAAGAATAAGGCTGCGCATTCACCTTCGGCAGGTTCCAGTCGGGAGTTGCAATGGACATGCAAGCAAAACATGTGCCGGCGTCAACCTCTCATGAGAAATGGACACGCCAAGATAAGCTGTATGCTTAAAAGGTTTCGGCTCACGTGGGCACGCTTTTGACTCTTGCATTTTTTATTTTGAAACATTTCATTTCGTACTGCATTTGGTTTGTCTTGTATCTGACTTTGATTTTCACTAGTGGGACAGCGCAGCATTAAGGCGCACAAATAAATGGCCTGTTCACTGAAATCGTGGGTGTCGTTTCATAAAGGTAGACTGGTAAAGCATGTTACTCTCGGGTATGCTGCCTGCACAGTGCATGAAATGGTGAGGCAGGGGAAGGTGGTACCGAATGTCAGATAATTAGTGTGTGTGTGTGTGTGTGTGTGTGTGTGTGTGTGTGTGCGTGTGTGTGTGTGTGTTATATATATATACACACACACACACACACACGAGTATATAAAGTACAGCGATTCCTGCCTTTGCTATTCGGCTGATTCACAAAGACCCAAATATTGCATTCCTTTCAGCTAGCGTAGTAATAAAAGTTCATGCGCCCCTCCGTCTTAACGACGACAATGGTTTAACGCGAATCTTTCTGGTGTGGGAGTTCGTGGCTCATTTCATTCAGTCTATGTCAGCCCCTGGCACATTGTACAAGCACAGGCCACCAGTTTGTATGACGTGCGTTGTTCCATTTAACAATTAGGCAACAACAGCACTAAGAGGCGTCCAAGTTGCACAAAAAAAAAGCTCGCCAACGAGTACTTCTTTCCTACCATACGCGAGCACCGCAAGCGGTAGTGCGCTTCGCATGCTGCCCCACTACGGCGGGAGCCGTAATGGCGGCCGTCGTAGCAGACGACGCGGCTGTCCTCACCCTCAGCGGAGCGCGCGGGCATCAAGGCACCCTAATTGGTGTCGTGTTTCCCGTGTCTTTTCTTATACACAGTGTTCTGCGAATAAATGCCTCTCTTTAGCCGCTGGTGCCATGGTCACGGATTACGTTTTTCCTTCTTTCCTTCCGCAGCTGTGGTGACAATTGGTGGTTAGATTATCGGTTATTTCTTTATTTATTTTAGTTTTCTCGTTTAGCTAGTTTTCTGTATTCTTGCCCAAGAGAGGTGATTCAGAACATTTTTTCTTGTGGGAATGACCATATGTATGTGCGTATGTGGTTGCAGCTCCACATTTCCAAGTCGTACGACTCGGACTGCCCTGCCGACGGCTCCTATTGTCTTTCTGCTCTAGCAGCCATGGCCGTCACGTTCTTCCAAACCTTCTCCTCCTACCTACTTCTAAACTCTTTTCTCCACTCTCCCCTTTCCCTTCAAGCGACTGAGCCGTGGTCTCTCAAGGAAAAATAGTGTCTTTTTTTCCTTTTCTTCAACCACACATTCATCCATTCAGGGGAAGCTTGCATGCAGTAACTGGTTTGGAAAGAAGGTAAGGTTCGTGGAAAGTCACCTCACCCTGAGCTGCCGAGCACAAAACAAAGCTTAGCCGAGAGTCATCAGAAGGCAAGGAGATTACACACCAAGATGAAAAGAGAAGATACTTTGCCTAATGGATTATTGCGAAAGCCAGTGGGGAAATCCTTTTCTTTAAAACCATCCCCACTTCTAGTCGTACATTGAAGTAACGAGAAAACTCAAACCAAAACATATTTAAAAGAAGCGACGTTTTTAAGCCAATCTCTCAACCCTGAGGAAGAAGCCGGACCAGCTTCGAAACATCGGGTTTTTTTCCCTTAAATATATATTGGTTCGAGTTGTCATTCCTTCAGTTTCTATCCAAAACAGGCAGACTTATATCGAATGTTCACCTTTGATTCCAGTGTACATTATATCCTCGCTGCTCCGACAAACCCCCTCACACCGAGACATTTAGAGAAGGAGTGACAGGTGCGCAACCGTAAGCAGCCCCTCTTCCTTCTTGGACGCTTATAGCTCTCGTGTGCGTGTGTGTGCGGGGGGGGGGGGGATAGAGAGAGGAGTACTGACGAAAAAAATGTTGCATCTTGGTTAGTTTTTTTTTTCTGCACCAGGTAGCTAACGACCTAGTCATTATTTTATTTTTGAGGAAGCAGCATACAATACAACACAATCATGCCCACCAAAAAGACGCGAACACAGGCGTTGTATTGCAGCTGATGAGGTATTGTCAAAATACTCAGCTTATGTAGGATAACACGTACATGTGCACTAACACCAGAGCATACAATGAAGACAAGTTTTTCGTGCAGTGTTTTGCAGGAAGACTTGATGAATGATGAACCATGAATGCACCTTACCTGATTTGAAACTCGGGACAGGTAACAGACTTTTTAAAAAACGCGACCCTGTCAAGTCATGGTTCTCAGATTTTATGCTGCAAAAATTTTATATTACACCATTCCGCACAATGACCAAATTACAAGCGTACACAAATGTATTGACCAGCATAGTGTACCCAAATTTCAAAATAGCACAGGTATTTACAGCAGCCAATTCATGTGGTACTCATTGTATATAGTGTTATTAGCGCGCATGTGCCTGTCGCGGAAATTGCATGTTATGTTAGGTTTCTCTTTAATATTAATATGCAGAGGCACGGGAAATAACTTGTTTTTGTATGTTGAAAGATTATATATATATATATATATATATATATATATATATATATATATATATAGGTTGCTTGGCAATTGCAATTCTTTCACATGTGTTTTAGATGCGGAGCATCTTATACTCGCGCCTTGTAGTGCGCCGTCCGCGCCGTCCGCACCGCTTCTCGAACATTCGACAGCTGACGCGCGCGCATGCGCCGTCGCGCCGTCGCCCACTCTTCCACCATCTGTGCATCCCTTCCTCCTCTACACACCGCGCGCGCTTCACTCCTCCACCATCTGTGCACCCTTCCTCCTCTACACACCGCGTTCGACATCTACAATTCTCCTGATTCTCCAGTGGACGCGCATGTGGCGTCGCGCTTCGAGAACATTCAACAGCTGACAGTGCATGCACCGTCGAGCTGTATATATACTCAAGGTCGGCGCTCGCTCGCTCAGTTGCCGCTCGTCGGTTGGTTTGTACGGCGCGTCGACGTCCAAGGTCGCGGTGAAATGAATTCCAACGAATCCACAAACACAATGATCGACGTCCCTTCGACCAGCGCCGCCCTTTCGCATACGTGTGTACGTGTTCACTCATTTAACACCCCCTCCTACAACCACGTTAACCAATTTAGCCATCGACCCAAGTAAGTCGCAATTTAACACCCCATTTCACAACCACGTTAACCAATTTAGCCATCGACCCAAGTAAGTCGCACTTTAACACCCCGTTAACCAATTATATGGTCCGCATCCTCCTCAGTGTTCCCCCGAGGGAAGCTGCGGGCAATTTTTTTTAATGGTGCTCCTTCGACGTTTATCGTATGAGCCGGACCACGTCGAATATCGCTCATTTTTAGTCCGAATGAGTCCAAAGCAAAATATTTTTATATATGGTTATTGAGTTAGTCTGAGTGAGTTCAATTTATTTTGCCAACCTATGCCGTACATGGGATCTTTCCGTATTCCGCAGGGTGTAGTCTGAGGGTTGTTTGCGAAATTTACTATAACCTTGCTCGTTTGAATGGCGAATTTGGTTTTCATGTTAAGCAAAATTGTTTGCTCCAGTTGTTAAAAGCTGAACAATATTGCTGCTATTTTTCTGTCATACAAGCATCCAGAAATCTTGCCGAAATGCTCTGTTTGCGTTCTTTTTGCAAAATTGCTTGATGCTGCTCTGGGCAACCCGGACAATGACGACGTTTCAATTTTTCGACAACGAATTGCACACAAGCTGTTTGTGATAAGCAAGAAATCACTCTGATGTGCGATTGGAGGTGGAAAATATATAGTTTGCTATTTGTATGAAGGCTTGAGATAAATGTAAAGGGACAACTGGAAATGAGGGTGAAAAAGTGTGCTGGCGTAACCTCTAATTTAGGTAGGTACCTCATCTTCCAGTATAGCTAGGTGGCGCAGACATTTTGATATTTCCGCGTTTCGGTAGTTAGGTGTTTTGATTTTTTTACTTGGTGCAGAAAACTGAGGCGCAAAAAAGATATCGTGAAGCAGGAAGAGCAGAAGAGAAGAAAGAACAGCGCCATTGACATTTTACACTTTCGGTATCTTGTTTAATCGGCTTTTTGATTTTTCGGTGTACTAACTTTCGGCATTCCAATAGTTCGTCATTTCGATTTTCGGCGTTTCGAGTGCCACATTATTATAGCTTTAGTCAACAAAAAATGCGAACTCTACCCAGGTGCATTTAAACCACGTGCAGCGCTCCGCTTACCGGGAAGTGATACCAACCCGTGCGACAAAAGCAAATAATCCATGAAAAAAAATATTGCATAGCAAAGTCACAGTTATAAACTAACTGAATAGTATTTGAGGGACCATGTTTAATTAACCAGTAATCATGCATTGGTTTATAATTGCAACTCATCCGCCGCGAAACATACCTTTTTTTATTTTTGCGGATTCTTCGCTCGTTGTTCTCTATCAATTTATTATTCTTCGGATGTAATTAACCAGGTGCTTTACACGCCAGTATTCCTTCACAGTTTCACAAGAGATCCACGTGGTGCACTCTAAAAGTATTCGAATTCCTCGATGACCAAAGCTAATACTTGCGCGGAAATAATTTGAATAAGTACTTAGAGAGCTCTACATACTGTCTAGATGTTTCTCGCGTCCACTCAGCTTGTACTTAATGCTAGGATTGCACTTAATGCTAGGAACCACCACAACCAACCACCTTAACATAAACACATGCGAGGACTGAGATCAGTAGAACACCAATTTAAAATTGTCTAGCTGACTAAAAACAAAAAAAAGCTTTTTTGAAAAAAAAACTTACAGTCGGTACACAGGGCAGGCTGCTAGCAAATGCGCTCTGGACACATCAATGTTAAATTTAGAACCTAATGCGGCGCGTGATTGGCTCAACATCTTTCTGCAGAACACCACAGTCTAGATGCTGATGGTCTACAAGTCCTTCAATTAGCAGAAGTGGTCTCTTACAACGCGCTTTATTTTTCCAACTGCGTCATGCGTATAGTCTTCTATGCAGCCCCCTAGAATAGGTTTAATTGAAGGACTCATTGAAGAAGAGATACAAGCTAGCTAGTTTTCTTTTTGTACCAGCACCAAAAAGCACATCGGCACTACTGCCGCGTGCTCCACATAGCACCACTCAGTGAATAGACAAACGCCATGATGAAAAATAGCACTGAGCAAAGTGCATGGTTTAACCCACCAACCTAAAGAATAGAGGGTTTCGTTATACACCGGCCGTACAGACAATAGCATAAAGGCTTTTACTTGTCATCTTCGTGTTCGCGATGGTCAAGAGTTGTAGTGTGCAACATCTGTGCACCGGGCCCCAGTGCATAAACCGGGTTTTCAGCAAAAATATGTCGCTTCTTTTAATCAAGATATGCCGGAGGGAAAATGTCTGGTGATCGAATGCTTGGTAGTCTGTAGGAAGTCCTGTCACAGCGTTGATACGGCTTATTGTACACCATTCTATAGAAGCGGCAGTGGGGCTTAACATTCATGAACCATGGAAAAGCACCGACAGAGAACAAGTACTCCCACGTGCGAGCTTAGTATAAAAAAAAATGTTGGAGCGATTTCCTTTTTCTTGGCGCATCATTCAGGAGTATCATTTCCAGAAATCATGCGCGGCGAATTAATATTTGTAGTACTTTAACCCAAATATATGCGACTAACAACCGCCTCAGACTTCAGCTATATAATGAAAATATACTAGAATTCCAAGACTAAGAAAAGAAGCTATGGCATACACTGCACGCCTTTTTATAGCAGATGCACGTTACGTACGTCATTGTGACCACTACCAATTCCCTATCGGAGTGAAACTGTGCGTGCTTGTGTGCGTGTGTCTGTAGAAGATGTTAAGATCGGCCTCTTTGGCTCGGCGCCGCTTGGACGCGGGGGACGATTGCAGCTAAGCCTACCCTAATTTGTTCCAGGTCAACGCTCTCGAGGTGCGCCAAGACGGTCATACTTCAAATTCTTCAACACAAAACGACAGTCATACTTCGAATTCTTTAGGGCTGTTGGCTCTCCTCGTCAAAAACTCTTTGGACACGCCTGACTGACTGACGGCCTAGGAAGAGCTGTTTGAAATCGAGGCTGCTTGATTTGTTTGACGTGCCAAGAGACGCGCTGAACAATTAGCCGAGAGCTTGAGTTCCGTCATCAGGTATGTTTCCCACACTCTGTGTTGCTTTCAAGTCTTCCATTCCCAGAGCCCGTAGCCTGCCTAGCGCTGCAGACCCTTTTCTGCTAGAGTGCCTCGATGCGCGCGCCCCCGCTTAGAGTGGTGTCAGCCTTTGTAAGGGCAGGTGCCACCTCTTCGGCCTTAGCGGCGGCATGGCCGCCATTTTGACTCCACTCAGTCACTTCTGCGTGTTCGCTGCGCCCGAATAATTGTGCTGGCGCTCGCTTTTCTCCGGTTTAATGCGCTCGCTACCGTCACCGTAGCGGGTATTGCGTGCCGCAGGGCACTAATCATTGCAAAAACTCTGGAAGCTATATCCTTTTCTAAGAGACCCGAAATGAAGGCCTTTTCAACAGTGAAAATCAAACATGACAAGTGGCATCCGACAAACAGATCATCCATTCACAGCGTAAGTTTCCAGCCGGTATTCCGCATGCATAATTTGTACCGGCACCAATTTCGTGTAAGCAACAGACACGCTGACGGCTGTATGCTTGATTCTCGTGTGCATGAATCGCGTATTTCACTTCGTAAACATTGCTTGCTGCTCTTGGTTGGTACTGTATCTGCCCTTCATTCTTGGTTTCACTATGTGCGATGAGAACTTTATCATTAAATATATATTACACGTGTTTCTTTGCAGATGATATCCTTGTTTTTTTTTCGTAATATTCATTTGTGGGAATAAAGCTTTGCGCAGCGGTAGTGTCGTACCCAATGAAGTTTGAAGAGTGTGTGTACGTTACGGAATCACCATATGATCACGAGAGACGCAGTATACATTGGAGGACTTCGGAAATTTTGAACAGGTGTTTTTATGTAACTTGCACCTAAGTTTAAGAACTCCGGCATTTCATCTCCATCGAAGTGGGGCCACTGCGGCCGGAATTCGATTACCGACCGTTCGAGCGCCCAAACCATTACAAAGCCACACAGGTTCTTTCTTTCTACGATCTTTTCCTCGGTTTAGGTACGCCTTCTATGCTGGTGTGATGACCCTTGTAAGAATGTGTGCAGTTCAATTTTTTTTTCATTGTTCTTGTACTTCAAGTTTTTTTTCGTCCTGTCTCGAATCATTATGCAATTGATGTTGTTTTTTTAATCATTTACGACCACTGCGAAGCAACTAGTGACAGTACTCAGTGAATTCTGCCATGGAGCGTATAATGTGAATTGCTTCTGGCAGCGCTGCATTAATGCACAAAAATAAATTATTTCTACACTGGATGATAATAGGGGAAACGGCAGGCGTGTACACACGCACACACACACACCGTCAGTATTTAAACTCTTTCAGCACGCGTTATTATTCAAGTAAATAATTTATTTATTAATACAGTGCGCTATCAGGGATCATACGCAAGTGCTTATGCAAACTGTACTCCGAAGCGTCCATACAAAGAAGATGCATAAAGACAAGACGGGGCACCGCTGTGTAGAATGAACACGCTATGTCGCAAAAAAACAAAAAAAACAAGTCAAGTTGTGCGATGAGAAGATCGTGGAGAAATAGTTAATGCAATAAGAAAGGCGTCCGCCTCAGTGGTACCGTGGGCACGGTGCTCGGTTGCTGACGCGAGGCTCACGCTTTCGATCTAGGCCACGGCGGTCTCATTTTGAATAACGTAAAACACCAGAGGACACCCATGTACTGTGTCAGTGCAGGCAAAAAAAAACTGATTGTCAAAATTGCTGCAGTCCTGCAATCAGGCGTCATTTTAGAACGTAAAAGCCTCAGATAATAATTAACACTAACAAAGAAAGCATATAAACGACACCACCGATATAGATTTAGAATCCCCTCTTTGGTAACCGGCGTAGGGATTTGTTTTCAACATGAAAGAGTGAGCGTCTGCCTCTAGCGCATAAATCATGCGCAAGCCGTCAGCTTACATGAAATATGCGCTCCCTGCATGCATTCAGGCAAAATTAACTCTAAAAGATGTCCAAGCTTCAATAAGAAGAAAAGCTCGCTAGCTTGCACATGTTTCCGGGCGTATCAGGGCACCACACGAGCGTTGCGTAGCGGGCTTCGCATACGGTCGAGTTGTGGTGGGGAGGCGCAATGGCGGCGGTCGTAGCAGACGACGCGGCTGTCCTCACCCTCAGCGGAGCGCGCGGGCATAAGGCACCCTATTTTCTGCACGTGCGATGCAACGTTATTGCACTCTGCTGTGACCTACGTTGTGCTTCTCCCTCGCCATGTGACGAACTGAACGTGCACACTCTCCCTTTCCTGGGTTGAAAAGAAGGCAGTCTTTGACTTTCTCTCTCTTTCTCCCTCTCGTTTTTTATCCTTATTCGCTGCGCCATGCTCCCTGCTGGGCTGCAGAAATTAGGCGCCTTCTTCTAACCACTACCCCCACCATGTGGGGGACGGAGATGAAGACGGCAATTTCTTTGGACTGCCCTGGACTGAATGGACATGCAGTCTGTCCGTTTACAGTGATATGCAAGGCGGCTTTCCTAGAAGGTTTATTTTCCAACCAAAAACTCTCGTTCACAAACTGCTTTTCTCCCTCATTGTGCCTTTACCTTTTCGAATTCCAGCGAATGCACGCGAGCACAACAAGATCTCAAAAAGGTGAATGGCAAAAACAAAATGAGCGAGAAAAGCAGTCTGTGAACGAGAGTTTTTGGTTGGAAAACTAACCTTACAGAAAAGCTGCCTTGCAGATTATTGCAAACTGTCCATTGTTTTCTCCTGTAGAGAATTTTAGGAAGACCACGGCTTAAAACGCGAGCACCGAGACGCTCTGAACCAGCTCTTGGAAGCTCTCATCAAGCTTCCATGATGCTACCACCAACATATACGCTACCTTTAGTGTGTAATAGTGTATATAAACGTTGCTCTTATCAGCACCGGCTACTCTGCTTGACTTCTACCTGACACTTGGCTAGCTCCTTCGAATACATCACCAGCAAGCAAAAGGGCACGGAGTTGTTAAGATGAAAATGTGCAACATCACATCGCTTTTATTACGTGACCTATTCGTTCTCCGCCGCATTCGCCCGATCGTATCCACATATAACTTTCCAGTTTTTATAGCGACGACACACCGTTGATTGCGGTCACGTCATTGAATGTCAATTAAACAGCGGTTGCATTATTATTTTGCAAATTACTTCTTTATAAAGTATGGTGAAGTAATTTATTATTTGGCCACCTAAGGAGCTTTCTAACTTGACTTACTTTTTTTATCAAGACTTGAATATAATGTTAAGTTTTATTTGGTTGATTTTGAGCATTACTTTCGCAACAGAAGTACATCTGTCAGCGACAATCATTCTTAACCTCTCCCTGTGCCAGTAGGTCCATTCAAGTTACATGATGAAAACCAGTTTGCTGGACTATGTCATATATGACATGTCGCTCAAATTTCGGTCTCTGCATTTTTGATGAATCCAGCCGTCTTTTGTAAAGTCTCTACTGGCAAGTTTTTTTTAGTTTTTTGTTATTTTTAAAACTGGTGGCCTCAGACAAGCTTATTACGCCGCTTCTCACCACTGGATAGCCGTTGTTACGCGCGGCGCCTGGGCCGACGGGGGAGGGCCGCGTTCTTTGTTCATAAAACAAGTCAGGGCTGCCAGCCTGCTGTCCGCCGTGTATCGTCCATCTTAGCCGGGAAGTGAGGTGGCATTCCGACAACCTAATACGTTTGACGAGACGATCACAATGGTTTATTGGTGTCACAGGTGCAGTGTGGTGGCCACGCCCCAATCAAAGATCTTGACTTGAGCGAGCGTGAGCGGCACCGTCAGAAATGGTGTGTGTGTCTCGTGATTCAACAGCGCATTCTGGACCCATTCCCTAATTTAGTCAAAATGCACACTTTATAGTGAGCCACCCAGCTCATTCGCAAGAGATCTCTCGCCCTGTCTATACAGAATGTAATAAATCCTCTGTTAAGTTTGCCGTCTTACTCCTGAGTGCACATGCGTTTTCTTTTCTGTCTCCCTACACGCCCTTTCTTGCCCCTATTTCTCCACCCCCAGTGTTGGGCAGCAAACCGAATGCCAAGATATGGTTAATCCCCCAGCCTTCCTTTCTCTCTCTTGCTATCTTACTGCCTTGGCATCTTCATCCCGGATATCCAATGTCTTAAAAGGCCGGTACAAATAGATAAGTTAAACAATAAAACAGATGGTGAATATTTTCTGCATGTTCAGACGCTGCATATAAGTGGTCATCCTCGAAAATTATCAACTTTAACACAGCGGGCAGGTGCTGATGTACCCTGAGTAGCTTCGAGCATGTATTTAGACTCGACGCTTTTAATCTTCATTAAACTTCTCCCTTTCGATTTCATCCTTCGGGGTTTTATGTAGTTCTTCATCTAACGCGCTGCATTCGTGCTGCACTGCTACCACTTCATTTCTTCTGTATATACGAACTGTTTCGGGCACAATTACAGGCTGATATCTTGGACTGATAATGATGCCGTTTTGCATCCATATGAATATTCGAATGGTGCTATGGTGAACTCGCACGCAACAACACGCTGGGCCAGTACATTCAACGTCGTATGACCATATTCATTGCTAATGACGACATACAAAACCAGCAAAAATTGCTTTTAAGCCTAAGATGGCAGCCTTTATGCGTTACTGAAACTGTTACATTTATTTTTTGTCAATTTGTCCAGTAGGTAATTTCATGCAGCCGCCGCCGAACTTGTGCCGCTGTTCATAGTGGTACTCTCGGTCTCTGAAGCTGGATGAAGATAACTAAGAAGCCTGATTTTTATTGGCTACATAAAATGTGAAACGAAGCTATGAATCAAGATTAAAAAGAAGACAAATCTGTGAAAAGTCAGTGCTGGCGCATAAATGGCGTGCCGATTGCGCCGATGAAAATCATCGGCGGCGGCGGCGCCGGCGCGCCGATCAGTTCGCGTCGGCGGCGGCGACGTGGCGAAAACTCTCGGCGGCAGCGCGCCGACCAGTCGGCGCACACCTCTAGTTGGTATATGCTTTTTAGTTTCTATTTTCCAGGCCATTCTAGCTTTGGAAATCTGGCTGAAACCGTGTAATCGCTATAGGTGCTCGCACTTTGGCTTATTTTAACTCGACGGCTAGAGTATCCACAGTGCGGATACCGTGAGTTCTTGCGAAGGTGGACCGCGCGGAATCGCCCCAGCGATCTTGCAACGCATCTGTTCGGGGTTTCGCGCATGCGCAATACCGCCGCCCCAACGTCCTGCGTACGCAAGCCGCTTGGGTACCCAGCACTAAAACTCCCTAAGATGTTGCACGTTGCCATTCGTGTGAGCGGTGCAGCATTGACGACCCCTGAACCATGTCATTCGTTTCAAAATGTGCAGAAGATGTGCAGCGCTGGTTCACGAATTTTCTGCACCTCCTACGCTGACGGTGCCGTCTTGGTGCAGCCGCGCGTGCAGCTCAGCAGGCGACGCAGCACTTAGGTGTACCTGCCTCTACTAACGCGGTGTGTTTTGCTAAGATGTATGCATCCTATAACTCTCCGCATGTGCGATTCGCCATCAGTCAGTGTTAGCTGAACGGTGTAAATTAGGCGAACAGAAATAAGGCCTGCACCTTGTCGGCACATCCCCATTCATTTCGGGTGTCGTGCTATGCCTGCACCACTGAACTCACGCTAGGTCCGTTCGATTCGCCTGCACCACGTGAACCAGTTCACGAGGCGCTGCACCTTACCATTCGTTTCAGCAGTGCAGCATTGACGACCAATGAACCCCGCCATTCGTTTTGAAAGGTGCAGAAGAGGTGCAGCACCGGTTCACAATTTTCCTGCACCTTCTTCGCTGATGGTAGGTCCGTTCGATTCACCTGCACCGGTCGGAACCGGTTCACGGCTGTGCACGCGAAGTTCAGAAATTGTGCAGCGTGAGTTCAGCGGTGCAGGCACAGCACGACACCCGAAACAAATGACGATGTGCCGACAAGGTGTTGGCCTTATTTCTTTTCGGTTAATTTACACCATTCAGCAAACACCGAGTTATGGCGAAATGCACGTGCGGACAGTTTATGAGGCGCGAACATCTTGGCAAAACACACCGCATTTGTAGAGGCGGGTACGGCGCCTAGGCCACCTACGTCTAAGTGCTGCGTCGTCTGCTCAGCTGCACGCGCGCCTGCACCAAGCCGGCACCGTCAGCGGAGGAGGTGCAGGAAAATTGTGAACCGGTGCTGCACCTCTTCTGCACATTTCGAAACGAATGGCAGGATTCAGCGGTCGTCAATGCTGCACCGCTGAAACGAATGGTAAATTGCAGCACCTCGTGAACTGGTTCACGTGGTGCAGGCGAATCTAACGGACCTGGTGCCGGCTTGGTGCAGGCGCGCGTGCAGCTGAGCAGACGACGCAGCACTTAGACGTAGGTAGGTCCGTTCGATTCACCTGCACCACGTGAACCAGTTCACGAGGTGCTGCACCTTGCCATTCGTTTCAGCGGTGCAGCATTGACGACCGCTGAATCCTGCCATTCGTTTCGAAATGTGCAGAAGAGGTGCAGCACCGGTTCACGATTTTCCTGCACCTCCTTCGCTGACGGTGCCGGCTTGGTGTAGGCGCGCGTGCAGCTGAGCAGACGACGCAACACTTAGACGTAGGTGGCTTAGGCGCCGTACCCGCCTCTACAAATGCGGTGTGTTTTGCCAAGATGTTCGCGCCTCATAAACTGTCCGCATGTGCGTTTCGCCATAGGTCAGTGTTTGCTGAACGGTGTAAATTAACCGAAAAGAAATAAGGCCAACACCTGGTCGGCACATCGTCATTTGTTTCGGGTGTCGTGCTGTGCCTACAACGCTGAACTCACGCTGCACAATTTCTGAACTTCGCGTGCACAGCCGTGAACCGGTTCCGACCGGTTCAGGTGAATCGAACGGACCTGGTGGCTTAGGCGCCGTACCCGCCTCTACAAATGCGGTGTGTTTTACCAAGATGTTTGCGCCTCATAAACGCATGTGCGTTTCGCCATAGGTTGGTGTTTGCTGAATGGTGTAAATTAACCGAAAAGAAATAAGGCCAACACCTTGTCGGCACATCGTCATTTGTTTCGGGTGTCGTGCTGTGCCTGCACCGCTGAACTCACGCTGCACAATTTCTGAACTTCGCGTGCACAGCCGTGAACCGGTTCCGACCGGTTCAGGTGAATCGAACGGACTTGTTGCAGCATTTCTTAACTTCACGTGCACAGCCGTGAACTGGTTCCGACTAGTGCAGGTGAATCGAACGGACCTCCAAATGAACGACGCAGTCTGCACTTGAAAAAGAGAGAGAGAGGGAAAAAAGAAGAAAAAATAATGACCAACATGCCGGCACCGCGAACCTGACCTTGGTGCCTACGCCATCGAGGCATAGGCACTGTGCCGTGCTCCCGACCGGGTTGCAGAAATTAGGTGCCTTTTCTCATCTTCTAACCACTACCACACCCATCGAGGCGAGGCCCCGCTCCCGTGCTCCAACCGGCACAGATTTGTTGTGAAAACAGTCTCACCCGGTAAATGCCATGGCGATGTCCTGTCCTTAGTGCGTGCTTGAACCACTTTTTAGTGCATATTTTCATTGTACTATGTTAGTTGAGAGGATGAAACTGTAGATTACTACAATGCAATCAATAAAGTTAAAAGTGGCTTGCGTCAGTGAAGCTTTCGCATTGTGCATAATGGTTAGCATGCTTTAAACGACGAGCAAATATGCGCGCGAAATCTTTTCGAACATGCTATGCACCCACTACGTAGTCTTACGGGAACAAGCGGGGTAACGTGCGTGCCTCTTATAATGGGTGGCCGGCTTTAAACTATGAAGTCTTTATAACAATGAGATGTTCCGACGCGAGGGCAATGTACGCTTGTACTATGCAATACGACTTCGATATTACATGTTGTATTGTGAAGCCTGTATACAAGACGCATGTGTTTGTAAAGCGTGAAAGGTACCTTCACTGCATTTCCAAGCAAACGAAGTTATTTTACCCGTATTTCTAAGCAGAAGCAGAGGATTATACAGAGGAGATTTATACAGAGGAGCTAAGATTCGTTCCCGTGTTACCCATTTCACTGAAGAGGAACCCACTAAAAAAAAACTCTCGGGGATGAAAAGAGATATGACTTTCTAAACAGATACTGCTAATTGAGTCGCGGGGTTCCCTTTGCACAGAGACATGTGAAATAAGAGCCGCATTTGAAGATTATTACAAATGTTTGTTCACCGCGGCTGAGCTTCAGGAGAATTTTGAGGAAGAAGCTAACCACTTCATTGCCCTTGTGCCTCAGTTACAAGATGATGATAGACTCACTGTAGAGGGGCCAATAACCAGAGAGGAAATTAGATTTGCAACAACAACGTTGCAGAAAAACAAAACTCCTGGCCCAGATGGCCTTAGTGGCGAATTTTACATAGCTTTTCAGGAACTTCTGATACCTTACCTTGAGCAACTTTTTAAAGAGGCTTATGACCGTGGTGAACTTCCTCCTTTCTATAAGAGCCATACAACATTAATCCCAAAAAGTGCTGATCCTGACGCATTAAAGGGAGTTAACGAATACAGGCCTATAACGTTATGTAACGTTGACTACAAAATATTTGCTAAATTCTAGACAAATCGGCTACAGACAGTGATTACTAAATGTGTAGGTGACCACCAAACATGTGAAATTCGTGGTCGCTCTATACAAACATTCACATTGCACGTTCAGTTCTTGAGTGTGTAGATGGTAGCATGGACCAAGTAGCCCTCCTTCAAATAGACTTTGCAAAAGCATTTGATAAGGTACAGCATGCTTTTTTTGTTCCGGCTCCTAAGACGCCTGCAGTTGGGTGATGTACTATACAATGGTATCTCACTATGTTATAAGAAGTGCACAACTAGGTTAATTGTAAATCGCACACTTGTCAATATAATAGAGTTAAATTCATCTGTACGTCAGGGATGTCCGCTGTCACCTTTGCTTTTTGCAATTTATCTGGAACCATTATGTTTAAGTGTGCTTTTAAAGGCCAGCATAAGGGGCTACCGATATGATGCTGAGGAAGTTGAAGTTCTAGCTTATGCAGATAACATTGCCTTCTTTTGCGCTGATAAACCCAGCATTCAAGAAGCAGTCAACACTACTTTACGTTTCTGTGAAGTCGCTGGCGCCAGCATAAACTTTGATGAAAGTAGTGGATTCTGGCTAGGCATGTGGGCTACAACTCCATCGGTCTTCGCAAATACTCATTGGAATGCGACTCCTATGAAATACATTGGTGGGCCTCTCGATAACTATCGTAACAGCGGCCCACACTGGACCGCTGCGATAACTACGATTAGAGGTGTGCGCCGAGGCGATTTTGACCGGCGGCGGCGTGGGGGTCGTACAGAGTCGGCGGCGGCGGCGTTGTCGGCGCACGCCGGTTTTTTCATCGGCGGCGGCGTGCGGCCAATTTTCGTCGGCGGCGGCGGCGTCGGCGGCGCAGAAACCGAAACTGAAAATTCAAAAGGCTCTTCCGCCACAGGTTACTGAATTAGTTGAAATTCGGGAATTTCAATCCAAATAGCATAAATGACACTACACAGATGTGTCGACATCCCGATGAATGCAAAGCGTTTTGTGAAATAGTTTTTATTTCGCTTTCATGAAAAAATAACGCGTATTTCAATCTATGTCCATGTTCTACGGTAAATGTGCAGCACTTTGCTTTTTTTAATTTAAGATGTTGTTTTATGTTGTTGTTGGCAACGTCATACTTCATGAAACCTTTCTTCATTGAACAATGAGCAAGCAGTGACGCACGTCACTCATTTCGCTTTTTCCGGATCTGATCTTACTTTTACATTTTACGCTGCACAAAAGAAGAAGCACCTCTGCTTCGAGTTTTCTTATTACGATTGCATGAAACCGCTTTTTTGAGTATCTGTTATGCTTTGAATGTAACTTTCCTTCAAACGAATCAAAATACCTACTTTTCGCAATGTGAGAATCTTTTATGCAGCGGTATAGGGTGCGGAAGGAAACAAATCTGCGCATTTATTCAACTAGTTCTCAGCGCGGTGTTCAATGAATGAAGTGTAGACATGGGCGTGGGTGAGGCGGGTGGTGCAAAAAGGACACTTGAACCCTTCAAGCTCCACCAGCACTTGCTACCCACTCTAGCGACACCAACACGACCTACTCCCTCAGTCATGATGCAAGTTGAAAGAAGGGTTTGCATCCCCCCAAGACAAAAACCTGTCGATGGTCATATGTGCAGATGAGAGCAAATGCAATATTTGCTCAGATAGACAGCCCATACTGGTCACGAGCTGGGCGTCCGTTGACCACGCCTGCAGAGAACGTTGACTCCCCGACCCCTTGGTGTTTGGTCAGGGGAGGGGAACACCCCTTGCAAGTGGGCCCCATTAAAATTTCTCTTAAAAACGTCACAAATAAGAATGCTTGATAAGTATGTATAAAACATTCAACTTTTCAATGCTTTTTTGTAGCGTGTTCATGTGCTCTATACCCATCAGATGTGTGAGAAATCGAAATAGCAACTGCCACTCTCGACTTGTTCCGGAAAAGACACAATTGAACAATGGAATTACGAGTGCTGGGAACCTTTGTTCTTTTGTATATTTGATTTCTAGGCATGATTTGAATTCTTATATAAACAAAAATAAAACCTACAACATATTAAAAAAAGGCTGCTATTGCAAGATGTGTGTTGCAAGACGTGATTTTTCTAGACTTAAGTCTCTGCAAGACACATCTGGTGTCACAAACTTGTAAGTGTCCCCCCCTTTTCCCCACGACATCTCCCGATCCCCCCCCTCTAATAAAAAGGCACCAATGTAGGCCTCCGTGACTGCCTACTGGCGCGCGGCGGGCCAATCCGGTGGCTAGATCCAACAGTGGCGATTTCGACTTGCTTTATTGGAGGTGCTGAAGGATCAAGAAAAGGCCGATATTTGTAAATTTCTTGAGAGTTCAGTGATAGTTTCTTCATGAATACCGTGGATTATTGGACCTCACTTTGTGTTTAATGCTCCAATGAAAAAAAAATGGTTTCATCCTGTGTCACTGCAGAGTCAGAAGCCATCACATGTGCAGGCATCATTAAGCTTCTATATGACATTGCTAAGGTTCAGTACATTTGTACAAATAATTCTCGTTAATTGAACATTTTGAGTATAATCCCTGCTTGGGTTAGTATGTGTGAAACATAAATTTGAGATTTAAAATTATCATTGTGTGTTTCTGCAGCAAAGACATTTTAATTAAAACTGATGACTCCGGAGCTACGGCAGAGGTAACATTCGTTCTGTTTTTTTCGGTTACGGTAACGGTAATGCGTTACCTTTTTATGTATCTATATAACGTGGAGCCGTGAAACGTTCCCCTTTTTCTTATTTGAGTAACTAGTGAGGTATTTAGTTACTTTTTATTGTAACGGATACATCACTAAATAGACTTACAGGAGTGATGTCGGCCCACACCTTTAGTTGTTGCGGTCTACAGGCTGGCTGTAAACATTAAATGAATATATTCCTTTCATCCAGAAGGGTTGCTCGACCATTGATGATCTCGACCTTTGAGAAATACACAACAGCTTCTTAGTGATATGCATATCATCCCACCGAAGCGTGCACTTCGTTTCGTTAATATTTACAGTCAACGTGAGTGCTGTCGTCACGCCGTATGTTTTAGGTAGAAATTTAGCCTACTCAAAATACCCAAAGACGTCGATCCACCGTGCAACGCGTGGCTAGCCGCTGACGGTTCTGTATGAAAATGGCATCCACAGTGAAACATGTTGCATCTGCTGGAATTTTATCGCAACATTATTATACTGCCACGCTCGCTTGTATTTTTATGTCACAGTCTTGCGCAAAGGCACTGCCGTAGTGGTTCAGTAGCTAAGGTACTCGGCTGCTGACCCGCAGGTCGCGGGATCAAGTCCCACCTGCGGCTGCTTTATTTTCGATAGAGGCGAAAATGCTGTAGGCTTATGTGCTGCGATTTGGGTGCATGTTAAAGAAACCCAGGTTGTCAAAATTTCTGGAGTCCTCCACTATGGCATCTCTCATAATCATGTGGTGGTTTTGAAACGTTGAACACCACATATTAATCAGTTGCCTTGCGCAAAGGACGCTTGGCTGTCTGCGAACACTCTAGATTATTTTAGAATTTTCTGATAAGCTTGAGACACCTACGATATGGATGCTACGTGTATAAATGGCGACGTACCTTCGCGCAGATCATATTACCAACGACCAATGCTCTGATTACCGCTATCTGTGTAAAGCGCGAATTTCGAGCACTTTGCACTTTCCTATGCACATGTTCACTCAATAAAAAGTGTCGTCTTGAGCAACCCACGTACCATCTTCTTTGACGTCGCAACCACGCGGCAATACCGTAAGTGAAATGAGAACGGTGAAATGATTGATACAAAACAGTGAGATGGGGCGTAAGTGCACGGCCAAGTTTTGTTTAAGATGCGTATACCACAAGCTATTTTCTTCTATAGAACCAATATGATGCGGATTTGTTAAAATACTGTGAAGTTGAATGTCAAGAAAGGAAGAACATGAACTTAGAAAGAGACAGTGGAGACGAAAAGTGATAGGTATCCACGTAAAGTTTGATCGGTCGTTCCCCGCCAAACGTCCTAAACGTTTTGTCGACTATCTCAGGTGTATTCGAAAAAAAAAAAGTTGGGCTGATTTACTCCAATGAAATCAGTCTATCACGAAAATTCTTTCGAGAGAAAAATATTTTTGGTGGCCTATATGTCACTGAAATTTCAGCTATAGGCTGGGCCCTATATTGAGTCCTAAGATAAAAGCCTATTTACTGAGAGAGTCTATGTATAGGCTCTATTTATTTTGCCGACCTATGGTTTCGAATATTTAAAACCTCCCACTATGGCGTGCCTTGGTGTCGTATTGACGTTCTGGCTTGTAAAGCCGAAAATTTTATTTTTCAAATTATAAACTGTTCATATCTCCCCCCCCCCTCTCCTCCCCGGCACTCGTTCTAGGGTTGGTCCTTTCATAAACACCAGTCACATATCTTTAAAAAAATGCTTGCATATCAACTATTCATAACTCTCCTTTAAATATGTGGAAATGAAATGACGTCACTAAATTACCGATGAGGTGAAATATTAACTCTAAAAGCACAGTAAACGTGCCTAAAAAGCTAATTCAACGCTAAAACAATGTAACCTTAACTAATAATGTCACCACACTTCTAAAACCTCATGCAATGTATATTGCATACCTGCAAGGTGCAGTTATTCAAGCGCTTTTTGCAGTGAAATTTGGCCATGGAGTTTATCTCGTTCATGGCAGTGCTATTTCTAAATTTGACGTTTGAATATCTAATGAGGTTTACAAGTTTCTTTCGGTGAAATCCGCGTTTTTTTTGGGGGGGGGGCGATGTAATTGAGCATTTTATGCATTGTGCTGGCGCGAAGTTTATTGTAGATGATGCGTTTATAGAGTACACCGTTCAATGACTGTGGTGAAATAGAAACAGCAATTTATGTTCATTCATGCCACACAACTCTCGTGATATGCTCCCAGAGAACAGAAAAACGCATAACGAAGTACATTACTAACGAACGGAAGAATTAAATATTTCTCGGCCTTTTCATGTTGTTTCTGTAGTCCAATCTACAAACGTTCGTATTAAACGAGCATGACGGTACGAAGGCATGGAATTGGGTTTTGCAGCATGTTGTGACACATGTGCCACTCCAGGTCACCTTTAATACATGACATCGGAATCCACACTGAGCTTGATCTATGATTATGTACCTAATCAACGGAGAATAAGAGCTAAGCTCCGGATTCATTATTAATGTGGCTTCAAAGACGAGAAAGCAGCACGATTCGCGAGCAATCGAGCGCCCGTTCTCTCTCTCTATTTCGTTGAACTGCTTGTGCCCTGAGATGCCACTTCAATTTCTTTTTGAATAAATGTGGCGATCTGGAAAGTTGTGAGCGCCAAACAAGGCGCTAACAAGAATGAGAGAGACAGGACGGGTGCTTGTGAATGTCGCGTGGAGGCATTAGTTAGCGCTCGAAATTTCCCGATAGCAATGCGCCATCTGGCAGGATTTCAAGTTTTGTTAAAATGTAGCGATGACACAGATCATGGGTTTTGTCATGTCATTTGCTACCAATTAAACAGTGGCTGCGTAATTTAGGTTACCATGAAAATTGTCGCGGCCATATTTCAAGAAGGAAGGAGGCAGAAACGCACCGTTCATGCCATACGTGATCCTTCATCACTCGTGGAAATCAATTTATTCAAGCTGTAACGTGATTGAAGAATTCTGTTACTTCTCGGCAATCAGAGAGGCTTTTAATTCTCCAGTCTCTTTATGAGATATTGCTGCCATCTTTTTCCAACAGGCTTGCAGTTCTGTTGCACGGACATAGCAACACCCATGTTTTTGATGATTTTTTTTTCATTCCCATTCAAAAACTTTTCCATTCATAGTCATTTCTGAAGCGCATAAGAACTGAATTCCTGTCGTTCGTCACCCGTCGCTATGTTCGTCCAGTACACACTGCAAAAGGCTTGATGGCAAAGTCGTTTTCTATGTTCATGTTCCTTGTACCCAACCTTTCGCGCTCTTTGTGCACTTCAAGGAATTCAGAAAGACTACAATACAACCCAACCAGCTGTACACCGTGCCGTAGGGACTGGTATGCATGACGCAAATATGTTGCGAGTGGTCTCGCAGTGTTCTGCCATTGTGCTTCGTTCCCTGTTCCGTGAGCTCAAGTTTGGTCGACACGTGGCGTCGTTGCCGCGCCATTGGTGTCGTGTTTCCCGTGTCTTTTCTTATACACAGTGTTCTACGAAGAAATGCCTCTGTGTAGCCGCTGGTGCCGAGGTCGCGGATTACGTTTTTGCTTCTTTCCTTCCGCAGCTGTGGTGACAATTGGTGGTTAGATTATCGGTTATTTCTTTACTTATTTTAGTTTTCTCGTTTAGCTAGTTTTCTGTATTCTAGCCCAAGAAAGGTGATCCAGATTTTTTTCTCTCGTGGGAATGACCATAGGTATCTGCGTACATGGTTGCAACTCCACA
The DNA here is from genome assembly GCF_043290135.1 of Rhipicephalus microplus. Lineage (NCBI taxonomy): Eukaryota > Metazoa > Arthropoda > Arachnida > Ixodida > Ixodidae > Rhipicephalus > Rhipicephalus microplus. The sequence continues at coordinate 149,636,225 of NC_134704.1, read as the reverse complement.
TTTCCAAGTTGTAAGACTCGGAGTGCCCTGCCGACGGCCTCTATTCTCTTTCTGCTCTAGCAGCCATGACCGTCACGTTCTTCCAAACCTTCTCCTCCTACCTACTTCTAAACTATTTTCTCCACTCTCCCTTTTCCCTTCAAGGGACTGAGCCGTGGTCTAGCAAGGAAAGATAGTGTCTTTTTCTTTTTCTTCAACCACACATTCATCCATTCAGGGGAAGCTTGCATGCAGTAACTGGTTTGGAAAGCAGGTAAGGTTCGCGGAAAGTCACCTCACCTACCCTGATTTGTTCCGGGTCTACGCTCTCGAGGTGCGCCAAAAGAGGCGACAACACGAAATTCATACTTCGAATTCTTTAGGGCTGTTGGCTCCCCTCGTCAAAAACTCTTTGGACACGCCTGGCTGACAGACGGCCTAGGAAGAGCTGTGGGAAATCGAGGCAGCTTGATTTGTTCGACGTGCCACGAGACGCGCTGAATAATTAGCCGAGAGGTTAGGATTCGTCGTCAGGTATGTTTCCCACACTCTGTGGTGCTTTCAAGTCTTCCACTCCCCCAGGCCCTAGCCTGCCTAGCGCTGCAGGCCCTATTCTGCACGTGCGATGCAACGTTATTGCACTGTGCTGTGTTGTGCGTATTATTGCATTATGACCTACGTTGTGTTTCTCTCTCGCCGTGTGACGAACTGAACGTGCATCCTTTCTATTTCCTGGGTAGAAAAGAAGGCAGTGTTTGACTTTCTCTCTCTTTCTCCTTCTCGTTTTTTTTTATCTTTATTCGCTGCGCCGTGCTCCCTGCTGGGATGCAGAAATTAGGCGCCTTCTTCTAACCACTACCCCCACCATTTGGGGGACGGAGATGAAGACGGCAATTTCTTTGGACTGCCCTTGACTGAATGGACATGCAGTCTGTCCGTTTACAGTGATATGGAAGGCGGCTTTCCTAAAGGTTTATTTTTTAACCAAAAACTCTCGTTCACAGACTGCTTTTCTCCCTCATTGTGCCTTTACCTTTTCGAATTCCAGCGAGTGCACGCGAGCACGCGAGTACAACAAAATGTCACCTCTCCGAATTCCAGCAAAGGCACGCGAGCACAAGATCTCAAAAAGGTGAATGGCAAAAACAAAATGAGCGAGAAAAGCCGTCTGTGAACGAGAGTTTATGGTTGGAAAACTAACCTTACAGAAAAGCTGCCTTGCAGATTATTGCAAACTGTCTATTGTTTTCTCCTGCAGAGAATTTTAGGAAGATCACAGCTTAAAACGCGAGCACCGAGACGCTCTGAACCAGCTCTCGGAAGCTCTCATCAAGCTTCCATGACGCTACCTTTAGTGTGTAAATAGTGAACATAAACGTTGCTCTTATCAGCCCCCGCTACTCTGCTTGACTTCTACCTAAGACTTGGCTAGCTCCTTCGAACACATCACGAGCAAGCAAAAGGGCACGGAGTTGTAAAGATGAAAATGTGCAACATCACATCACTTTTATTACGTGACATATTCGTTCTCCGCCGCATTCGCCCGATCGTGTCCACATATAACTTTCCCGTTTTATAGCGACGACACACCGTTGATTGCGGTCACGTCATTGAATGTCATTTAAACAGCGGTTGCATTATTTGTTTGCAAATTACTTCTTCATAAAGTATGGTGAAGTAATTTATTATTTGGCCACCTGAGGAGCTTTCTAACTTGACTTATTTTTTTATCAAGACTTGAATATAATGTTAAGTTTTATTTGGTTGACTCTGAGCATTACCTTCGCAACAGAAGTACATCTGTCAGCGACAATCATTCTTAACCTTTCCCAGTGCCAGTAGGTCCGTTCAAGTTACGTGATGAAAACCAGTTTGCTGAACTATGTCATATATGACATGTCGCTCAAATGTCGGTCTCTGCATTTTTGATGAATCCAGCCGTCTTTTGTAAATTGTCTACTGGCAAGTTTTTTAAAATTTTGTTTTGTTCTTTTTAAAACTGGTGGTCTCAGACAAGCTTATTACGCCTCTTCTCACCACTGGATAGCCGTTGTTACGCGTGGCGCCTGGGCCGACGGGGGAGGGCCGCGTTCTTTGTTCATCAAACAAGTCACCGAAGGGCTGCCAGCCTGCTGTCCGCCATGTACTGTCCATCTTAGCCGGGAAGTGAGGTGGCATTCCGACACCATAAGACGTTCGACGAGACGACCACAATGGTTTCTTGGTGTCACAGGTGCAGTGTGGTGGCCACGCCCCAATCAAAGACCTTGACTTGAGCGAGTGTAAGCGGCACCGTCAGAAACGGTGTGTGTGTCTCGTGATTCAACAGCGCATTCTGGACCCATTCCCTGATTAAGTGAAAACGTACACTTTATAGTGAGCCACCCAGCTCATTCGCAAGAGACCTCTCGCCCTGTCTGTACAGAATGTAATAAATACTCTGTTAAGTTTGCCATCTTACTCCTGAGTGCACATGCGTTTTATTTTCTGTCTCTCTACACGCCCTTTCTTGCCCCTATTTCTCAACTCTCGGTGCTAGGCAGCAAACCGGATGCCAAGATATGGTTAATCCCCCAGCCTTCCTTTCTCTCTCTTGCCATCTTACTGCCTTGGCATCTTCATCCCGGGTATCCAATGTCTTAAAAGGCTGGTACAAACAGACAAGTTAAAAAATAAAGCAGATGGTGAATATTTTCTGCAGCATGTTCAGACGCTGCGTATAAGTGGTCATCCTCGAAAATTATCAACTTTAACACCGCGGACAGGTGCTGATATACCCTGAGTAGGTTCGAGCATGTATTATGCCTCGACGCTTTTAATCTTCATTAAACTTCTCCCTTTTGATTTCATCCTTCGGGGTTTTGTGTAGTTCTTCATCTAACGCCTAACCTCCATATCCTTCCTCATTTATTCCTCCTCCTCCCTTCATCTAACGCGCTGCATTCGTGCTTCACTGCTACCACTTCATTTCTTCTTTATGTACGCCCTGTTTCGGGCACAATTATAGGCTGCCATCTTGGACTGATAATGATGCCGTTTTTCATCCGTATGAATATTCGAATTGTGCTATGGCGAACTCGCACGCATCAAAACGCTGGGCCATTACATTCAACGTCGTATCACCATAATCATAGCTAATTACGACACAAAAAACAGATAAATTGCTTCTAAGCCTAAGATGGCAGTGTCTATGCTTTACTGTAACTGTTACATTTATTTTTTGTCAATTTGTTCAATATGTCATTTGATGCAGCGGCCGCCGAACTCGTTCCGCTGTTCATAGTGGTACTCTCGGTCTCTGAAGCTGGATGAAGATAACTAAGAAGCCTGGTTTTTACTGGCTACATAAAATGTGAAACGAAGCTATAAATCACGATGAAAAAGAAGACAAATCTGTGAAAAGTCAGTACTGGCGCATAATGGCGCGCCGATTGCGCCGATGAAAAACGTCGGCGGCGGCGGCGCGCCGATCAGTTCGCGTCGGCGGCGGCGATGCGGCGAAAACTATCGGCGGCGGCGCGCCGACCAGTCGGCGCACACCTCTAACTACGATCCGCCGAAAGGTGGCAACATGGCACGGACGGAAGCTTTCCATTTTTGCAAGAGCGAAAGCTTGCAATATATTCCTTGTATCGAAGCTTATTTATATTCTGCAGGTGTTGCATTGCTCTCGGGTACACATTCAAGCCTTTTATAGGATATTTGCCTGCTTAATTTGGAGCTCTTCCTGGGAACCCATGAGAAGAGACAATTTTTAGTTCTTCCACTTGAAAAGGGGGGCCTCGGCCTTGTGTATTTGTTCATGCGACAGTTGGTGTTGCGATTTTTCTACCTCAAGGATGTGTGCCACCCATTTCTATTAGCGGTTCTTCGTAACCTTCTATGTTACCACCTTCCTTTTATTCATGTCACAACAAGCGTTGCTAAGGAATTGCCGTTGCGGGGATTCCTAAAAGAAATTGTTGATACTGTCAGTTTTTTGAAAGCCACGTTTACCTTAGAGTATTTGTATACTATTGACAGAACAAATTTAACCGCTGCTCTTGTCAATAACCTTTTGCCCGAACCTGTTTATCGAAAGCCATATTCGCTTCTGCCTGGTCACGATGTATTATTTTGTGTACGTAGAATGTGTATATCTCCTTCAGCAAAAACATTTGTCTTTAAACTGCACACTTCCACGCTGCCAGTGAAAACGTGGCTGAATGAAAAATCAATAAACGTACCCTGGGCAGTGAATTGTAGACTGCAACCAACCTGAGACTATAGAGCATTGTTTTATTCATTGTCGTGATGCTTTTTATTTTTGGGACATTCTAAAAAAAACGTTAAGAAAAGAACTTCCAATCACAGCCCATGGTATTAGGTTCCTTCCGTTCAAAGAGAGTCTGACTGATAGTACTCCTTACGACTTGTTTATGTTGTTGGGACTTTATTCATTATGGAAAAGTCGCATGATCGATAGACACGCCGAGCCACCACGGTCGACGAGATCTGTCTTCCGGAAGCAGCTGCTCAGGTACGCAGTGTTGTCGAGTCTTTTGACCCCGTTCCGGAGTGGCTTCCCGTTCTTGACGCTTGTGTGTGTTTGCCTGACTTCTGATGAAGTATGTTCTGTGTACTTTACTGGTGATACATTCATTCATTAAAGAAAAAAAAAAGCAGAAGCACGGCTGCATGGTATAACACCTGCTTGCCACGTGAGCCGTAGGTCACCCCTCACTCGGAACTGGGAATTTTTATATTCATTTTGCGTCTTTTTCAACTTTTTCGGTCACGCACTAGATGATTTTTTGCTCGCAACCAACGACGCCCAAGTCGACACCGATGCCAGAATTTCTGCCCAACGAGCTCTTTAATTATATTGCATTAATACGGCATGGGACTGTTGCAGCACCTCTCCTGTTCAGCTCACTGTGCTTAAAGTGCGTCCTGAAATAGATTTGAGTGCGAAATAATGACACAAGAAATCCCAGCATATCCAAGGAGTGAATAATGATGAGTGGGGCAAAGCGTCCATGCTTTTGCCTTCCGGTTCATTTTTGCATCCGTCTGTCCGAGCTACCGTTCGTGCGTCTGACAGTACATCTGCTTGTCTGTCCGTCCGTCCAGCTAGCAAACACTTAAAATATCGCCATCTCGCATCTTTGGATCACATTAGATGTGAAGCAGCTCTTTGACTAGCCTGCGTAATGCTGCCCCTCTGTCCACACCACTCCCCTTACCGCAGGTGTTGGAGCAGTGCCAAGTAGCTCACGCCCTCCTAGCAGTGCACTATATGCCATGAAAAAAATTCCGGAGGCGGGGTTGACACGAGCTTCGTGTGCCACTCTCTGGCTACACCACTGGTGGACGGAAACCCGTATGGTCAAGCACACGCATAGGCACAGACACCTGGGAGGAGAGTGGGGGTGGTTCATAGTGTGCAAGAAGTTACCTTGGCGAGAGAAGTAGCTTAGCAGACTGTAGCGGCACATGTATGACATAAGAAAGAAGGTTTCTTCGAACGTGCTGGCCGAACATGCAGAGGCAACTGTCCACAAAACACACCGCAACAGGTTAAATGAACAAAAATTAAGGCACTTCCGGGCTTTATTTTGACTCTCTGACAATTCATACTCATGAGTGCTCAGTCGCATTCATACTCGCGACTACTCCCACTCATGAGTACTCAAGTTCATACTGTCACCAATGCACACTGATGGGTTCTCACTCACACTCGTACTCACTTCCACTCGCACTGAGTAATCACTCACATTTATAATGCCTTCTACTCACACTCATGAGTGCTCACTCTAATTAATACTCATGTTTACTCACACCCATGAGTGCCTACTCACGTTCACACTCATGTCTACTCGCACTCATAGACGTTCATACTCTCACTCACGAGTACTCGCTCACGTTCGTACTCATGCTGATGAGTGCTCACTCACGTTCACACACTCATGAGTACTCGCTCACGTTCATACTCACTTCTACTCACACTCATGAGTGCTCAAATTGATAATCACGCCTACTCACACTATGAATGCTCACTCACGTTCACACCTACGATCATACTCACAAGTACTCGTTCACGTTCATACTCACACTCACAAGTGGTCACTCGTATTCATAATCACGCCTACTCACCCTATGAGTGCTCACTCACGTTTACACTCATGAGTACAGACTCACATCATACTCGCGAGTACTCGCATGAGTGCACACTCTACCACACTCGCCCTCTTCAAAAGAGTTTAAGTGAGTGTACTGATGAGTGAGTATGCCGAGCTACGGTTAAAGCACAGGGAAATACACATTAAACAAGAAGGCCATTGTAATGAAAACAAAACCGAGATTCCCCCCACTGCAAGCCGACAGTAGCGTGCTCAATATTTACGAGAATAACATCTGGTAATAAGAGGTTAAACAAAATGTTCTAAAATCGCCGGAGGCCACATTCAATCTCTTTTTAATTTCCCGACATAGGCATGTATAGTGTAGGTGCATGGCAGCCTATAAGGAGAAGAGTCGAAATGCTGTTGCGATATATAAGCGTTTATTCACGTCATCGAGTAAGTCTTTTAACTCGAATGGCGAACACAACAAACGACCTCCTCCCACGACTTCAAGCAACAAAGCTGCTTTATCAGCGACGTATAAACAGGGGTTCGGTAAAAACAGTTTCTGACTCCTGCACCTGGCCCCGTCCGTCCAGACGTCACTGCAAGGTTTTATGTACAAATCATTAAATACAAGTTCAAGGCAGGGCTGGGGTGAGAAAGGGTTGTAAGGGGTATATGAAACGGGTGTAGTGAGGGCACAAGGGTTGGATCGCAGGGCACGCTCACAACGGCACGACGAAACGTCTGGCACACACTAGCCACACAGTTCACATTGCTGTGAGCATCCTGCGACGCAGTTCCACTGATGACGGCAAAAGAAAGGCGGACGAACCGGCAGAAGAAATCCTTCTCACGAATGCACACACACGCACGCATACAAATGCACCACAAGGAAACCAGGCATGCAGTGCTGACTTAGTGGCAGTGTTGGCAGAGATTGTGGCATCCAGCCAGAGGACTCGCAACACTGGGCTCTGCGAGTGCTGGCTGCACTGGCAGCATGTTGCACACAGTGTTGACAGACACAAGCACGGAAAGCACATATTTCTGCCCAAAGCCTTGTATGCCTAAGGTAAAACAGTAGGTGCAGTGCAAAAATAGCTAGCAGAACGACCTAGCAGTGAACGGAATGTCGTACGTGTGGGGTGGCTGAACAGAGTCCTCTTCGCAGGGACTGAACACCGAGTCAATTCCAACCTAGGCTCGCTCATGTTGGCTACTTAAGGCTAATTAGAGCTTCCAGGACAATTAATGAACATTCATTCGAAAGATGTCACTGTAAGCGTGTATGTGCGATGGTCTCACAGCATCCCCTGCAAACGTGAAATATTGTGGCATGTATCGTGGTGGAAATCGTCAGTGCAGTTAAGGTGCACTGCTCATTGTTCAAAGGAGCAAAACAACTTTGGCTTAACTAGGCTTTGAAAAAACAAAGAAAAAAAAACAACAATGGATGGTCACAACAAGATAAACAGCACACCAAATGCACAAGGCTCAACGGTGGATGCACTACCGTCTCAGGTAGTCCTAAAAGATATACACGCACAAAAAAAAAGCACTGCGTGCCCGCGAGTGGCCCGTGGACACTGCCACACCTAATCCATAACACGGCACTGTAAAGGAACTTGCACTAACCTGGCATGGCCTCCAGTGGGGAACACACAAAATAGAGTTTAGCAGCCTATGTACAACGCAAGAATGAACAAAACGAAACAATTTAACACGAAAAACACATTAACCCCGCAACTATAGAGTCACATTACTTTGATACTGGGCAAACAAAATAATGCAAGTAGACTGTGACATCAGTAGCTTTTTTGTTTATGTCAGCCTGCAGGGCGCTGACCAGAAGGAACAGGTTATGGCCAGCACAAAAATGCTGTGCCTAGAGTAACTATAGTAGAGAGAACCTTATTTGCATAGGTTGAGACGTACTCACTCTTGTGAAATAGTCGCGCCATGCAGGCTCGGTAATTTTTTTTCACACATGTCCCTAGACTGTCAATGTGATGAAAGGTCAAGAAAAAAAAAATGAAAGCAGGTGCACTAGACACTTCAGCAGATGGTGCAAACTGCGCAGCCAGACATCTCCCATGAAATGCCTTTTGATTACACACACAGTAGATTATTCAGAAACAGTCTTAGTGCCGAATCGCTGGTCATTCCTTCCTACACGCGATGACCTTAGGTAAAGCAATGGTTCACCTTTCCCTGAAACAAGCTATTGATCCTTCGTTGTTTCCTTAAAAGTACAAAAGCAATAATGCAGATGAAGAATACTTGACCCTGACCATGAGAAGTGCAACAAAAAAAAAAAAGCCTCTAAAAAGTAGGGACAGCATAAAAAGAGGGTATCACACACACAAAAAAAAGCAAGTCAAGAAACATACGAAAGCCAGAAATGCATTTACAGAGTATATAGCAGAGCAAGGCCTCCCGCGAACCACATGTATACATGGCACGGAAGGCCCACTTGACTATTACGTTGCAGCAACTCAAAGTTGCTGCCAGCTGTTTACCTGTGTTCTCTGAACAGCCAAGACTCACACACCGTTGATCAAGGCGTGGTGGCCAGCAAGGCACAGCGGTCACCCCTCAACGCACAGCTTCACTCTACAGTGCTCCTGCACCATAACAGGGTGTGACACGAGACAAAAGATAATTCGCTGCAGACAGTGCTGCTCGCCAGATGTTGGTAGCAGACGACACGTGCAAGACCATGCTGAGGCACTTTGCTCCACCTTTAAGGAAGGCAGCCTCACTGAGCCTTAAGAAAGGTGGGAGACTCCAGACCACTTGTTTGCCATTGCAGGAGAATCGAATGGAGCAGTCCACTAAAGCTCCCCAAGCACAGACATTGTGAGTGCATCACGAGGTGATGACAGGACAGAGTTTCCAACAGAACCAAGACCATTGTGTCATCAGCTGCCAAGAGACACTCCCCAATACAAAATGCTTTCCGTAATGCCAGTGTGGAAACAAGTCTGCAAGCTCATCTTTTACAACAAATAAACATACTTTTGTAACATCTAAGGACACCTCCCACTCTCGGCGTGCTGTTTATTTGTGCATAACACGTGTTGGCGTGTGAGACAAACCACCCGAAATCTCCCACTACACCGCCACCAAGGCTTATATAACACAACAGTTTCAGAGTTCTGGCGATTTTTTGCAAGCACAGTACTCATCCAGGTGATTTGCCACTGCAACTGCCAGGAATGCAACGCCTACATTAATGCTGCATCGACAAATGACCTCTCTGCCGGTAACCTGCCGCATTTGATCACAGCGACTAGCCATGGGCGAGGCTTTTTTCCATGCTCGTCCTCACAGAACAACCACTCAACAGTGAGGCAGCAGCCACTCTGCAGCTTGATAGGTTCCACAGTGCCCCAGCAACACTCGTGTCTTCAGTGGCGGCACGCTCGAGGAAGTTGGCTGAAGGCCTGCCGCAACAAAACGACCTGGCTGACACTGTTCGAAAAAAGAACCAATGCCTTGAGGAAGTGCTGCATCTGGCCTTGGCAACAGTGTCGTCTTCCCTAGCCAACTCTAGCACCGTCCCGTGCAACCTCAGCTGGGTTGGCTGCTGCTGTTCCCGGGGCAAACGAGAATGAGCGTACTCGTGGCGGGCGTCACAAGAACAGTGGTGGACACTGGCTCTTCCACCCGGAGAGCTGCTGCTTCTTCCTCCTCTTCCTCCTGCAGCAGCAGTAGAATACGAACAGTTATACGGGCCAGAAAATCGCAAAGAAAGAAAAATCGAACAAACAAAAAACGACCATGAACAGACACTAGGACAGAGAAACAGCAGCGAACATATTTTATAGTGAACACATGTTTAGAAAACGGCGGCATCAAGCACGCTCTCCAGATGGCTCGGACCCGACAAAAACGTAACCGAGGGCATGTGCGAGACTTTGTTTCAGTTGCGGAGGTAATTGGATGCCGTGCCTCAACAGCACCTAGTCACTCAAGCAAGTTGCCTCTTCAGACTTCTTAGAGAGGCCCTTCAACACGTTTTGAGCAAGATCAGAAAGCACTGTTGATTAAATGTCGAGGTTCACAAGAACATGCGAGCCAAATTATATTATATAAATTATTAATTATAATTAATTATATTACAGCACAGTATGTGGCCTGGAATTTGCAATGAATTCTTATAAGTCAGCCGAAAATTGCTTTCCCTTTACAAATCATACTACATACTTAAAAATGATTGTGTAATATCATGCCAATGGTTTTTAATATCATGCCAATGGCTGCTTTGAGCATAGCATGCTTGGGAGTTACTGGGGCCACGGTGTGAGAGTACGACGAGTTTACGCGAGATGGCACTGAAAAGCTAGGCACTGGATGAAGAAATAAAAAAAAGAGAAAAGTGCTCAAGGCCACAAGCATGCGCAACGTACCTTCACTCTCTGCCTAGCTTCCAGCGCTTCGGGATGAAATAGATAGATATGCGGGGTTTAACGTCCCAAAACCACCACATGATTATGAAAGACGCCACAATGAAGGGCTCCGGATATATCGCTTCGATTTGATTGATTGATTTCTGGGGTTTAACATCCCAAAACCACCATTTGATTATGAGAGACGCCGTAGTGAAGGGCTCCGGAAATTTTGACCACCTGGGGTTCTTTAACCTGCACTCAAATCTGAGTACACGGGCCTACAACATTTCCGCCTCCATCGGAAATGCAGCCGCCGCAGCCGGGAATCGAACCCGCGACCTGTGGGTCAGCAGCCGAGTACCTTAGCCACTAGACCACCGCGGCGGGGCTATATATATCGCTTCGAGATGAGAGAAGAGAAAGCAGTCACAGAGTGCGACAAATCTTTGCAACTCCGCACGTGCCAGACGAATTCTAAAGATTTCTGCGGCGGTCTATTCTTACGAAATAAGTGCTTTTTTACTGTGTCCATTCCAAGGCTACCTGGAAAAATTTTGCAGGATCTCTTGAAGTTGCATCTAACTATACGTAATGCAAATACTCCAACAAACTGCTTTGAGGTAAACTTTAGGAGCTCCAATGTAACAACCAATTCCCATTGGGACACAAAAATCGGTGAAAGAGTGAGGGCAGCAGCAGCATCAAAAACAAAGACAATGCCTCAGTTGCACAGCGTGCATAAATGCACCAGCACCACATTTGCTCGTGCGATGAATGCACTTCTTTAAAGATGACAGTCTTTCTTGTAGACCTTCGACGCAAAAATTTTGGTCTATCTGTCTATTTGTCTGTTCGTCCACTCCTAACAGCATCGGGTACTTGATATGGCTGACCCCATCCACAGCACCCATCAATGTTGCTCAAGACTCGGCGTTCATACTTGTGCAATTGTCAATTAAAAAGCAATTATTGTGCATGTCTGGGGCACCATAACGACACGTATATATTCTGCATGTGCGTTTTTTCCTAGAAAAGGCATACATAAGTAATTTTAAGGATCGTAGCATTTATAACGCTGCGCTGGTCATGCAACCCTATCAACAAAACAGCAAGTGTTTCCGATGCTTTGCTAAGACGAGACGGTGGTGGTGCCTACCCGTCGCCTTGTGTTCTACACCTTATCACCTCTGAGACAGGCGCGCACACCCGTCTCAGAGCCATGCGCTTCATTTTCAAAAAAAAAAAGAAAAAAAAAGTGCCAGATGGCGATCATGTCTCACGTGTGACGTGACTTCATGCGCTCCTTCGCCTCCGCTGCACACTCGAGGCACTCTAACGCAGCGCCTCCAGAATATCATTCACAGATTTCCTTGCGCAGAACAATAAATAAATGTTTTGTTCACTCTCTCCATACGCAAGACTATCGTCTTTCGACGACATTTGCAGATTAACATGAAAATACGGGGCCAATTTTTTTTCTTCAAAAATCGGAGCAACGTTGGGGGTGTGTTCATCATGCGAAGCCAATTTCATGAAAAACTTTTTTGGGATGAGCAAAAATGCGGTAATGAAAAAAAATGAAAAAAAAAAAAATGTAGGTTGCGTAGCCTCTCCCAATTGTGTCATGATTAATCACGGAAGCACTTGCAAGAGATTGCATTGAGAGAGACAGGTGTGGCAAAACAAACACACTTTATAGAAAGAACGGAAAGAACGGATGAAGCAAACACGAAATTCACGTTAGTGCCCTCAAAATTAACTAATACCATACACACCAGTCTGCTACGAACTCAAACCAATACTTACTACAATATGCGTCAGAGCCAACTCTAACCCCAGCCCACATCTATCCAAGATGGAGTCGAAACTGGTTGGCATCGAAACTGGTTTTTTTTACAGGCTGTCGCGTTGCCACGTCTGACTCTGTGCCCATTTGGAGCTTTGATCATGCGACCACAGATGGCGCAGCTTGTATAGCACTTTGCTGGTTTCGTTTTTTGAATGGCGTCAAACTATATTTTAGTGAGCGATACATGCTAACGCAAGGAGTTCACGCTATAATACAGTATTTACTCGCGTAATCCTCGCACTCGCATAATTCTCGCACCTTCCCCATCGCCCAACAAAAATACGATTTCTTTTTTTCCTCGAGTAATTATCGCACCCCTAAAACTGCCGCAATAATGTCGTCTGCTCTTTCCAGAAACTGATGATGATAGCGCACGCCATCTCTTAACCATCAAGTGTACTATTGAACAGAGATTCAATCCAATTCAAGCCAAGCCGAAGTGGCCAGTGCGCGTTGCGGCGTGTTTTGTATGTTGTGTCGGTAATCTTGTCACATTATGAGGCGATACTGAAGCTGTACGGCTGCTTTCAAGTTGCAAGTGATAGATCATGTACTAAATAACGGCAACAGGGCCGCCGGTAGGCCCTTCGGAGTCTACGAGTTTTGTGTTCGCTTCTGGTGACGGCAGCTTAAGGGGAGACGTGGGTCCTCAAATGAAGTTTGTTAATTTTGGAGGGAATTAAATGATATTTAACAGTGTTGTTCAGTTTTTTCTGCTGATTTCAAATATGTAACTATATTTTGTATAGCTGCATTAGAACAAAAGATACAAAGATTTTAATACAGAAATTAGGTCGATTTCTTACGAGGCTTTTCAAAAACTTCGCTTGGTGAAAATCAAAAACTAAGTATATGACGAGAATGCCAGAGAGTTCCTCTAACCGGTGATGCTAATTTTATTGTTCTCAGCCCAATTATAATGCAAGAAAAACATATGTATAGTTGATTGCTAAATTTGCGCTAATTTTCATTTATAATCGGTGGCAACTAGAATTTAACACACAACTTTAGAAATAAATGAATAGCATCACCGGCTAGATCCATTCAGCATGAACATTTCGATATCAAACTTTTTGCTTGTACTCAGGAAAAACATGCGAAAATGTTCCGTAAGGACGTGTGCGATGGTCAAAAAAACAAAGCTGAGAAAAATGGATCTGAAATTTCGGTTCACCATAACTTTTATTAGCTTAGAAATCTGGCAATATAAATTGCATCACCATGTAGCCCTGTTCTTTAGCATCAAGTTCATGGTAAATATGTGGTCACTGTGCAGAAATAACACTGAGATATTTTATGTAACATCAGGCACAGTCATTGAAAGTGATGCAAGAAAGCCAGCACCACCCACTTCACTTGTGGTTCCTAGTTGAACAGAAGGCACACAAAAGATCTCCCTGTGCAAATAAAGCAGTTCAATGTTCATGGTGACAACAAAATATGCCTTTTGCACAGTTATGGCAGCAAGGAAACAAATCTAGATCAAATCCCAGTGGTGGCATCCACATTTAGATGGGGAGAAAAGCAAAAAAGTTGTGTTGTACTTGTGCTACAGTGCATCCCAGCTGGTCAAAAAGAGTAGAATCATCATGGTTTTGGCACACAAAATTCCAGAATTCAAAATAACAAAAAAAAATTCTTTGCACACAGCACCAGTGGCGTAGCCAGGGGGGGGGGGCACACCGGGCCCGTCCCCCCCCCCCCGGAATTTTTTTTTTGCCATGGCATACACAGCACAAAATGACACTCGACCACATCTGCCTGCCCCCCCTTCCCCGCCCTCCCCCCCGCCCGAAAAAAATTTCTGCCTACGCCCCTGCACAGCACTGGTCACACCTAGACCTATAGTAGCCCAGGGCTGTAGGCAGAGTCTGCTGCTGGCTTGTGCCTTTTTGCAAGCCTGCTTGTGGCAGCATTCCTGCTTGTGTGGTCCTTGTTGGACATGCGAATTCGTCGACGATCCTTTTCGAGGCTTCGGCGCACTGCATGGCTACCAGCACTGTAGCCCAGTTTCTCTGCTATGACAGTGTTACTTTTCGTCACACCTTGATTGAATCGGCTGATGGCTTCGGCCACTGCCCTCTGGACACTGTGAAGCGAGGCATGCTTAGTCTTTGGTGCTTGCTCCCAAATAACAGAATGCAGGCACTCGCTAGCATTCTGAGTCATGCCATCGTTGCACCGCTCCAAGAGGGTTTCTTCACTCAGCCGCTTGAAGATTGGCTCCAAAGCTTCACACACGAAGCTGGGCAAGCTGTTTTTGTGTGGTGGGAGTTCCTCGTTCTTTGCCACAGCACGATTATAAAAGCACCAAGATTCTAGCCCTTCGGGGCAAAGATCGTGCTTCGGGGCGTCGTCAGTCGACGACATGTGGAGCAGGGTTGCCTCAACTGCCCTCTTCATTCCTGGCACGTCATTCTTATGACTCCTCAAAGCCCAGCCGTAGTAATTCATAATTTTCTTGATTCTCTCCTGGGTGAGCCGTCCCTTTCCTCCAAGTGGCTCACCTTGGGCCTTCTTCTTGTCAACCAGCGCACGCAAGGCTGCTCCCATACGCTTGTGTACGTGATTCACACAATCTTTCTTTTCTACCTTGATGAAGCCGTACACAGCCTGCTCGGTCAAGGCATGGAAAGTCCTGCTGTCACCGTCAGAAAGCATCGTGGTGTAACGCAGCTTGTACTTTTCTAGAGATCTCTGGAACATAATGAGTGCAGCTTGCACCTCCATTTGCCCGGCTTTACAATCAATGTTTTTCTGGCAGTCTGGCACATGTGTTGTGTGCCAAGCTGTGTAGCCTTGCTCACTGGGTTTTGGACCTAGTGAGCAGCCCAAGCAAAAGTTGGACAAGACAATGTGGTCCACAACAAGCCCGGTGTACATTTCAATGATGCACCCGACCGCAATGTGTGAACTGTGGCCACGCGTCAGCCAAGTTCCATCGAAGATCACGTCGATGTTGCCTGGTGGGTTGCCAAAGTCCCTGTAGAGTTCCTTGATTTGAACCACACTTGCGGCCTCACAGTCTGTTGCAGCACTGGTGCATGCCTGAACCATCATGTTCATGTGGCCCTGGAAAGTTTTGTGGTGTAAGCCGCGATGAGAAATGTTCATTACAGCAAAGAAATCGGAGAGGGCTGTTGCTCCCTTGCCGATGCTCTGAATGGCCTTCATCGCTCTGACGTTCACTTCGAACGGCGTTATCCTGGCGTCACCGGCGACTCTCGGGGAAGAAAATCGCTCTAAGCGCATCTCACAAGTGGAGCACTCCACCACAAGCTTGACACAAAGCCCATAATCTTTGGTGGGGTCCTTCGAAAGTGCCACAGTTTTCTTGCCGCACCCGGGACACAGCATAAGTCCAAGAATCTCTTGCACCACGGTCAAAGCCATTACTGCAAATTCAGTTCCGCTGTCGTTGACGTCCTCTTTCATTTCGACACCCAGAAGCTCGAACTTTCGCTCTGTTGCAGACTTCGATGCCAGGCGCGTTTTTATGTTACCGGCGGTCGCTGTGCGCTCCCTGCTTTCTTCAGGTGTGAAGAAAGTGGTGTTTATACGATCTGCGGCAACACGCGAAGTTGAGGCAGACGAAGCGTCGACGCCTGATGTGTTGGGTTGCAGCTCGGAACTCGATCCGGCAGAGCCTCCAGGCAGAGCAGCAACCGGCAACTCGGGCAGCATGACAGGCCTCGCCGCCTTCCGTCGCGCATTCCAGGGCCGCTTTCGAGTCTTGCCGAACGCCTCACGCGTCGTAACCTTCAGACGACGATCTCCTTTAGCCATTCGGGCAGGGAAGGTGACACCTCACCACACGCTGTCGAGCGAGCGGCCGAACAAGCGTAAACAGCGGCGCGATAAAACCACAGAGATATACAAACACAGCGAAACGCGAGAGAGGCAACCGGCGACGGCTCCGAGGCAGAGCGCGCGAAAAACAACCCGCTCGCTGCTAGACCAATAGGAGCGAAGCGCGCGGGGGGTGTGCGCGCTTTGGCCAATCAGCGGCGCGAACGCGTCCTCCAGGAATGACGCGATAGCGTCAGTTCCAGCCCACCGACGCCATTTTGAAAGGGCGCAAAATGCGCACAAAGAAAACAGCTTTCAAACAAATCTAAGATGGCGGCTCCCGGCCACCGCGTTCGCACGTGGCGACGGCGCGAATTTCTAACATTTTGGGCCGATTTTTTCCAATTTCACGTCCACCTTGGGTCACATAAGCGCACTTTTTTATTATTTCCCAATAAAATTGAACTTTTAGACTTCGCGGAGGGATTCTTGAATGTTTAAACATCGCGAAAATGCACTTTTCCAAAAATCGACTTTTTTGCTATTTTTTGCCGTTTTAAGACCCGCGTCTCCCCTTAAAGCCACCAAGGCGCGTTGGGACTGCCGTGTGCCTAAAACTAAAATTGATAGTAAACTTTATTTCTTCAGACGAAAACTACGGACGGTTCTGTTAAATAGCCATCAGCGCAATACTGACATCCCACGCTTACCTTTTGAGGGCTCCTGTTGAGCGACGAACGCTACCGCTACGCCCGCAACGTCCAAAAGCTTTGCGCATGATATTCTAATTCTCGACTATTTGCTTCCACTTTTTGTGTCTCCAATAAATTTTGTCGTGCTAAATCTCTGCTTTTATTGTAGAGGTAAATTTTAATTAGTACTTCTTAAAGCTTGCTGTTAGTTGCTGGTGTGAGAATCCCGATTTGCGGCCACTTCGTTTTCTTTTTCGCTCTCTACGTTTTCATAGAAAGTTTTCCCCGCGTAATTCTCACACCCCCCAACTTTTCATCAGTTTTCCGGCAAAAAAGGTGCGAGGATTATGCGAGTAAACACGGTGAAGCTGTTAAATACAAATACATGTTGCCGGCGCTTCTCCAAGCTAAGTTCGCCATTGAGTTTATGATGCCTGTCGGAGCTTCCCGCTATTGTGTTTACCGTGGTTGCACATTGAAGGCACTGCGACAGAATTCAATGTTCTTTTCACTTTCTACAATATTTCGACAGGGAGACATCGCTCATGTTTACATTAGTCATCTCTGAAGTGCGCCACGCAATGCACCATGCCCTTGACAATACTTCCCCGCTCCTTTCACCCAAACTCTGATAACCCACAGCTTTTGAAGCTTCCCGCTTTTTGGAAAAGTGTGAAAGCTAGCCCCAGCCATAATATACGTTCCAGCAGCCTATGGTGCCGCATTTCGTACTCCGAAAGAGTTGAGTCCTCTGAATTGTTTGCTTGTAGAGGGGCGTTGCACAGAAAAGGAACGGATGCATGCGCCTGCAGGGAGTTTCGCTCACAAGGAAGGGGAAGGGGGAGGTGAGCTGCAATTGATGTTATTTCCGTTTGTGTCCCATTCGCCCGGGCACACTGCGAGGCTCTGTGTCGTCTCTGCTGACAATTAGAGCCCCAATTACAATTGAAATATGCGATTTCAAGCTTTTTCACTGTCATTATCACTGCATATACCAACATACACTACGCATTACGAGCATATCCACCCGGGTATACATGTGGGTACAAGCCTACATGGGGCTTACGGTTTAAGGGACAAACCCGGAAAGCGGAACACGTCTGCGATAGGTGCTTGTAAGAGAAGGTTAGAGTGTTGGTGACAGAAAAGTAGAGATAAAAAACACAAATAGTGGGAAAACGATGCCATTCTGCCTGAAGAGAAAGAGATGAACAATAATTTTACATTTTCTCTGTTATATTAAGATTTATTCGAAGTAGATAAGGCAATAGGTCAACACAAAAAGAAAGCCTTCTTTTCATTTTTGTTTTTCTTGCGAGACTGGTGGCACACGTGTCACCACCCCGTTGAAAAGGGGATGGTCCGCCCACCCGTCTGTCTGTACAGTTAAAGTACAGCGGTACAGTTAAAACGCGGTTTGCATACCGTGAAAAAACAAACAAACAAGGCAAATCCACCAGCAAATAGAAAAAAAATTTAAGTGCAATGACCTAGCCAACGTGTTTGTCAAAATAAAACTAAAAAAAAAGGCGCCCATAAGTGAGAGAGAGAGAAAACTTTATTAAAAAGTCAGTCAATTGTTCAGGCATGGCCCGTCGCCCCTAGCTGTCGGCCGGAATCCCTTGGGACGCGGCAGCAGCAAGGGCTTGACTGATAATGTCGCGCTGGATGTTGGGATCTGGGCTGTAGAGCAGGGCCTCCCAGGATTCTACAGTGTGAGAACCATCGTTCTGACTTGGACATGTCCACACCATGTGGACCAAATTCGCTACCTCATCACAAAATTTACACTGGGACTGGAAAACTGCGGGGTGCCACTTGCTGTAAAGTGCGAAGTTTGGAAAAACCCCGGTCTGTAACTTTCGCCACAAAACCTCGTTTTTCTTACTTAGTTAGTTGTCCGCTCTCAGGTATACTTGTCGATTCAGCCTGTAGTGTGCGACGATTTCATGATATGTGCGCATATACTCGCTTCTTTGTTCGGTAACTTGGGAGGTTCCAGGGGTCGACCGGTAGGTGAGACCTCGGGCGACAGAATGAGCTTCCTCGTTCCCTCTAAGTCCTTGGTGAGCTGGAGCCCAGACAAGCATAACCTGCTCTTTGGGTACTCCTACCATGTTTAATATACGGACGGCAGTCTCCGTCACCCTTCCCGATTCATAATTTCTCACAGCGTTTTTGGAGTCGCTGATGACCACCCTGATCCCCTTTTGGCTGATGGCCAAAGCTATGGCCACTTCCTCGGCCTCTACAGTCTTGACACCAAGGACTGCGCAGCACGCAATCAGGCCACCATCTTCCCTGACCGCCACTGCCGTGTGTGCCGCTTTGCTTTCATATTCCGCAGCGTCTGTATACGCGACGTCCTGTCGACCGGTGTACCTGGATTGTAATGCCTCTGCCCTGGCTTTACGCCTGCCTTCGTGAAAGGTAGGGTTCATATTTCTGCGTAGCGGAGGTATCTTTATCCTGTCCCTGATCTGTATCGGTATGTCTTTTGAACGCGCCTGCTCACGCGTGGGCTCATAGCCCAATCTCTTTAATATTGCTCTCCCCGTTTTAGATCCGAGTAGTCTTTGATGTTGTGCTGTCACAGTAGCCTCAATTAGCTCATCGAGTGTGTTAGATACCCCTAACTTCATAAGTGTCAGTTGACGAGATTTATTCGAAGTAGATAAGGCAATAGGTCAACACAAAAAGAAAGCCTTCTTTTCATTTTTGTTTTTCTTGCGAGACTGGTGGCACACGTGTCACCACCCCGTTGAAAAGGGGATGGTCCACCTGCCCGTCTGTCTGTATAGTTGAAGTACAGCGGTACAGTTAAAACGCGGTTTGCATACCGTGAAAAAACAAACAAACAAGGCAAATCCACCAGCAAATAGAAAAAAATTTAAGTGCAATGACCTAGGCAACGTGTTTGTCAAAATAAAACTAAAAAAAAAAAGGCGTTCATAAGTGAGAAAAAAAAATTTTCTATCAACTACTGACTGATACCCCCCCAATTGCCACGCTCCTTGGAGGTGACGTGTACAAAGCCGGGGGCTCGATCCCCATCACCACCATCAGAGAAAGAGAAAGAAACGCCATTTTGCAAGCGGTAAGCGTATGCTGTGGTCGTGTATTCAACTTTAGTTTCACCATGGGGAAGTACGCAAGCTACACAGCTGGATTTGAACTTAAGGCAGTGCATTACGCACTGGAGCACGACAACCGGGCTGCAAGCAGGCAATTCGGTGTTTGAGAAACCAGTATTCGGTATTGGAGGGATCAAAAAAAAAAAAAAAAATTAAGGCGACGAAAAACACACGACGGACGCACGACAACCGGGCTGCAAGCAGGCAATTCGGTGTTTGAGAAACCAGTATTCGGTATTAAAGCAATCAAAAAAAAAAAAAAAATTAAGGCGACGAAAAACACACGACGGGCTTTCCGCGGTTCCAAGACCAACAGGTATCCGAACGTCGAACAGCAACTAGTTCGGCATATACGGAAGCTACAACAAGACGGCTGTGCTGTTGCTGTGTCTTTCGAATTGTGCAGACTGAGGCGCACATAATAGCCCCAGCGCAGCACATCGAAGCAAAAGAGTTCAAAGCTGGCTTCATATGAACAACTCGTTTCATGTTGTGTCATGGCCTCGTACTGCGAAAGCGGACCACCTTGTGCCAGCACTTGCCGCAGCATATGAGAACAAAGTGGTGGACTTGCACCATTTCGTTATAAAGCTCCAACAGTAGAAAGACTTCATTTTGTTCCAGACTGGCAACGCTAATCAGACTCCCTTTTGCTTTGATATGCCACAGAACACGACAGTGGAGGAGAAAGGTGCACGGAGTGTCATCGTCAGAATGTCTGGTGCTGATAGACAACGATGCACTGTAATGTTGGAGGTGACAGCGTATGGGTGCAAGCTACCGCCTTGCATTATTTTTAAACTTAAGACGCTCCCAAAGGCAAATTTCCCTCAAGGCATCTACGCCAAAGTCCACGAAAAAGACTAGATGAGCAAGGTACTCATAATGGATTGGGTGAAAACAGTCTGGGGTCGGCGGCCGGGTGGTCTATTGTTCCCGTCCAAGCTTGTCCTGGACAGTTTTCATGGGCACCTAGTAGGCCGTGTACGAGATGAACTAAAGGAGCTGCGCACAGACCTGGCAGCGATTCCGGGCGGCCTCACATCGATACTGCAGCCTTTGGACGTGTTCTTGAATAAGCTTTTCAAGGAGAACGTTCAAAGGCTGTACACCACCTGAATGGCTGGAGTTCAGCTGACTCCAGGTGGTAAGATTAAGCGGGGACGCAGCTTTGGTATCACGAAAAATGGCAAAAAAATCAATTTTTTTCGAAAATCAAGTTCTCAGTTTTTGGAACCTTTTTTCTACCTGATTCCAAAACACCTACACTGAAAACCACAAATGAGTGCTTTGGAAAATTTATTTCACCCTCCTAGTTAGCGCAACTTTTTTCTGGAAATCTCAAGAAAACAGCGATTTTCAAAAAATTATAGCTTTGCGATGGCGCGGCTGGGAGCCAGATTCTTGGGCTCATTGATAAAAGCATTTATCCATGTTTAAACTTCCCGCCTGAGCTGGCTCCTTCCTTTGAAAACAAGCGCACAAAAAGCAAATGTTTGAAGGTCGTTTCGAGGTCCCTGATTGGCTGTGGCCGCCATGTCGCCTCAGCTCGCCTTGCCATTGGCCCGAAGCTTGCTCTGGGAGATGGTTGTTTGCTTCTTGCGCGTGGCGAGGACATGGCTCTCGAAAATTGCTACTTCGTGACGTGTTCACGGCTCGATGATCATTTAGGATATAATTACACTAGTTAGGAGCCGTAAGCAGATGTGCGATCAGGCTAGTACGAGCGGGCATGTGGTCTACAAGCGCGTCGCGTCATCGAAGTCGTCCTTAGTTCCAACTCCGCTGACATCGAGACTGCAGGCAGAAACGAGGCACTAGCGCACTTGTGGCAACGGGCTTCTTCGCAAGCAGTGAAGCACATCCCTCGCTAGCTCCTCGGAACCGCGCAGGGGCATTTTACATATCGGCAGCGGACCACAAAGTCAAGCTCGTCACCCCTTCCCTCCTCCACTGCCAAGGACTGCTCTGAACAGCGACTAGCAGTTTCGCGCGTCATAACTCGAAAATGCGATACCAAGCGCAGTGCGCGGCGATTTTTTGTCACTGTAGCTATACATTTCGCACATCGTCACCGAACACCGCCACCAAGTGCGTCACGTGCCGGCTGCACTGTCCATGCGGCCACGCACTCCACGGTCATATGAAGTGCTGTCAATAGGCTTTTGTGATGCGATTTAGATGTGCTTGGAGCTGTGCTTCGTATCGCCCACGAGCGTCTATGAATGTTCTGAGACAATGAAAGCCTCGTAGATTAGCATTTCCGCGACTGGCAGTACGATGATGCGTTTCACGGCTAGAATGGCAGAAGATGTATGAGGCAGGGGCACGAATTTTTATATGCCCGCCTGCTGCCTATAACTGTTATTAGAAAAGAAGGCATAGGCTGTCACGGTGTGAGCCACTTTTTTATGCAATAAGCCTCTCTGTAAAGAAAAAAATGTTCAGTGATTATTTGTAATCAAGTACTTAATTACGTTAATAAAAGACACACTGGGTAGAGACCACATGCCTCAGAAGTCTAATATCACAATTTTTAGGTGTTTTAGAGATGTAAAGAAAAGTTGAAACTTCAAGCGCAGTTTTCTCAATACTGTTTTTTTGACATTATGCTCAACCCCTCCATGAGGTTCGATGAAGAAATAATTTGTCTCTCGTAAAGTATTTGTGATATCACCTTAAACTTTTTATGAAGCACTGTGAGGTCATTCTTAGTGTCTGTGCCAATTTTCATCAATATCCAACGAGAAACAAGAAAGTTCATCGAAAAAAGCTCTTTGACAGGCTTTTCCTCACAAGTGTGTTTTGGACATTGTGCAGTGCTCGTGGAAAGTGTAGCACAGTAATGACTGGACGCATTTTGATGCAGTTTTTTTTTTCTGAAACCCAAAACATTTCTTGAGGGTCTGACGATCTTAGAATTTTTGTTTATGACTCAGTTTTTTTCCTAGAAGATGACTTGTACATGAAACTGTTTCTAACAATGTGTATAGGCAGCCATGATGATCTATGTAAAAAAAAAAAGAAAAAAAAAAGAGAGAAGTGATAAAAGGATTCTGAGATTGTCAACCCAATAGCCTTTTTTTTTGAGTAAAGATCAACACCATTTGCAGCTTCCTGGCATGTTTTGTTACAGTGCTAGGCTTTCCCCGAGCAGACCATATAAAAAGTCGAAACACATAGCATGATGTAACTTGAGAACTAGTGAAGCTATCATGATGAAACTGCATATTTCCCAATGCAAGACACGAGAATGCATGCCAAATTTCATTGTTCTAGGTCAACAAACAAAAAAGTTTTCTTTCGACGCCATCTCCCCCCTTAAGGGGGGACACGGGTCTTGAAAGCGAAAAAATAGCGAAAAAAACGATTTTTCAATTTTGTTGTTGTTGCATTCAGGACATCTTCCTGCACGTTCTCGCAAAACTCTAGGCCTGTAAACAGTATAGTTTTCCCGGACGATCATATTTACTACGCGAACTTTCTAGTTTCGCTCGCGGTAAACGCCATAAAACGATCAGTTTCGCGCCGCCGCCGATTTGCAACCGTGCCACGGAGCGCAGCCATCTTGGCCTCCTTTGAAACTGCATCCTTCGCCCTTTTTTTTCCGCCAAACGCGAGTTTTCAGTGATACGCTGTAACTGAATAATCAAACAAAAAAGAAAACGAAACCTAGCTATCTCATTGGCCCACAGCCGCCACGTGACAAAAGTGCGCCTCCTCATTGGTCCGTGGTTGTTTCCGGCTGCTTGCAGCGAAAACGAACTGCCGTCATTTTGAAAGAGACCATTGTCGTCTGTCGTCGTGCGCCATGCCTAACGGTTATCGGAAATTTCGCACCGTGCACAAGTTCGGCAAATCGCGACGGAAGCGTGTTGCGAAGCGAAGAAATGCATCGCTGCCTTCGACGGAGCCCGCTGTGCACCTTGGACCGGCATCAGATAACACGACAACGGAGGAACGCGAGCCGGCGACTGACGCGCACGCCCTGGACTTCGCCCCGACGGTTGCGGCAGCGGCCGTGCAGGACACCGGAGCTGCGCGGCCTGAGCGCACAAGATTGGACTCGACTTTTTTAACAAGTGCAGATTGTGCTTTGCGCGAGCAACAAACGCAGCAGAGACTTTCCCAGCTAGCGTCAGTATCGGCGACGGAAAGGAAAATGAAGTGCGTCGCGAGTGACAGTGCCCCGAGTTCAACCACGGCGTATACGGTTGTTGACCTGGACCTTGTAAATAACCTGTTCGAGGTTGGTAGTTGCCGTGTGTGCCGTGGTGATCTAACTATTGAGAGGGACACACGTGAGTACGGCATCGCCGTGAAACTGACAGTGTCGTGCAGCAATTGCGGTGAACTGCGATCGCAGTGGAGCTCGCGGCGAGTTGCTGGCTCGGCGACGTGCAATCCCTTCGAAATAAATATTCTCGCTGCACGGGCGGTGCAGAGCACGGGGAATGGGCAGACTGCCCTAAATGACATTTTTTCTGCCATTGGAGTTTCTCACAGAGGTCTTCACAATAAGACCTACCAGCATTATTTGAAGACCAAGCTGAACCCAGCTACGGCAAAAGCATGCTCTGAGAACTTGGCAAAGTGTGCTGCCGAAGTGAAACAGCTGTACAGTGACCTGAATTTTGGAAATCCGGGTAACATTGCTGTTTGTTTTGATGGCTCATGGCACACACGTGGACACTCTTCTCACATTGGTTTGGCCACCGTGATTGAGCTATTTACAGGATATGTGCTAGATTACGTGGTTCTCTCCAATTTCTGCCTCGGCTGTGAGTGTGGGCCGCAGCCAGATAGCCCAGATTATGCTGCATGGAAGGCACAGCACTTATGCCAAAAAAACACAAGCTGCAAGGCAGGCCAAATGGAAGTTGAGGCAGCAAAGATTCTGTTTCAACGTTCACTCTCTCTGCATGGCCTCAGGTATACAACCATGCTCTGTGATGGTGATAGCCGCTCATTCATTGCCATTGATGAAGCCAAAGTTTATGGCTTTATTCCTGTGGTAAAAGAAGAGTGCACCAACCACATTCAGAAGCGAATGGGCACAGCGCTTCGCACCCTTGTGCAAAAGCACAAGTCAGGTGATGCGCAGCGCATTAGTGGTAAAGGACGGCTGACCGCAGACCTGATCACCAAGATCTCCAGCTATTATGGATGGGCTATCAAGTCTTTTGCTGGAGACTTAGATAAAATGCACAACACAGTGTGGGCCACATTCTATCACATTACGTCGACAGATGAGAAGCCCAATCATAACTTCTGTCCGGATGGTCCTGACTCATGGTGTAAATATAACTCGGCCATGGCAAAAAACGAACCACCACCAAAAAGCAGGTACAACTTGCCAGAAGCGGTCAGCAGTGCACTGCGGCCCATTTTTGAGCGTCTGGCTGACAAGAAGTTGCTGCAGCGGTGCCTGAGAGGACAAACTCAGAACGCTAATGAGGCACTGCATTCAGTCATTTGGAGCCTCGCGCCCAAAGACAAAAATGCCTCACTATATGCAGTCGAGGCAGCAGTTGGAGAGGCTGTGATGAGGTTCAACCTTGGCACCCACAATGCCAGCTCAAGCATATTGCGAGAGCTCCAAGTAGAGCAAACCGCCAAGGGTAGCCGAAGGGCTAATGAAAAGGACTCCCAACGCACTATCAATGCAGAAAGGAAGAGGGGGTCATCAGCAGCCTTTCAGGCAGCTGCAAAGCGGAGGCAAAGAGGAAAGCCCCACCCAGATTATTCTCCAGGAGCCTTCTGAGCCACTGGCTGTTGTAATTTCGCCCATCCAGGAGAATAAAAGGCTTTTTTCACATGTCTATTAGTTTTTCCCACTTTTCTCAAAACACTTTTATTGGCCGTCTCCAATTTTCTGGGTGGCTGTTGTTACCCTTCTAATCATCCAATTTTAATGGGTTTTTTTTGTCTTATAGCTAGACTTCCAAAGAGTGCAATATGCCTATAATACAATGTTTCTTCACCCTGAAACATTTTGAAATTTTGGGCAAACAACAGACAAAGAATTCATGTCTCAATAAAAATTTTTGAACTTTTATAACTTGGGATAAAATAAATGTAGAAACACGAAATTATGCTTCTTGCACTCATTGAGCATTCAGGAATATATAAATATAATTTTTAGCTTGGTTATTGTAAAATATTTTTTGCCAGTCATCCCAGAAGTGTAAAACAGAAAAAGTTGTATAAAATTATTTCTTCGTGAGATACAGAAAAACTGGTTGCATATTTGAAATCAGCACATTAAATTACATATTACCTGCAAGTTTCATTACTCTAGTAGCAGTAGCAATAAATGTTTTGCCCAAGGCCCATGTCCCCCCTTAAGGGGGGACGTGGCAAGTAAAACTAATTTTTTTATTAATGTACTGTTTGTGATGCAATTTGGTGTGTGTATGTGGATGATTGTGAGGATTCCAAATATGAAAACCGTTTTCAAATACCTCTTGTACTTTTTGAGTTACAAGCATAATTATACTAATTATTGCTCTTCACACTTAAAGATATAATTATTGCTAAATGAGATTATTTTTTCATATTATTATGTTCCCAAAGCATCAACTTGTGCAAAGAAGCTATTAGTTGATTTTTCTAGTTCTTGTAACCATAAATAAAATTTCCAAAACATGGATGTTGTTTTGCGCACACATCGCAGTAATTATAAAATGTGTTCTAAGAATTTTAAATGATGAGTAAGAAGAGAGATAAAGCTTTATTGCACTGCTAAAGGCCTCCTGAGCCTAGTGCAAAAAACGGAACGACTCTATCAGTCTTTGTTAGAAAATGACAGATGTTCTAGCGAAGGCACATAGGCGAAAATCAAGAGTTGAGAAAACTGACTTTGAAAGTTCACTCATGTTTGGAAGTTCACAACATGCCTAAAACACTCAGAATCCTCCTGGGCAGTAATCCTGAGATGCTGTGGCCTTGGCCTCTGTAGAGCGCAACCCAGTTTTGTGCTTCTTTGTCGTGGAACAATGCGCCTTTTGAGCCCTCTTTACCCTTTTGGCATCCTTTTCGGCTGCTCGCCGCAAAGAGCAGTCTCCTGGATTGAAGCCCAGTTGAGCAGTGATCTCTTGCAGCGCACTCTTGCAGCCACCATTGAAACGGCAGACTGCATCTGCAACTGCACTTTCCACACTTCGAAGGGAGGCGAACTGGCTCTTGGACTGGAGTGACCAAATGAGGCTGTTCATACTCTCCACAGCGTTCTGGGTTTTTCCCTGCGCACACCTTTCAAGGAGCTCTTTGTTCGAGAGGCGCTTGTAGATTGGCAGCAGTGCCACTCGCACGTGAGGGGGCAGTTTATGTTTGTGAGGCGGCAGCGGCTCTCTCTTGGCCAATGCCTGATTGTGCGGGCACCAGGAGTCAGTCCCACTTGGGCACAGGTCGTGGTGTGGATCCTGGTCTGTGGATGTTACATGGTAATAAGTGGCCATGATGGCCCTCTCCATGCCAGGAACATCGTTGGGGTGGCTCTTAATGGCCCAGCCATAATAATTCGTCAACTTCTTTATAAGGCCCTGCGTCAGCCGGCCTTTGCCACCCATGCTCAGTCCTCGGCCTTTGGATTTGTGCTCATCAAGAAGGTTGCGCAAGGAAGTGCCCATTCTTTTTTTCACATGGTTCACACACTCCTGTTTCTTAATCAACATGTAGCCATACACCTTGTCTTGCGTGAGGGCAAGGTACGTACGGCTGTCACCGTCGCAGAGCACATTGATGTATCGAAGCTTGTACTTGGTAAACGATCTTTCAAACATGATCCTCGCTGCTTCTACTTCCATTTGGCCTGCATTAGCATCGGTGTTCTTTTGGCACTGTGGCTTGTGTTTCTCAAGCCACTCCTCATAGTTGTCGTCACCAGGCTTGGGGCCAACAGCACAGCCTTGGCAGTAGTTGGGCAGGACACAGCGGTCCAAGACCAAGCCTGTGTACAGCTCGATTACACAGCCCACGCCAATATGACTTCTGTGCCCCCTCGTCATCCACGTGCCGTCGTAAATGACGTCAATGTTGCCTGGCACTCCTCCTAGGTCCTTGTAAATGTCATGCACCTTCTGTGCACTTCTGCTTCAATGCGGGTGGCAGCTGATGTGGTGGCAGGGTGGCTGTACTTCCTTTGCAGTCTCTGGTAGGACTTGTGGTGCAGTGCTCGATGCGAAATGTCCATCGCAGAAAAAATGTCATTTATGGCAGATTGTTTTCTGCCAACTGACTGCACAGCCCTCAAAGCACGCACGTTTACCTCAAAGGGGTTCGTTTTTTGTTGCCCGGAGCACCTCGGGGACGACCGCGCACTGTTCACTATGCCACAATTGTCACAAAAAAGTTCCATCCTCGCCGCGAGTCCAACGCAGTGAGTAGTCTCGAGGCGTATCGACCCTTCGCCGCACTTGTTGCACTTTACTGACGAAAGCAGACCGTTCAGCATCTTCTTATTTACAATGAAGAATGTGGAGTCCTTACCGCCGTCATTTTCGTCGCAGCCTTCGTTCAGAAGCTCGAGCTTCCGCTTTGAAGCGGACTTCGATGCTACGGCATCCAAAACATCCCGCCTTGTCTGCGCCCGCTGCGCGATTTCTTCACTGCTCGGAATCTGGGCCGAAACTCGCGATAGAATGTTCGACGCGCGCACGCCCGGAGTTGCAACGGCTGCCGACGCGGTGCCACCGCAATCGGGTTCGCGAGAGCGTCCATCACGGTCGACGGCATCCGGCGGTCTGACATACGACGATGTGGCACCTTCCACACTTTCGGCCTCACAACAATCAGCGAAGGGTCTGAGTAGAGGCTCCGTGACGCTTGAAGAGCATGCTCCGTCCGGAACTGCGACTGGGACGGCAGCCGCAGTCGTCTGCCCTTTGTTCCAAGCTTTCCGACGCTTGCCGTACTTGTGGACGCTCCGGAACTTTTTTTGCGACAACATAGCACCGCAGTATGAGCAAGCACTCAGAAGAGACCACCGATGTAAACAAAGCTTGGTAAAAAAAGCACGCGAACTATCACAAAAACAGCAAACTGGCAAAAAACGAAGCGCACGCCGGATGATTCTCGACACGGCGGCCGCAGATGCGCTCGCGCTTCCAAGGTTGCCAAGGTGCGCGGCGCAGCTTTGACCAGTAAGAGGTCGCGCCTGCTACCACGTGACCCGCGCAGCCAATTGCCGTTCTTCGTTTTCGTTTTTTTACTTGCTCCTCGCGCTTTTATTTTCACTCGGCGAAATACGAGACCGCGACCATCGGGAAGCCGGCTTTCTCCTCTTTCCAAAGCTACCAAAATGGCGGCCCACGGTCAACAACTTGGCGCGTTTGTGCGGCGTGAACAACACCGTTTCAGGGGCTTTTTTTTCGCACTTTTCGGCGACTAGCCTCGGCAAAAACACTATTTGCGAGATTTGTAGCGTACGTTTCGCTGTAATATTTTAGAACAACGAAGTTGAAGGTCTGAAGATTACGAAAAAAAATAAATCAGAAAATCGCATATTTTGACCAAAATCGGCACTTTACTTGCCGCGCCCCCCCTTAAGGGGGGACAAGGGTCTTAGAAGGCCAAGAATCGCAAAAAAATAGACTTTTTGAAGCTGACATTTTCAGAATCTGCGCCTATTTTTGCACTTATCTGAGAAGTTTCTAGCTTCTCGCGTCATTATTTCTGGCACAAAATTAAGTTATAACATCTCTGTGAGATGAATGTGAGAGCAAATTGACGCTAAAATCGCGCTTTTTCTGCGCCAAACTGTTGCCACACACGAGCTATCAAGTTCATCTTCAATTTCCCGCCACCGCTGGCTCACCTTGCTCATTGGTTTTTTAGCAAAAACGCGTCACCGAGAAGCACTAGCGCGCGATTCAATTGGCTGCTTGAGGCACATGACCAAACTTAGGCATGCGATTGGCCAAGGGGCGCCCATCGTGACGCGCACGGGCATGTGCCATTTTGTCATGGTGCTACTGACTGCTTGCGGCAGTAAAGAAGTTCCGTGCTACAGTAATTTGTGAAGCAGGTGTGGCGGTCGTTCGTTCGCTGTGAAATTCAGAAAGAGCCCCGCTACGGCTCAGGGCAACGATGATAACGAACTCGACGCGATCAACGGCGGTCGCCGAGTCACCGGTGTAGGCTTAACTCACGAACGAGCCCGTTTATTGCCGACAACGTTACTGAGAACGGCTGTGTTTTGCAGCCTCATCAGTTAGAGGACGGCAAGTAAAAAGCAGAAGTGAAGCTACCAGAGATATCAATCTTTGTAGTGACGGAACGGAAGCGCAGTCTTATCGCTAAACCCGCCGATGTCGTGGTTCCCCCCGCCTGACGAAAGGACCTTCAACTGCGCGACGGGTCGTCAGAGTGAAGTACGCCGCGCGTCGACCAACAACAGAAAGTCAATCTGTTCGCAGTGAACATGCTCGCGGCCCCCGCAATGAAGGCTACTGGCAACAGGTAGACTGCTTTTAACGACGTGGTCGCAACGTTGTCGCGATCTCCGCTCGAAAATGCGGCAGTCTTACGTGAAAAGGAAACTAACACCTCGGCACTCGTGTAGCCCCGAAATTGATGAGCGAGGGAGCAACTTTGGTTCGGGACACTTACGGGTAACTTATTCTGGACAAGCCGGAAAACATCGCCACGTTATTCGACGGATCATGGATGATGCACGCACTTTTGCCGCACATCGCCGTCAGTACAGTCACCAAACTGATAAGTGGCCTCACGGCAGACGAGCACACGGCGACAACTTGCTACAGGACTAGAAGAAACGACACGCTCGTACAAACAATCAGTCCTATTACCTTCCCGGTGCATATTAACTGACTAAAAGTATGTGTGCCATGATATTTCTCCTCAGAACAGCGAAATTAAGTTTTAAAAGCATTGTTCTCGAAGCACAGATTTTGACCAATTTCTTTTGCTTGTTCGGTAAAAATGGGCCTAGGACACTAGAGCTGTAATTGTTTTTGCAAAATGTAGCTAAATGTGCACAAAAAAACAATGCTGGGAGCCTATTTTTAATGGGCAGCTTAATTTTTTTTTAGTATAAAAATTTCTGTATTTGGTTACATGCAATAAACTTTACTGTGCTGTAATTCGAGAAGTACTCGTTCAATTTTCGATCAGCTTGCAGCATTGCACTCCTTAGGCTTTCTAGCGGTCATTTATATGTCAATGGCTGTGTAATTATAAGTGCATACATTTTTGCAGTTAAACTGTTAGAATTCTTTCTTTTCTTCATTTTCTCAAAATGGCAACTTTGTACACCCTGCATGAAAATTACTGCAATATATCTGAAACTATTACAGATAGCAGAATATTTTATTTCGCAGCATGAAGCTATATGTTTGGAGCACACAACATAGGAAGCAGATTTTGATTTCTCTTGATGCAAGTTTTTCAAACTAGTCTTTTGTGTGACCACACAATGGCCCCATTCAGGGCTGTGAAGTTTAGTGTACTGTAAAGTAAGAAATATTGACCCATTCAAAAATGGGCTTCTTATGTTGCATGTCTTATGATTTCTACTGTCAATCCCTATGTTATTTAAAAATTTTTGACAGGCGGTTTTTTTTCTATTATGGTAAGAATAGAATTTATCTTGATTATTTAATTAACTAATGAAGCTACAGAAGAAATAACTACATTTTTAGAATCCGAAGAACAAACTAAGTAAGCATGCCAACTTTTGTCGCATTTGGTTCAAAATTAAATGAGAGAGCCCTAAGACCCATGTCCCCCCTTAAGAGGCCACCTGTGAAAATGCTGTGCGCTTGGATCATGGAAGCGTGGCAGGCGATGCCGGACCAAGTCGTCAGAAAAGGCTTCAAGAAGACTGGTATCTCGAACAGCATAACATGTTGTGGGGTGTGGATGATTCGGACACCGAAAACGAATCCCCGCTCGATGAGGATGAATGTGTGCTCTCCGACTCGGACTCCGAATAGGGAAAAGAAGGAACACCAACGACTTTTGTGGAAATAAGTTTTATGTGTGTGTGTGCAGTTGACAGCTCCCGCTTGTTCATTAAAAGTGCGTAGCTATGTTTATTTTATGCTGTATTAATTGGTAAACCATAAAGTCGCCTTTTACTTGACAAATGTGCCGCAGATTTAAAGCGCGAAAACAGAGTTGAAAAAATGTTTTAAAATTTTACCCCGTGTAATTGGCGCACCCCTAATTTCAAAGCGGATTTTCTGGAAAAAAAAAAAAAAAAAAAGCGCCTATTACGTGAGTAAATACAGTATTTTATCGCACCGAATTTGGCGTTAGTAATGTGGGTACATTTCTTTGCCATTTTTCATCTTCCAAGACCCGCGTCCCCCCTAGAGTAGAATCGACCCACTCTCCTCCTTTGTGCTGTTCTCCAACTCAGCCCTACTGCCACCAAGTAGTACCGACATCAAGCAAGCTTACAAACAGAAGCTCATTTAGAAATGGAAGGAGTGATGAAAGCAGTACACGCTGAAGGGTGGCACTGCTTTGCAGAGAAAGCAGTGCTTTGCAGGGCTTTAGATAGCAAAGAAGACGCCAAGTACCTCTCGCCAGCGTTTGGGGAAGTCACTTCCTGGGTTCTGCTGCAAGTGCAGGTCAAGGATGAGGTCGCGGATGGCCGCACGCTTCTGAGCAACCCGATCCTCCGGAAACCAGTTCTCCAGCTCTAGCCACACCCGGTCACCAGCACCAGGCGGTTTCTGCACAAGTCAGAACATGCCCGGGTCACTTCAATACCATCTCTCATTCCAACACACCTACTTTACGTTCCCTATGGCTTCGTAAGAAGTGAATACACAGGACTTGAACATACAGTAAACCCTCAGTAAACGAAACTTGAAGGGACCGGGAAAATATGTTTCATTTAACAGGAGTTATGTTTACTGAAAAGTGAACATGGGTGCAGAATACAAGCCCGAAACTAAGCATTGCCAAGCCAATAGTACTGTTTAAGGGGGGACACGCGTCTTAAAAGGCCGAAAATCGCGAAAAAAAAAAAAACGACTTTTTAATGTTGACGTTTTTGGAATCTGCAACTATTTTTGCACTTATCTGAGAAGTTTCAAGCTTCTCGCATCATTATTTCTGGCACAAAATCAATTTATAACACCCCTGTGAGATCAATCTGAGCACAAATAGACGCTAAAGTCGCGCTTTTTCATTGCTGAACCATTGTCGTTACACACGAGCTATCTGGTCATCTTGGTCTCGTTTGGAAGGGTCATTCTTCATCTTCAATTTCCCGCCACCAGTGGCTCGCCTTTCTCATTGGTTTTTCAGCAAAAACGCGTTATCAAAAAGCACCACCACGCGATTCCATTGGCTGCTTGGGGCACCTGACAAAAACCTAGGCACACGATTGGCCAAGTGGCGCTTTCGGCGTCTACTTTTTTATCGTAACGTGCACGGATGTGTGCCATTGAGCTTCATCGATTTACTAAGTCCCGGATCACTTGTGGACGGCCCACGGACGCCTTGGTTCACAGGTGGCTTTGTCACATGCACGTGATTGAAAAGTCCCGAGTTAGCCTGAGCGGCCTCGGGCCATCTGCGCGCTTGATGCTGACTGCATCCGCTGTGGCGTCTGCTATGCCTGCCTATGCCGTCTGCTCCCTCCATAGCTGAAACACAGGCCACAACGCTGACTCATTTGCAACCTGAACAGCAGTTAAGTAGTGAACTATACCTATTTCTGTTGTGATGCAACTTACTGTAAGTGAACTACTCGAGCGCGTGCGCATAGTAGACCAGCGTGGTTGTTCCATTGCTGTTTCTCCTAGCGAGCATAACGCGTGTTTGCCCGACCTTCGGCAATACGCACATGCTCGAAGTGGCTCAGAATACCGAAGACAAGAGCTGAGTGCGCTAACAATGCGAAATCCAGAAACATGCAAGAAGCAGACAGAAAAGCAGAGAGAGTAGCGCATCGAAAATTTCCCGTGTCTCACTTAAGATGGCCGCACAGCATGACACCTGCGCTGTCGTCTGCCAGCTGCCCGAAAGAAATTGTTCGAGTGGTCCCGGGCCGCCCGCAGGTTACCAGGCAGGCAAAAAACGAACATGGGTCCGAGTGATCCAGGACCAGTTGGTGGAGCTTCCAGTTGGCCCCGGAGAAAAACGAATGCAGCGCCGCTGTCCAAGCTGTCCGGAGCCGTTCGGGACATGTAAATTGATGATGCTCATTTTGTCATGGTGCTGTTGACTGCCTGCCGCAGTAAAGAAGTTCCTCGCCGCACTAATTTGTGAAGCGGGTGTGGCGATCGTTCGTTCGCTGTGAACTTCAGAAAGACCCCCGCTATCACTCAGAACAGAGAGGATAGCAAACTCGCAGAGTTCAACGGCGGTCGCAGAGTTACCGGTGTAGGCCTAACTCACGTACGAGCCCGTCGGTTGTTGACGTCGCGGAAAGCGGCTGTGTTTTGGAGCTTCAACAGTTACAGGACGGCAAGTAAAAAAGCAGAAGTGAAGCTACGAGAGATTGCAATCTTTGCGACGATGGAACGGAAGCGCAGCGCTAAACGCGCCGATGCTGCGGGTTGCCCCCATCTGACGTGAACTGCGTGACGGGTCGCCAAAGTGGAGTTCGCCACGCGTCGGCAAACAGCAGAAAATTAATCTATTATCACGCACGACGATACACTTCACGACAGGCAACCACGCTCACACAACCATTTATTTCTCGTGCCATACTCCGACCGCACCCGTCCCGACTTCGACCGCCCCGTCCCCCTCTGCCTCTTTCCGTGCGCCCCCTCACTGTTCACGTGACAATCGCGCACGCCACCTCGTTCCTCCACTGTCAACCACGCACAGCCTCAGAGACCCCTTCACTGTTCACGTGACGCTCGCGCACGCCACCTTGTTCCTCCACCGTCAACCACGCACAGCCTCAGAGATTCACACCCAGCCTACCGGCACTCCCTCTTATTCCTCACAACTCTCCCCCCCCTCGAATCGTGAATTCGGGGCGGAAGGGAGAAGCAGTGGTTCATGGTACAGTACCAACTGATCAGCATGGGCAATGGTTCGACGACGCCTCGTAACTGGGTCACCCAGGATGAAGTCATTTTCACCAACCTGCCTGACCACACGATAAGGTCCACCTCGCCGTGGTGCCAACTTGGCCGAAACACCTTTGGCTGCATTACTCAAGGTATGAGTGTCCAAGAGCACGAGGTCACCCTCTCTGATGGTTGTTGACTGCCGATGACGGTCATAAGTTGACCTCTGGGTCTGCCAGGCAGCTGCTTGATGCTTCTTGGTGTACTTCAGGGCTTCTCCAAGGCACTGCTGGAGTTCTGCAACAAGGGCATGGTGCGCTGCCTCTGGAGGTTCCGTGTCCTCCTTGTCCCCTGCAGGTTCCCACGGAGTGCGCAACTCTCGACCATAGCAAAGCAATGCCGGAGTATATCCGGTGACTACGCTCTCTGCAGTACGCATGGCAAGGCTGATCTCGGGTATATGACGGTCCCAGTCTTTGTGGTTAGTGCAGTAGGCTCGTAGACATTGCTTAATTGTGCCATTATGACGCTCCACCATCTGTCCAGCCGGCCGGTAAGGCACAGTATGCCGATCTCTGATTCCCCAGTGTTTCAGGAGGTTGCGCCATAATGTGCTGACAAAGGGCTTCCCATTGTCACTGGTGATTGCCACTGGTGTCCCATGGCGGCCGAAGACCTGAAGCATGCACTCAAGTACTTTTGCACTGGTGGCTGCTCGTAGAGGGAATAGCTCTGGGAATTTAGTAAACTTGTCAATGACTACGAGCAAGTATTTGTGGCCACGAGGTGTAGGCGGCAAGGGTCCAATAATGTCAACGCTAAGCTCCTCCATCGGTGCTGTTGCCCACTGACTGCTCATCAGGCCTTCAGGCTTTTTGCGCCTGGGTTTTGTGCGCTGACATATAGCACAGCCCTGCACATACCTTGATATGTCCGCCCGCATGCCCAGCCAGACGAATCGTGCTGCTACACGTCTCAAGGTTTTGAAAAATCCAGCGTGGGCCGCAGTGGGATGGTCATGCGCCATTTTCAATGCCAGGTGCCGGAGGTGAGAGGGCAGCCATGGTACCTTCTTGTTGCCTCTTTGCTGAACAAGCAGGCCACTTGGCTCTAGTTCTGTTGTTTCCGCCAGATCATGGAGAAGGCGATGATCAGGGTCTGAATTTGGAAGCATAACCCCCTGGACCACAGTTTTCAGTTTTGACAGACGACTGTCACGAGCCTGCTCTTGTACGAGTTGCGCGGTGTCACTTAAGGCAGTCATATCATCTTCCAAGGCAACTGCCACTTGCTCAAATGTAATTTTCCCTTCAGGTTCTTGTGCAGCAATAGGAAGCAGTTTCTCGTGCAAGCTGTCGCTGGGACGGTCCTCACATTGAAGGGGGGCTCTACTCAGGGCATCTGCAGGTATATTTGCCAGCCCCCGTCTGTGCCTGATTCGGCAGTTGAAACCCTGCAACCGGAGGACCCAGCGTTTGACCCTGGGCGAAGCTTGGTCGGTGCTGAACATCCACGACAGGGAAGAGTGGTCGCAGTGTATCTCAAAGTTTGTAAACTCGAGATACGCCCTGAATTTGTCCACAGCCCACACCACTGCAAGGCATTCCCACTCCTGGACAGTATAGTGGCCTTCGGCTTCTGTGAGAACCCTGCTGATGAAGGAAATGGGCTGCAGTCCGTCGGGGCCAGCCTGCAGTAGGACAGCTGCAATGCCAATGCCGCTTGCATCCGTTTCAACCACGAAGGGTCGATTGAGATCTGGAAGGCTCATAACTGCATCATGAGCCAAGGACTGCTTGAGCGCAGTGAAGGCTTCCTCTTGACGCTCATCCCACCGCCATGGCTCGCTTTTCTTCAGAAGGACAGTGAGTGGATGTGCCGTCAGTGAGAAATGCGGTATGAAGCTGCGGTAATAACCAGCAAGTCCCAGGAAAGCCTGCAACTGTTTAATCGTGCTAGGTCGCGGATAATCCAGCACCGCCCGCACTTTCTCTTCATCTGGTCTGCACTGCCCAGGGGAGATGACGTGGCCCAAGAACTTAAGGGACTGACGGCAGACTTGCATTTTATCAGGGTTAATCGTAAGGCCAGCATTGCCAATGCGCTGCAACACTTCCCTAACATGCTCAACATGACTCTCCAGATCTTCAGAGTAGACGAGAACATCATCCAGAAAAGCCATGGCGAAGCTGTGATTGATGCCGTGCAACAACCGGTCCATCAGGGTTTGAAAAGTTGCCGGGCCACCTGCCACCCCGAAGGGCATTCTCGTGAACTCATATGTGCCCTGGTGGCAGATGAAGGCTGTTTTTTCTATGTCGGCCTCAGACACAGGGATCTGAAAGAAACCCTGGGAAAGGTCGAAGCTCGAAAACCACCTTGCACGACCCAATTGTGCTAGCAGCCAGTCCGTTCGTGGCATTGGGTAGGCAGGTATGCGGGTGCGTGCATTTAACGGCCGATAGTCCACAGCAAGCCGGTAGCCACCAGATTTCTTGGCAACAAGCACTGGGGCACTAGTCCAAGGGCTGGTGCTATGTCTTATAAGGCGCTGCTCCAAAAGGTCATTTACGCAGTCTTCAATGATCTTCTGCTTTTTTGCATTTACTGGGCGCAGCTTGCATCTCACAGGTGCACTATCTCCAGTGTCAATGCAGTGCTGAGCGAGGGCGGTACATCCAGGAATGGTAGTGAACAAATGAGAGAAGTCATCGAGCACCTTATTCATGGTTGGTATGCCTTCAGCTGGAATAGTGTGCCCAATGCCCGGGACCAGAAGCACTTCCTCAAATAGGCCCTGCAAGCAATAAGATTCACTATTTTCTATCGCGAGCGCGGCGGTTATATCCTTGTCGCGCTTAGCAAATGGCACAATGCACTGCGGATCAGTTCCAATAGTCCACCCCGACAACGCCACATGTAGGGACATGCCTGTTGCAGTCAAAAAGTCTCTGCCAAGCACAATGTCCCGACACAAATCTGGCACACACAGGAAGCGTTGGATGCGGTTGCTTGAGGCCCAATGTATCTTGCACTTTAAGGATGTGCTTGACTGTGACCAACCTGTGGCCAGTCGAAGAGCTCTTTCTTGTACCCGGTGTTTGGCGCCCGTCGCCTCCGCTACCCTTGCCGCTGGCGTACCAAGCAAACTCACACTGGACCCTGTATCTAGCAGGGCCAGGAATGTGGTCCGCCCAATCCGCACCTCCAGGAGAGGCTCCCTGTTGCCGGCCACAGCCGCTATCCGCAGCGCTGTCTCGTAGGTGCTCGCCGGAGTAGCACCTACCGTCTCCCGTTTCCCGGGCACTGGGAGCGGATATGCCCGATTCTGTTGCACTGATAGCAGCGGGGCGGACCGTTACGCCGACCCGAAGGGCACTCGCGACCCATGTGGCCTATGCCTCCGCAGCGGTGGCACGTAATTGCCCCGCCGTCGAGCAGTTGGTATCGCTGCGGCTGTGGTGGCGTGGGAACATGTGGAGCAGGTGATCTGTGCAGCTGGTCCCGGTAGTAGGACGGCTGTATCGCAGCGGGGTGCAACGGCCAGTATGATGCTGCCGACGGAGGCTGGAACGGCGCCGCAGCCGCCGCCATTACTCCGGGCTGCGCTCCTGACAGGCCACTGAGGCCAGCCGTATTCCCAGCAGGCCGGAAGGCAAGGTCCCTCGCAACTTGATCGGTTGGGGGTGGCGGTGGTTTGTACTGGAATCGCCTCCAATACCGCTCCATGAGGCCGTCAGCGGCCCTTGCCAGCTCCGCGAGAGTTGCAAACTGCTTGCCCTCCACCAAATCCTGGAGCTGCGGGTGCATCTGCCGCAACACACGGTCGACTTTTTCTGTGTCCGACACTTCGCCGCCGATCCTGTCATAGAATTCCGCGATCGTGTAGATAAATTCTTTTAAATTTTCTTCGGGGTGCTGAGTGCGGAGCTCCAACTCCTGCCTCAGGCGCCGCTTCGCATCAATAGACGAAAATTCCGCAACGAACGCCGCCTTGAAGTCATCCCAGGATGCAAATGATTTGACGAAGCGCAGCCACAACTTCGCGCTCCCCTCCAGCGCAGCGGGCACGATATGCGTGAGCCTCTTGTCGGCGGCGACACCAGTCACCAAGCAAAAGGTCTCGAGGCGGTCCAGGAATTCTTCGGGTGACTGCGCATCGCCGAATCCAGCGAACCGCGGGGGCTGACTTCCCGAGGCCCGGGGAGCGCAGTCAATCGCCGGCTGGATCGCCGCCGCCGCCGCTGCTGTCATGGCGCCTGCAGGCATGGGCTCGGCCGTCATAAGCCTTTGTCTGACGGCAGCCGCGATTTGCTCGCGCTGTATGGCGGATCCGTTTGTTTGTCCCAGCAAGTGCTGCAGCAGCTCTTCCGGCACATTCACGCTGTCCATTCCGGTTGCCATGTCGATCCCGGACGAGCCCCCACGTATCACGCACGACGATACACTTCACGACAGGCAACCACGCTCACACAACCATTTATTTCTCGTGCCATACTCCGACCGCACCCGTCCCGACTTCGACCGCCCCGTCCCCCTCTGCCTCTTTCCGTGCGCCCCCTCACTGTTCACGTGACAATCGCGCACGCCACCTCGTTCCTCCACTGTCAACCACGCACAGCCTCAGAGACCCCTTCACTGTTCACGTGACGCTCGCGCACGCCACCTTGTTCCTCCACCGTCAACCACGCACAGCCTCAGAGATTCACACCCAGCCTACCGGCACTCCCTCTTATTCCTCACACTATTTATGGTGAACGTGCTCGCCGCCCGCGCAATGAAGGCTACTGGCAACAGGTTGAGTGCATGTAACGACGCGTCCGCAATGATGAACATATTCCTCCATGGCCTCCGCTCGAAAATGCGACAATCTTTTGTGAAAAGGAAACTAACACCTCGCTTCTTTTAGAGCCTTGAAATTGATGAGCGAGTGCTCGAGTTCGGTCTGCGACATCAACAACTCGATCTGGATAAGCCGGAAAACTGCTTTATTATAGGACAGATTGCGGATTATGCACGCACATTCGTCGCACATAGGCATCACCGAACTGGTAAGCGGCCTAGTCGGCCGACAAGCCCACGGTGACCGCATCAGTTCGCAACTGTGCATCTGGGGAAAACATGCAGCGGGCATTGAAAAAACGCCATTTAGGTGACGCAAAACAGAAGGACTACATGCCTGGTGCCTACTGAGAAAGCTGAATTTGCAAATCATTGTAAATAAACAGCTTTCCCATGCTACTGTCTGCCCAAAATGGGCTTGTGTTTTTGCATGATTTCTCAGGATTCAAATTTTGCTGCAGTTGCAAACTTGTCGAAAAGATACCTCTGCCTCCAGAGCAGCTAGGGCTGTCGTTTTTGTTGTGACATGTAGCTGTATCTTTAGTTTACACAATGGTAGGTGTGAATTTTTGATTAAGATCTTCAAAAAATTTCATTTTTGCCAGAAATCGGAGCATAAGTGGGCGTTGTCTGCAGCACTGAAGTGCAAGGTGCGACAAACCTTGCTAAAATTATCAAATAAAAAAAGCACTCCTACCGTTGTGATGCTTACCGTATACACGCGTGTAAGGGCCGCTTCCCGTTTTTAAGAAGCGCATATAAAAAAAAAAGTTGTGTGTATGGGATGCATCCGCACTTTCCTTGACCCATGCGTATTCAAAATGCGCGCGCGTGTGTGAGCTACTAGGCGTTGTCAGTAGATGGCGTTAGAGAACGCAATTCTCATCATCACCATAATACATCATTAGAATGATTTGTTGGTTTTCTTCATGCTAATATGTTCATGAAGTTGGCTAAAAATTTTAAGTTTTTTCAGTAGTGTTCATACACCCGCCAACTAAAGGTTAAAGCGGGATTTTATCTTCAACTTCTGACACTTCTATACAAACGCACTATCTATAACGGCATTAGCATCACCAACTTTGGTATTTGTGCGTTGTTCGATCATTGTGCTGTTCAGCCTGCCACGTGCTCGAATTTTGCGCACCGTTGAATGACTCTGGGACTCTAGCTAGTTTTCTGCTGGACGTTTACGTTTTGGCACGATGGGCAAGCAGCTGAATAGCTATACAGCTGGCTATAAGTTGAAGGTGATCGAGTTTGCTCTCGAGCACGGGAAACGGGCCGCCGGCAGAAAATTCGACGTTGACGAGAAGTGTGTTTGACATTGGTGCACCCAGAAGAAAGCCTTGCAGAACACCAACATCAAAAAGCGCGCTTTCCGAGGAAAACAGTGCAAGTATCCTGATTTTGAAGAGGAGTTGCTCCGCTATGTGACTGAGGTGCGGAACGATGGTTTTGCGCTCACTACAGACATGCTGCGCATGAAGGCACTAGCCTTGGCACGTGCGAAAAATATACCGGCCGGGGATTTCAAGGCTAGTGCTGGCTGGGTGTGAAGGTTTCTGAAAAGGAAGGGACGCTCCTTTCGGCGAAGGACCACGCTGTGTCAGCGGCTGCCAGAAGACTATACCGACAAGGTGCTTAGTTTTCACAAGCATGTCATCGGCCTGCGCCATCAGCACAGTTATTTGTTGTCGCAAATAGCGAACGCTGATCAAACTCCTGTGTGGTTTGACTCTCCCGAGAACTACACAGTCGAGGTAAAAGGCAAGAAGAGTGTCGCCGTGCGGACCACCGGCGCTGAGCGCCAACGCTGTACCGTGATGCTTTGTGTGACCGCGGACGGGTGGAAGCTACCCCCGTACGTTGTTTTGAAAAAGAAAAGAATTCCCAAGGAAGTTTTCCCCAAGGGCATCATAGTTAGAGCCCAAGAGAAGGGATGGATGAACGATGATTTGGTGCTAGACTAGGTGAAAAGTGTTTGGCAGAACAGACCGGGAGCTTTTTTGGCCAAACATTCACTTTTAGTATTGGATAGTTTCCGCGACCACCTTACCGATAAGGTGAAGGAGCAGCTGCGCCGTGTCGGCACAGACATGGCCGTGATTCCAGGCAGCCTCACAGGAATGTTGCAACCATTCGACCACTCAAAGTTGAATTCCGAAGACTCTACACGGAATGGATGACAACCAGCAACCATGAGTAGACGCCGACCGGACGGCTGAAGAGGGCACCGCTTGCTACTGTTCTCGGCTGGGTATTGTCGGCGTGGAGCTCGGTGTCGACGGACATTGTGTCCCGAAGTTTAAAGGTCACTGGGATATCCAACAGCCTGGATGGCACCGAAGATGACTGTTTGTGGAATGATGGTGCTCCGCAACACCATCTCGGACTCCGAGTTAGAGGACTCATCGAGTGACGACGATTAAGCGCACACACAGCATACTGCAATAAACGCTCTTCGTTCACTAACTGGTACGTTGTTTTTAGTTCACCAAAAAAAGAAGTTCCGGGTATGGGCCGCACCCTGAAAATTAGCCCTCACTTCCTGAAAAAAAAGTGCGGCCCTTACACGCGTTTATACGGTATGTTCATTAGTATACAGGCATGTGGCAATAGTAGCTCTGCAATACAAATTTCCTGCCTCATTATACCAGCAAACAATAAGTAAATAATTTTAAGATATCTCGAAAACTAATTGGCTTAGAGGAACAGTAATTGCATTCTTGAAATCAGCATCGAAAACTCAATCACACTGTGAAGTTTCTTTATAAACGCATGAAAATATCTGACATTTCGTCTCAAGTACAGCGTCTCCCCTTAAGCAGTAGTTCCAATAATAGATTTCCGTTTACTGAGAATCTACTGTAATGCATGTTGCGTGGAATTTCGGTACCCATATGTCGTTTCTGTGCAGCTCGATTCTATGTGGTGAAGTCTTTGAAATTGAGGAGGTCTTAGAAGTTGTTCGGCAACTTTACGCAAAGGCACTGCCTTATATTAGCTCTCTTTGCTCTGCATTTGTACTGCCAGCAGTGCAGCTTCTAGGAAGTTTCAAGATTTTGCAATGTGAACAACACAGTTGAATGCATACAATTGCTGGACGGGTGTGGCTGCTTGTTCAACGTGCTTTGTATTTGTGCAGCACCTGGAAAAGTTTGTTTTGGTTTTAAAGTGCTGCCACTTATAGTGTGGATTTTCATGACTTGTTGTTGCTCCCATTATCAGCAGTCTACACGGTAGAATCCAAAACCTTCTCATCAACGAGGCTGGCACAGGCCAGTACCCAGTCGAATTCGCATTAGAAAATACGAAGACAGCGAGAATTCTTTCAAATAATTGGAATAGCAAAATAAACGAGTTCGTATTATAAAAGTCTCACTACATCCTTTTTTCACAAAGCAATAGATTGCGCACTCAAGCTCATATACCGTATGTACTCGCGTAATGATCGCACTCGCATAATGATCGCACCAATAAATTTTGTCGTCTAAATTCGTCTCCCCCCCCCCCCCCCCCCGTGTAATGATCACACCCTGAACTTGCCGCATCGACATGTCACGTGCCAAGTCTAGCTGAACGCGCCTATAATTGTTTTTGTGATCTGAAAGCGGGCATCACTATGCTAATGCCGTAAATTTACTGATTTAAATGAAAGCATTCTTTATTTAGATGGAAGAAACTGTTGACGCGCGTGACGTACTCACAACCTCCATAACTGATGCAAAGAAGAAAAAAAATGTGGTGGCTTCGTTTCACGGAGTGCTTC
This sequence comes from Rhipicephalus microplus, assembly GCF_043290135.1. NCBI lineage: Eukaryota > Metazoa > Arthropoda > Arachnida > Ixodida > Ixodidae > Rhipicephalus > Rhipicephalus microplus. Next base: position 149,592,659 of record NC_134704.1, on the reverse strand, counting down.
GCTCCGGCAGCTGCCGTGTTTGTTTTGACATCCCGCACTGTTACAGCGGCGGCCGCCTGTTGATCGATCCGTGTTCATCCCGCAGCAATGTTTTTTTTTTTCCTGAGACCACTTTTTTTTTGTGTGCTTTGTGATCGTCTGTTGAAGCGCCATTTCACCATGGGGCGGTATGCGAGCTTTACTGCCGTGTTCAAGCTGAAGGCGCTTGACTACGCTCTAGAACACGGCAACCGCGCTGCCGGCAGACATTTCAGCGTTGACGAAATCCGGATCCGATATTGGAAAAACAGCGCGACATGCTCATCACTACTAACAGAACGCGATGGGCTTTCCGCAGACCCAAATCTGGCAAGTTCCCTGACATTAAAAAGGCAGTCCTCGAATACGTGATGGACATGCGCAAGGACGGTCATGCAGTGTCATTAGACATGATACGGACGCAGGCGTGCGCAGTTTCCCGGAGGCTGGGAGTAGCCACAAAGGACTTCCGCGCCAGTTCCGGCTAGACGATACGCTTCAAGCGGCGGAATGAACTATCGCCGGCATTTCCAAGGAGCTCGACGGAACGGAAGATGACCCTCTGTGGGACAGTGAAGACAATGCCGGTTCCGACAGGGAATCGTGCGGCGACGACATTGACGCAAGTGATGCTTCGGAGTCTGAATGAACGTTAAGGGGTCAGAGAAGTAAAAAATAAAAGGGTAGTGTGCCATCCATGAAGCTCCTGTGTAATGCGTGCATTTTATTACAGAGGTAAGCCTTAATTTACTTTTATTTTTGGTTATGCTCTTGATAGCTACCGTAAGAATTCTGATTAGCGACTTTTTTTACGTTTTTGGTGCTCAGAATTTTTTTTCACGAAAATTTACCCTGAATAATGATTGCATCCTGAAGTTGGAGTCAATTTTCTTGAAAAAAAAAAAAAGTGTGATCATTATGCGAGTATATACGGTAGTAATATCTGAGGTTTGGTGTCCCGAAAATACAATAGGATTATTAATGAAAGAGAGAAGTGTCTTAAAGAACCAGTCAACAGCCTCAGACTTTTTTTTACACCCCCCAAACAAGCTTGGCAACTCGTAGAGTAGACTGCAGCAATGACGTTTTATCAATACAGTCGAACCCCTTTATAAGAGACATTGATATAAAAGACAAGTGGGTATAAGAGACACTAGCGTGCCTACAGTGACATGGCCTGATAGGAAAATGCATACATAGCACCCAGCTTATAAGAGGCATCTCATATAAAACTGCTGCCCAGAGCATGCCTCTTATAAAGGGGTTTAACTGTATCATAGAGCTGCACGCCACGCAGAGCCATTATTTCGAAAAACAATTCCCGCGCTCCTTCCCTACGCCTGACCAATGCTCCTTGCACGTGCAGCGACGACAGCTCGACGATCGGCGACGAGACGCAGCACGCAGCTCGTCAATTGGTCTAAACCAGGTCTCAACAAATAGTAGTGAAGTCAACGTCAGTTCCTGTTCCCACCCACAGCTACGACAGAGCTATTCAATCATACGAAATCAGGACACTTCACTGACCCAGTATTGCGGAGTGAGCAAATTGTCGCGCCACCTGTTGATCAGCACACCCACTATTAAACGCATTATTTCTGTTTTCTGTAGCTGCTCACAGATGGCGTGACAGTCTGTTCCCAAAAAATCAAACTTGAAATCAGGCCAACTTCATGTCTGGGATTTGGTACACAGTTTTGCTGCAAATCGTTGTCGGCTGCAAATCAAGCGACTGGGCTGCGGACAAGCATTGGCACCCGGTAAACAGACAACCAGGCATCGCAGCAAGCAGAAGTGCGTTGCGACTGATCGAGTTCGCCGATGACGTCAATCGCTGACATCTTGTCACATTGCCGAAGTGGGCAGAGTGACTACGACGGGGCGCACCTTCCCTTCCCTTTGAAGAAGAAGGGTGGCAAGGCCGCGCGAAAATTTGAAACCAGCTGAACGCGATGTTCTAGACCCTGTAACTTCCTTAATAAAACATATATTCGCAAAATTTTAGCAGCAGTATGTTCACGAAGTAAAACGGCACATATTTCACTTTACGACAATTTTTGGATGCTGGGGTTGTTCACTAGCCCTTTAAAGGCTCGATTTTCTTTGTTAGGCGCAATATTAATGAGAACACACAATGATGCCAAGAAAAGTACAGAGGATGTTATTAGAAGTAATGGTAATCCAAATGAGATGAAAGAAAAGCAAACACAAAAATAGCTTGCCCCCAGCAGAATCCGAACCAGTGACCTTCGAATGAAATGTCCGATAATCCACCACTGAGCTACGGAGGAGGTCATATCCCTGTAAACTTTATGGGGTGGATTTAAACGTGCATTTAAATCCCCGCTCCATTTCTTCTCTCCCTATCTCTTAAATGTGGCAGCGTCCATCAGCGCTGCCTACTGCCACTGCGGCGGCATCATTGTCAGTTCTTATTAATATGATTATGAAAGATGTCATAGTAGAGGGCTATGAGAATTTCAACCATCTGGTGTTTTTTTAATTTTTTTAAATGTGCACCGACATTCCGCAGAACATGCGCCTCTAGCGTGTCTTCATCAAATGCGACCACCACAGCTTGGACCAAACCCTCTCTCTGCCTTTGGGTCGGCAGCTGAGCATTGCAATCGCTACGCCACTGCAGCAATGATGTTCCACAGGAGATTGTCAATGCTCATGTGCTAAGAAGTTAAATCGTGGTATAGCATCAAGCCCAACATTCCCTAAGCAGCAAAGCAAAATGTCCTGCCAGAAGACTCACCTCAAGGAAGCTCTCGACGTACTGCAGCAGGTAGATGCCGCAGTCGCTGTAGTTGCCCTGTTGTGGTGTGCGCGGGGCGTAGCCGCACATGTTGTTGTGGGAGAAGTTCAGCTGGCTACGCTTCTTGGCCTTCCACTCCTCGGTCAGGTACCTGGGGCAGACATGGCCTCTTTTGTACAGTCGAACCTTGCTACAACGAAACTGACCGGGCGCGGACAAAATTATGTTGAAGCGAAAATTTAATTGTGAAATCGACAAAAATATAGCTGATGTGCGCTAGCAAAACAAAGGAATGTTTATTCTCAAAAGTCTGCTACTTCTTATTCTTTCCCAGCAGGGTCACGACGCGATTCTCACTCACGCATAGTGAGGCCATGGTGAAAAGCACGCTGAAACACCGCCTAAAACCGCTTTCGTGAACGAACCAAACAGTAGCATTAACAAACCAAACAGTAGCATCAACACGTTAACACCAGCAGCTGTCTGCTGCCAAAAGTATCCGACAACGCCGAGATGGAGGCAGGGTATTGTGGAGCGGCAACTTTTGCATTATTATATGCCATTCTTATCATCGATCACTCGGAGCTAGCTGACTTTTTTGATAATGGGGATGAACAGCCGATCTGATTAGCTACCACACTAATGATAAGCATCAGAATCCGAAAAGAAGGAAGCCATGAGCTGAGCGACTGAACTTCAGCTTCGGATCGTCTGCGGTTCAAAAGCAAGCCAGTGGCAAAACAAAAGCAGGACAGTCTCATTGCCATCGTTATCGAGCAATGGCGGCACTCATGCTTACTGAACAGCAGCGGTTTCTGGTGGTGCCAACACGTGTTTTAGACTTTGTTGTCGCATTTCCAGGCTCTGAAAATGCGTCGAAATGTTAAAGATTGGGTTTACTGCACAGTAATAAGTATCTGAGCCTGGAAACTTTTTTTCATCGTAAAACTTTATTGAAGCAGGACGATTGAAGAAAAAGTGTTCGTTGTGGCGACAATATTTATGCATTGACACCTATGGACTGCTGATGGCGAATCGTGAATTTTTATGGAATTGCATCGTAAAATTTTATTGAAGCGGGACGATCGAAGAAAAAGTGTTCGTTGTGGCGACAATATTTATGCATTGACTCCTATGGACTGGTGATGGGGAATCGTGAATTTTTCGTTGTAGTGAAAATTCGCATAAGTGCCGTTTGTTGTAGCGGAGTTCAACTGTATATGCGTCCCTGCTCGTTGCCTAATGTGACAGAGAGCTCTTAGTAGTACAGTTAGCACTGCACCGGTTTCTTAATTCCTCACGCTTAGTTTAGGTTGGATATATGTTTTAAATGCCAAGTTGGCTCATGCGGCCCTTACACTATCTTACGCAGCTACAGTAATACTTTGTTAACTCGAAGTTGTAAAAACAAAAAAAAATTTCGAGATAAGCGGATTTTTGAGATAAGCGAAGTAGCGCGAATCACCGGGAAAAAATCGAGCACTTTTTAGCAAAATCACTACTATTTACTGGCTCTTCAGCAGCAGTTTCCAATGTTTCTGCTCGTGAAAGTTTAAAAGAGAAAAAAAAATCACACAAGAGACGTGAACCAGCTGGACTTTGCAGCGCTGCCACTTTATTTAGCGGAGAAAAACTCCCTAATGCTTGTTTGCTTTGTGGGCGTGCTCAAGCCTAGGAAGGCGTCCTCCAGCTGCTTCCCGCATCGCATCAGACGATATTCCCCGCCGCTGCACTCCACCTTATTTCGAAGCAAATCCAGCAAATTTCTTGTTTCTGCAGATGTCGGCCCCTCTCGAGGTGGTTCGTGATCGGCTTTGTCTCCCGGCGTTTGAGCGATGTCGGCGTCCGTCACTTCGCCAGTCACTGCCACATTCTGTGTGCCCTATTTGCAAGACCAGAGCGTCTGCCTTCTCCATCATCAATGCTGTGGTGATGGGAAGGTTGGCTGCTCTGGAATTTCGCAGCAACACCATCAATGCCACTTCAACGTCCGGGAACTTCAAGCCTCGACTCCGCTTCTGCTGGCTGGAGAAGTTCTGCTGATATCCATCAAGCATCTTCTGCTTGTTCTTCAGCACTGTCGAAAACGTAGACAACGGGATGCCAAACTTCTGCGCAATCGTTGATTTCGTTCGGCCTCCTTTCTCCACTTTCTTAATTAGGGCAACCTTCCTTTCTAGCATTAGCGACTTGCACTGCTTTTGTGACGCCATGCTTGCCGCACTCACGCTAAATTGCCACTCCTCAAAGTCAGCGTTAAGTCCGTGCCGCGTGCATTGCGCAGACTAGCCTGAACGAAAGTCACAGCTTAGAAAAACATCAAGTACTGCCAAACAAACAAGAAAAACGACGCGACTACGCCAACCAAGCCAAGTGTGGGGCAAACACAAAGGCCTACTGCGTGGGAGTCGCACAACGTGCCACAGGGTTGCTCGACAAAGTTGATATGCTGCTAGGCTCAAATTTCACGTTGGCGGAAAGTATCGACATAGCGGCAGGTGCGGCTAATAAGAAATAAAAAGTAAAAAATTGACGGATTTCAGGCGTAGCAGCACCGCGCGAATCTTGTGTAATGACCTGGTGACGGAATTTTCGTTCCACTCCCACTCAAGATTTAGTATATCCGCAATGCGATCCAGAAATACTTCGAGGTAAAGGGGGAAAAATAGGTGGGACATAACAGAGAAGGTTCCGCGGCACGAACAATTTCGACTTAGCCGATTTTTCAAGATATGCGAGTTCGCGATAACGAGGCATTACTGTATTCGAATAAATATGTGTGCCTCAGTATCAGTCACCAACCGCTCATTCTGAATGATAAAAAGCCTAGAAAGAAAAAGAAAATGAAAGAAAAAAATTTACCCAGGAGGGGCACGCACACACACTTTATTAGCTCAATGGCCCGAAAACTTGTCTGTGTGTGCACACACGCATGCACACCTGTGCGTGACCAAGTCGGCCTGTATCTCGGCCAGTGTGCAGTCATTGCTGTGTATGGACAATAGCACTATTAGAGCCCGCGCCAAATCCATATTTGATGGCTGTGGTGAGGGTGGCACGCTGTCGTCGCAGTCACTGTCTACCACAACACCTCGAGGACCTGACAATCTCCTTCTCATCCAACTCAGCATAGAAGACATGCCTCAAATGCGATTGCCCCCCATCAATCCCACTAGAACGGAAGTCATCCAAAATGTCTGCTGCTACGGCATGCAGGCTCTCAGCATCGGAGTCCAGGGTCGTGGCACTGTGCTTATCCCCACCTCTCGCCGTTGACAAATCCTGTGCCGCAAAGGCAGCTGCGCATCGTATCCTGAGTCACTGCCTTCCAGGCCTTGGACAAGATGCTGATGGCGGACAACACGTTCAAAACAAGGGTCTTGCCTGAACTGATATAGCGCATTGCGGTCAATAAGAAACGGCCAAGCAGACCGACACGAAAGGACAGAGCGCAGTCTTCTCGTGTCTGTCTGCTTGATCATTTGTTTTTAACTGCAATGACCTACACCAGTTCCAGTACGACGAACCAACTTGCCCAATCTTGAACACTTGTAGGTCTTGCCACTGTCGACACACAAGAGCACACAATTCAGGAAGCGCAAGCGGTAATTAACTTTAAAGTTTGTAATGATGCCCAGCTCTATGGGCTGCAAAGCACCAGCCGTGTTCAGTGGCAAAAACTCCACGGTGGTTGATTCAATCACTTGTTGCTGCTACTCTGGTTAAGACACCACAAAATGGCACTTAAGTCATGTGTGTAACCAAAATATCATTTCGCAAAAAGAGGGAAGGCATGTTGTTTGTGCATCTGTGATTGCATGTGTGCACTACATACAAAACAAAGGTTCAAACACTCTAAATCCCATCTGAAGCTCTGCCAATGACTTCAGCAGAGGAGCAACAAAAGAGCAAAACTCACTCTCGAAGTGTTGTTATGATGCGGGCCCTACCAGACAGGCCTCCGCGAAGAGAGTCCAGGATTAGGATGTACGGCCTTCTGAAAGACAGCATTAGAGGCCCTTATATGAGCATGAGAACGCTATTGATGACTTAATGATATATTTATGAAAAAATGTGTAACACTGGGCACCAGAAACCAAATCGTAAGATAAAACTTGAGCATTTTTGGGTTTCAGCCTCCCAAATATGCGGAAATATCCCTCGATACAGATGAGAAACTTCAAATGATGCGCCTGTAACATGAATACCATATTAATGGGATGTGCACATGATATTGCCAAGCTTCCGATTTAGGGTCAAAGTATTATGCAAAACTTGGTGTTAACCATGTTGCAGAAGCATAAAAGTCTGACCACAGGAGAGTCCTGGCCAGTGAAATTCAACTGAAATAGAACACATGTAGAATCTCGGGCTTTGCATGCTTTACATTAAAATGTTAAATCTATCACTACCTATTTTTATAACAGTTTGTGCAGAGTACTGTGAAGAATAACGATTCTACCTCAATTAGTGCACTGTCTATTTTACTTACAATAAACACCTAAAGTTTGTCCAGAGTACTGTGAAGAATAACGATTCTACCTCAATTAGTGCACTGTCTATTTTACTTACAATAAACAAACTATTCAAAGAGTATGTACAGCCGAGTCCGACTATATCGAACCCGCTTCTATCAAATTATCCAGTGTATCGAACAATTCCTAAACACGGTAAGTTTACATTGAGAATATATAGCAAAAGATACTGTTTTATCGAACAAAAATAGCAACGACAACTGATATACCAAACTCCATGCGCCTCAAAAGTGCCCCAGCAAGTTGGTCTTCCCTCGCGGTGGCGGGGAAAACTGCCGGCGCCACCCTAGAAAAAGTTGGTTAGGCCCGGTTGTACGCGTGCGAACACCCCCCTCCAAGAAATGATCCTGGCCCGCTCGCAGCGCTTACAGCCAATCAGAAGCCGTCGTGCTTTCTCCGAGGCGCAGAGGCGGTAGAAGTGAGCGCCATTTTTTCTTTCTTTATGCTTGTATGCCTCCTGCTGCCGATTCAGCGTGGTCTGTGGTGTTGCCTGTTCGTGCTCAGTGAACTGTATTGGCGCGCTGTCATCATGGCTTGCGCAAAAAGGCAAAATTTGCCGTTCGCCGCCAAATTCGAAATCATCAATCGGGTTAAGCGCGGTGAAGAGAAGTCCGACGTCGCCGCCGCGTACAAAATTCCAAGGAGCACTTCGAGTACTACCCTGAAGAACAAGGCAGACATCAGGGCCAAGTCACCAAGACACCGACGTGTGCGCGCTGCTGTGTACGAAGATGTTGAAGCGGCCATTTACAAGTGGTTTGTGGATGTTTGGTCTCGAAACATCCCGGTGTCCGGCCCTATGATCGAGCAGAAAGCCAAGGACCTTGCTTTTCTGCTTGGCAGGAATGATTTCCAAGGCAGTTCAGGCTGGTTTCAGCGGTTCAAAGAACGGCACGACATCGTTGGCAAAGCTGTTACAGTTGAAAGCAGTTGACCTGGACAGTGTAGAAAAATGGCTAGAGGAAAACTGGCGAGCTACCACAGCAAGATATAAAGCCCAAGATATCTTCAATGCAGATGAAACCGCTCTATTTTGGCAAATGTTACCAAACAAGACAATTGCGTGTCGTGGCGACAAGACAAGCGGTGGCAAGGCAAACAAACAAAACTCGTGTGTCCGTGCTGTGGGCAGCTAAATTAGACGGATCAAAAAAGCTTCGACCTCTGGTTATCGGGAAAAGCACGGCACCGCGGTGTTTTCGAAATGCGCTGTCGCTTCCAGTTACCTACCGAGCAAACTCAAAAGCGGGGATGACCGGGGAGCTTTTCAGCAGATGGCTATCGTCGTGGAATGATGATCTGGTAGGCGAAAATCGCAAGGTGTGCCTGCTCTTGGACAATTGTTCATCGCACCACTGCAGTACGACATTCAGCAACATAGAGCTGCGTTTTTTGTCCCTGAACACTACGTCTGTACTGCAACCACTGGGTCAAGGCGTTATACGCGCAATGAAAGCCGGCTCTCGGAAGGGCCTGGTGGAGAGGCTGCTGCAGAACCTTCGTGTCGGCAGGGAGCTTAAGATCGACTTGCTAAGAGCTATTTCTATGTTGACTAGATCGTGGGCATATGTCAAGAAGAAGATCCAGAACTGCTTTAGGCATGCCGGCTTCCACATGCCTTGTGATGACACCCCAAATTCTGACAGCACTGAAGACAACGCAGGTGTTTCCGCCGAAGTTTGGAATGAGCTGGCAGTGTTCCCGGGTGCTATCGACGGATCGACATTCGACGAGTTCGTCAGTGCGGACCATGATGTCTCCATCATGGGACAATTACAGGATGAGGATTACATTGCAGACCTCATGCCGACCACAAGCCAAAGCGACAGCAATATGGAAATCGACGACGGCCCATTGCCTACATCCTCCGAAGTGATTAGTGCACTTGCGTTGGTCCGGCGCTATTGCTTGAATGTGGAAGGTTGCGGCCTCAGCTGCTCCGACTCGTTGGACAACGTGGAGGCCTGTGTGCTGTCGCAGGCAGCGAAGTCGTTGACACAGAAAAAAATCCGGGACTATTTTGTTCCACAGTAGGGCACGCAAGTAAGCCACCATATTAATAAAGTACTTTTCTTCTAGTCTGTTATGTGCATTTGTGTCAAAACCTATACCAGGTCTATATCGAATTATGCCATATATCGAACTAATAAACGTTTTTTGGCGAGCTTGATATACTCGGGTTCGACTTAGAACAGCAGCAAAAGTGTTGTGTTACTGGTACGGCATATTGTCTGTCATATGTGAAATTATTCTTTTTCTCGTTCTTTTTACTTTTACAAAAGCGCTTTCTGCATTTAACTTCACTTGAAGTAAACATTTGTAGCTTGCAGTTTTCCGAGCGTCTCTGTATGTGAAAACTACACTGTATGCCATCACAATATAGGAGGACATAGATCCCTCGCTGCCAATTTTTTTAACTGGTAAGCAATCCTACTCACTAAGAATAGCAAGACAGGCTAGACGTACTAGGGCTAAAACGCAGTAAAAGACGAAGACGCAAGAAAGTAACATTCGCGAACTGAGCTCTACAAAGCTGGACACACTAGCGGAGACACGCGTGTGACAGTGGCAGAAGGAGTGCTTCCAAAGCTGTTGTGTGGCAGGATTTTTGTACTGCCAGAGAAATGGGTCAGTGATTTCTTGTGGCACTTTCCGAGGAAACCACTCAGAGCAGCACTCTTGTCCCTTCCGTGACAGACGTGCCCAGTAGACTGGGAGTGGATGCTGATTGATGGGTACGCTTGTTTAGTGCTAATTTGGCTTGCTCAAGCATTTTTTTTTTTTTTTTTGACAGAACCACTATTCATTTCGAGTAAGCTTCAAACCTCAAATTTACTATTCATCCGTCCATCCATAAAGCCAGAACATCTAGAAAACTTCACCTAGAGCATCAACTTTTCACTCATCCTCTTAGGCTTCTTTGCTGTCGTGGATATTTACACAACTGTCTAAATGTTGGCTTGACACGACACAAGAAAGAGGCTTTGATACAAGCTAGTGCCCTTTAGGAAGTGCACTGTAGCCCAAGTGTAATACACATCGCTTGCCTTTCTGTGTAAAAATTGGTTCTTATGCTCTCTGACGCGCATGTAACCACTACACCACTCACTCCGTTGGTGCTTCAGCTGCGCCTTTTGCCAGTGGACTCCCCGTCTCCTCCAGCTCAGTGCCGTCATCCGGGTCAGACTCCAGCACACTTTCTCCTTCGTCGATGGCACCATCTGAGTACGAAAGCCATGCAAGGACAATGCATAACCAATGGTAGCACTCAACAAAGGCAGGCCTATCGCACAAAACATTACACCATTGCCACATACAAAACACTGACATTGTCAGATATTATTAGAAGGCACCGCATATAAGCTCGAAGGCTCACATTTCGACTTTTATTATTTGACATCCATCAGAACTTCTTGCTCACAGACAACACCACTGTTGCTAACACGAGCTTTGCTTAGCGCTACCGCCTTAAGATGTGAGATTTCGGTGCTACCGATACAGCTGTGACACCTGTTATTTTTTTCACAGTGCTTGGGCCAGATGGCAGAGTACCCCTTTATCTCGAGACTATTGAAAGAGTGGCGAAAAAAAAAGTCAACAACAGTATCTAACATTACAGTGGCATTCCACCATATCGAAAATGACATAAACCAATTAAGAGGTTTTGTTGGCTCTTAAGTAGCCAGACTCGTATTGAACTGGTACAACAGCACATCAGGTGAAAAGAAAGAACGGCCGAGCCAGCCAAATGAAAGGAAGGTGCAGCAACTTCTAACTGGTTTTTATTGCCAAAGCACATCAAATAAGTAGTCTTGTGCAAGTACACAGGCACATCCGAGTGCCCCACCAAGCCCCATCACGTCAACAGAGAACAAAGTTTTTTGGTGAGACGTTCAGGTGCTTATGTGTGCTTTATTTGATAAGCTTTGTCAAAAAAAAAAAAAAAAAAAAACCTAGCTGGAAGTTAGCCCTCTGTCCTTTCGTATGACGCTGTACTGTGCCTCAAGTACAACAACCTGACTTGCCCCATTTTCAACACTTGCAGACACGTGTAACTGGGCACAAAACCTGCCGGGCATAACCGCCGTAAACGACGCGGCAACACTCACCGGGCGCTTTTGGGCTCGCTGCAGGACTCTGGTTGTCCGCCAGGGGCGTGTGATCATCGTAGCTGGCCGCCACTTCTTGTGGCGGGCAAACGTTTGCCACCAGCCCTGGAAAGCACAGCACCGCCAAAAACCAGTGGGCATTCTGGTTGATGGGCACCACTATGAAGTCCTTGGCAAAGATGTCGACGTGCCGCGTCCACGTCCGCACATTGCGATGCCGTCGTGCTGCGGGCCTGCGAGGCGTACGTGACGAGAGGCTCACACAGAGGCCGACAGTAGGACTTCCTGATTGATTTATTTGATATGTGGGGTTTAACGTCCCAAAACCACCATTTGATTATGAGAGACGCCGTAGTGGAGGACTCCGGAAATTTCGACCACCTGGGGTTCTTTAACGTGCACCCAAATCTGAAAACACGGGCGTACTACATTTCCGCCTCCATCGGAAATGCAGCCGCCGCAGCCGGGATTTGAACCCGCGACGTGCGGGTCAGCAGCCGAGTACCTTAGCCACTAGATCACCGCGGCAAGGCTTACTCTTCACCCCCCTCCCCCCACAATCTCTCTCTCTCTCTGCGGCTGCCTGCTCTCCGTCCTACGTAACCTCCAAGATTTGTTTTTTTTACGCGCCGATCTCGGAGCCTTTGAAAATACTGCGTAGTTGTTGCTGTTAAACGACAGATGGCATGACCAGCACACAGCAAATCGGGTGCGTCGTAGCTTTGCCCAGCCTTCTCAGCAGTCTCTGTCTCAGGCGTGCGTTGTACACCTCGGTTGTTGGTGCTGAGAGTAGCTTCTGACTGTCGCGATTCTTTGTGTTGGTGTTAGGCCTCGGCTAACTTTTGTTGCAGTAGGGCCGGTAGTAGCTTCCCATCTGTCGCGATTCTGCTACTCCAACTTGATGGCGTGTGCCCGCGGCAAATACCGTGCCAAAACACTTCAGGAGAAAGCTGATATCCTGCGGGAAGTGGATGCTGGACTCTTGTCTAAGCAAGATATCGCGAAAAAGCATGGGATACCGAAAACAATGCTATCTACTTATATAAAAAATAGGAGGACTATTGAAGACGCCTTAGAGGCAGAACTTGCGAGCAAAAGGAGAAGGTTGCGGCCTGCAAAGCATCCTGACCTCGAGAAAGCGCTTCTCATTTGGATAAAGGAAATGCGTTCACAAGGCATACCACTGAGTAGCCCAGTCATATTGGCAAAGGCAGCGAACTTCGCCCTGCAGCTAGACTACGACGACTTCGCTGCTTCATATGGGTGGTTGCACCGTTTTCCGTGCTGTGTCACGTGAAATGAACGCCGTCAACATGGAAACGTATGAAGGTTGGCGCTCCGAAGTGCTTCAAGGCTACATGGAAAAGTATTATCCGTAGGACATATTCAATGCGGATGAAACTGCCTTATTATTCAAATTGCTGCCCGCCAAAACTATCATGTATAACGGCGACAAGTGCACGGGAGGGAAGAAAAGTAAAGAACGGATAACTGTGATGGTTGCTGCGAACATGACCGGTACCGAGAAGTTGCCTCTGTTTGTGATAGGTAAATCGAGAAGTCCTTGTTGTTCCAAGAACATCCGGTCTCTCCCATCAGACTACGCGGCCAACAAAAAGGCCTGGATGACGGGGATGACGCAGTGGCTGGGGAAGCTTGACAAGAAGTTCGAACGCTGTGGCTGCAAAGTCCTGCTTCTTGTGGACAACTGTTCGGCTCATAAAGTCAACGTTGAGACGAAGGCCATTGAGCTGGCCTTCCTTTCAGCAAACACGACAACGGTACTGCAGCTCATGGACCAGGGTATAATTAGAAATTTAAAATCATTTTATCGGCGCCATATGTTGGAAGAAATTATTTTGTGCAATAACTACCAAGTGAAGCTTCCAAGTGCACTACACATGCTTGTGCGTGCTTGGGAGCAAGTGACAACGCTTACGATAGCAAATTCCTTTCGCCACTGTGGCTTCAGCACTGAAGCTCTGCAAGCTGACAAGCCACCAGTGCTCGAACACGGCGTCACCGCCTCCATGGTGGATGTTTTGGAAGATGTCTGCTTTGCAGACTACGCCGATGTGGACTGAAGTGCAGCGGTGTGTGGTGCACTCACGGATAGCGACATAATATGTCAGGTTAGAAGTGCAGAACCTGTCGCTGCCAGTGACGATGATGAGGAGGAGGACGAAGCACCAGGGCGGCCCTCTGCTGCGAAAGTCATGGTCGGATTGAATGCCGCCCGTCTTAAGTTTTGAAGAAGGCGGAGAAAAGGCCTTTCGCCAAATTTGCTCGTTAGAGTAAAAAATGCTGGCTGTCGCCTTCAAGGAAAGAAGGAAGACTGCGATCACCAACTTATTCAAAAAAATTGTTATGCCCTACTCGCATGTACTATGGTCGTTCTTCGCTTTTGTTAGTTCGAACTTTCGTTAATTCGAACTGAGGTGGCTTCCCCTTGCGGTTCAAATTAAAGAGCTTTTACTGTAATAACAATTAACTGAAACTTACAAAACAAACAATTTCTTCATCTTCCTTGTTGAAACGTAATATTGAGTGCTTTAGAAATATGCTACACAAATTTGACACATTTGCGGACAGTGCATCGTGATTTGTGCCTGAAAAGGTTAAAATATGACCTTAATTTTTCCTTTTTATTTGTGAGCTGACGAGGACAAAACTCACAACAGTGGCCTCATCAGTTTATTGAAATCATGTTTATCCAAAAATAGTTTATCAGACTAAACATACTTATTTGGGGTTTAATTTTAGTTACCGTTCCTGAATTTTCAGCAGTGTTTTCAAGGCCCTGAACGCAGTTGAGTGTTTCTCATTGCAATGTTTCTGAATGAGCCTTGCAGGTCCCATTAAGAGACTGGTTTCTTGCACTTCCAGTATGCTCGGGCTCTCAGAGCTATTGATGATGAGTTGACAAACTTTACCACCTTGGAAGTGTCTAAATGCGCATGTGAATTAGCACTAGTTTACAACGCACTAACTACTACTGCACTCACTCGATTGTAGCAAGAACTCCTTTTCCAGATTTTGGCTACCTGAAGTTGACCCTCATGTTCCAACCAACCATAGTCAAATATCTTTATAGCGAACCTCAGATTAACGATTTTTTTCAGATTAACAACAGTTCCGAAAACTCCCTCCAAATGGCCACTAGTTTAATGTAAAAATATTTCACTACTACAAATTTCAAAACTACCAACACCTACTATTAACACCAAAATAAAAAGCACAGCTATATCAAAAAACATATTTTTTTTTTTTTTCAAGGACCACAGTGCGGGGTGGGTTCATCAAACGAATAGATACAGTATACGGGATGGCCAGTGAACGAGTGAGCAGCACAAGTCGTCGGCTTTTTCAATCAAGGAACTCGCTAGCAGATGCTGCCTGTGTTGGCGTTGCGAGAAGAGAGATGGGAGGAGCGTAGGGGAGGAGAGAGGGGGGGAGCCGATGCACATGCACGTAAGGGTGGTCACGCCGCACGCTGGAATGAGCTCGACCATAAGATGCTTTGCTTGGAATTCACTCAAAATCACTCAATGAATATGCACTTTGGACTCACTCTGACTCGGAGCCACTAAAATTTGCCGGAGCCGAACTCAGACGCATGAGCACAGACGAAAATTTTCTTTCGCCGGACTCATTTGGAACTCAACCTCACCAAAATATCACTCAGACTCGTGGCTCGATCAGAGTCCAAGTGAGTCGAATCATGAGTGAGTTTGCCGACGTATCCACAGACGTCTGGGTTCAATCTCTTCAGAGGTGCTGGCCGCTGCACATGCCATTAGGCAACAGCTAACGAGCGATACTCCTACGGACTGTGCTTCTTGCCACGGAATGCTGCCACGTGTCCGCTCCGAGCTCTATAGTTTGCTAACACTACGCAGTAATCCATGCTCGTCAACAGGATTCACAATGGGAGAAAGCAATCATTTCGTGCTCTCATAGTCAAGACACGAGCTGACAACTTCTTTAACTCGAGCCATCCTTCCATGTGTAGCTCCCAGCACGCTTGTCAGGACGAGAGAAAAGATAAAGCTCTTAACGCATGCCGCAAGTCGCTGTAATTCTGCTTGTTCTTGAGGGATTCGAGAAATAGTTAGTGGCAATCGATTCGTGAGGCAATGAAGTCCAGGTCGTTCAATGATCACTTGCGAAAGTGGCTCGTGACCCTTCTAACACAGATGCTCCACTTAAAGTCCTGGACGGGTTTGACTGATGGCAGCACTGCCTAGTGTTGACCACTGTTGCCGAAATATTACCTCAAGAACAGCACCTCACACTTCAAGGCTGGTGTAAGTCAACCTGTTCCAGACTACCAGACTTCAACGAGTTGAAGTTATGCATGCAGACGGCTGTACATAAATATAATAAAGAAAAGTGCAAACGCTGTCACAATGCCTGAATTTCGAAACGTGGGCTCTAGGGGGAGTTCGCAACTCGTATGGTTGAAGAACTCAGGTTATTTTTTGGTTATGGCACCCATTTCCAACAAAACAGACTTTCCCGGTGCCGTGACGCACTTCTGCAACTTGTCGCAAAGGGACTCACGTAAGGCCCTGCTGACCCGGTGCACGAGGATTTAGCCGCTGCGTCAGGCGTGGGTAGAAGAATGAGCTGAAGATGTGCGTCCGCTGCCGCACTTCCTCGCTCGACCGCTCCAGCAGCAGGTACCTGCGTAAACGAGGCAAGTTGCATACCGTAATTACTCGAATCTAATGCGCACATTTTTTCCGTTAAGCGAGTTTATAAATTGCATGTGCGTTAGAATCGAGTACGAAAAAAAAAAAATGAATACGGTCATTATATTGCCATCGGCATTTTCGAAATGGCCGCCCCCTACGTGCGTCGGCATGGCGCGTCGGCCATTTCTGCCTATGTGTCTCCCATGTGCGGCACTTCGTACGTGTGCTGAGGAGTTCGTCATCTTGTAGTGCAATAGCATCGACGGCACGGAAGGGCCGACTCGAAAAACTCGACGAGTGCACCACGATGCCGCTTTTAAAAGAAAAGTCATCGCATGTGCCGAAACGGACGGAAATCGGGCCGCATCGCGGTCGTCCGGAATTCCCGAAACGTGCGTGCGGGACTAGCGGAAACAAAAGCAGAAGATTGTCGACAACAAAGATTCACGCAAAGGCTTCACTTGACCACAGCAGGGTCGGTTTCTGCAAACTGAAGAGCTGCTCGGCGAGTATGTGATTGAGCAGTGAGCGGCACAGCGGCCCGTGACGACAGAACTGCTCTAAGTGCAGGCTATGCAGTTAGCCTTAAAAAAAAAAGGGCTAATGCAGAGCCAGTTTAAAGCGAGCATGTGCAGGCTAACTAACTTTATGAAGAGGAAAGGCTTTTCCCTCGCAACGCGAACGGGCATAAGCGAAAAGTTTGCGAAGGAGTACGATGAAAAGCTTCGCAGTTTTCAGAGGTTCGTCCTAAACTTGCGGCACAACAACGGCTACCTGCTTGGACAAATCGGGAATGCCGATCAGACGCCTCTTTACTTCGACATGCTTGGCACCACAACCGTCGAGAAGAAGGGGGCGAACCAAGTTCGCGTGCTGACATCGGGCCACTGTAAAACTAGAGTGACAGCAATGCTCCGTTGCATGTCAGATAGGCACAAGCTTCCCCCGTACCTCATATTTCAACGGAAGACGCTCTCGGAAGGAGTCATTTTCCCGAGTTGTGTGATCGTGCGGCCCAACGAGAAAAATGGGTGCGCGTTGCAATCGATGTCTTACTTTTTTTTTTTTCGTCGTGGAACCCGGGTGCGCGTCGCAATTGAGGGCGCGATAGAATCGAGTAAATACGGTAACTGCGCTGGCCGCACTAAATGAAACTCTTGAGAAGTAATTTCTTTTCAGGAAATACCCTTCCCAAACAGGTGTGACAAGATGCATCCAGCATTAATGGGAACATTGTTGCAACCCCAAAAATTGGCATGAAGAGCACAAAGCAATACGCTCAAATACTCACGAATGCGCAACATCAAACTGCACTCTTGCAAGCATAGGCAGCCTGCGATTCGAACTTGGTAAGGTGAAATGCGCAGCAGCAAAATGATAGAGCAGTACTGTGGAACACTAAAAAAATAAATATAAATAAATAACTGTTGTAATAAAAAAAAAGAATTGACAATGTCACAATCCGTACTGAATTGATTTGTACAGCACAGAATACAAAAACACATGGATCGCGCTGTCTGTGTGTGCTTGTTCGCATTTAGTCTTGTATTCTGTAGGC
The DNA here is from genome assembly GCF_043290135.1 of Rhipicephalus microplus. NCBI lineage: Eukaryota > Metazoa > Arthropoda > Arachnida > Ixodida > Ixodidae > Rhipicephalus > Rhipicephalus microplus. Next base: position 149,574,981 of record NC_134704.1, on the reverse strand, counting down.
TACACACATACAGGTTTCCTTGCAAAAAGAATTACAGTCGAGCCCACTTAAAATGGCCCCACCTAAAACGAACTTTCGCTTAAAACGAACAATATCAGCGTGACCGTCAAAATATACATTAGTTCAATGACACAAAATCGCACGTACAACGAACGTTTACAAGCGCCGCTGATCGGTTACAGCGAATGGATTCAGTGGTCTGCCGACTTCCCGGGAAACCAATTTCGACCACAGATCAGGCATCGGCGAAGTGCCCATACATTCTTATGGTTAAACGCCGATCCTGCCTCCGCGACCCTCAAGTTGCCGCTCTCCCCAACCCATGGAGGAAGGAAAGCTGTTTTCTTCCTCCATGCGCCGACTGCTTTTTGTTACGCACCCCTTCGTCCTTTTTCCCCCCGCTACTCTGAGCACCCCGCATCCCCAGACGAGGCCCGGGTTTTCACATTGCCACCGATCTTTCCAAGACCGGTCGGCCGTCTACCCTGTTTCTGATAGCTGGCACTCTCGTTGGCGTCGCCGGCCTGGAGTGACCAGACCATTTACGAACATCGTCGGCCCCCGACTGTATCCGATATTCTGCGTCTAGTGCACGCGCGTGTGCTACCCTACCAACTTTAATAATTTGCGATTCGTTTCGTGTTTAGGACTTGTTCTTGCTTACTTCGCCTTCGGCTCAGCATGCCTTCAATGCGCGTGCGGAAGCACGAAATCGGCTGTTAATTTGCGCGGAACGAATCGCAAAATATCGAAGTTCGTGAGGCCGCGCAAACCCGCCGGCGCAACAAAACGATTTTTGACCACGGCCGCCGATTCTTCGAACACCGCCGCGCGCATGCTTTGACTTCTGCACGCGCAGGCACTCTTTCCAAGTTTTTCTATGTGCAAGTTTCGCGGACCTTTCAAGCAAGCTACCCAACGTGCCATCAGTCAAGAAGTAAGACTCTGGGCCCTTATCTGTAAATAGCACTTCCCATTGACCCCCATCTGTAATAGAACTGTAAATACCCAAAGGGCCGTTGCCAGCGACCATTTGTGCTCCTTTCCGTGTGTTTTGGTTTTCAAGGTCGCCCTCCCGCCGCATCCTCCCCCCTCCTTATCGCAACTCCTTGCCCTTCTCTCGCAAGTCTGCTCTCCCCTCTCGATCAGAACCCCTTCGCCCGTCTCTATCTCTCCGCGAGTCGGTATTGCTCCGTGACGCCCGCCATGCTGGCTCGAATTAGTTTCGTTTTCCGACTGGAAACAGGCCCAGAGCTGTTCCATGCGTTCTGGCATGTGTGTCGCGTGTGCTCACTCTTGGTGTGCGTGTGTGGTCATGGTGGCCGACGGGAGGACTAGCACGCTTTTTCCTGCCGCTCAACAAAACGTCGGAGGTGTGACCGCTTGGCTTGAGCGTAATCCGCGCGTTAGGTGCCGCGTTGCGGAGCGCTTGCTCATAGCTATTGACCACCTGGCAGCCAACTTGCCGCTTCGGCCGTCCCGGTATTCAGCTGAGCGTGGAGATGGTGAATATTTCGTGGGCAGCGGTGACGACTACATGCGTGCGAAACTGTTTTTGCGCGGCCGACTTTGTCGACGTCGGGCCCGATGCCGAGCCAGAAGTTTCCGAACTGCGACGGCGATTTGTGGCAGCGCGTCGTCGATTCCGACCTGGGAGAGCGAGTGGGACATCTGTTGCGGTTGTTTAATTACAGCCGACGATGAGGCCGACACTGCGAAACCGTGCACGGATGGGGGCATTGTGAATGAAGTACGTGGCAAAAGCGATTTGAAAGAATCGGATTGCGAGAACGACGAAACTTTGAAGCCAGTGCCTTATGCAGCTTATGCCACGGGCCTCGGCGAACGAGCACCCTGCTGTTTTAAATGAACTCGAGACCACCCTTATCGCTTCTGCTCTTCGAAACACGTGCATCACGAACTTTTTGGGGCAAAAAAAGTTCGCGTTTTCACTCGCAACTTTTTTAAAAGCTGTGTTTCATTTACTACGAACTTCGGGATACAGCGAACGGATGCCGCGTCACACTCAGGTTCGTTATAAGCGGGCTCGACTGTATTGTTGTACCTGCCCTAGCTGTAGTGATATTGAGGCCTCAAAATTTAACAGTCGTACATTTCCTTTTTTTTTTGAGAAAAGTGGAAAAAACTGAAAACACAGAGCTTTTTCAAAAAGCAACACTCATGTGTGCATGTTTTGCACTGCTCATAAAGGCACTCATAAATTCATAGCGCAGCTTCTAACATAGGTCCTGACAAATTATAAATAAGCCTTACTTAAGGGGGGACGCGGGTCTTAGAATGGTGAAAAATGGCCAAAAAGTCGATTTTGAGAAAATGCGATATTTGAAATTTTTAGACCTATAAGCACGTGTCCTCAAATTGTGAACGCTGAATTCGATCAGTAAATGGATTAAAATTGATTATGAAGTCGCCACGGGAGCTGCAAAACAACCCATGGCAGGTCAAATTCGTTCAAACTTCCCGCGCGCGCCGCCGGCGATGCAGTCGGTCGATTGCCGCCATTTTGGGCTTGTTTTGAAGCTGATTCCTTTGTGTGCATTTTGCCACCCTTCAAAATGGCGTCGCTTAAACAGAACGGCTGCCCTCGCCCCTTTTCCTGAGCCCCCTTCCGGGCCACTGATTGGCCGGAGTGCGCGTGCACCAGGCGAGCCCCCTGTTCCTCGCTTCCCATTGGCTGATGCGGCCAAAGTTGCCCACGCTTTTTTTGTATATTGTTCGTCAGCCGCCGGTTCCCATTCGCGCACATTGTTCGTCTGCTTTCCGCACGTCCCTGCTTGTGCTACGCGACTGACGCACCAACTTTCCGTCTTGCCGGCATGATTGGAGACGCTCGTCTAAAGAAGAAGACGCGCCAAGCAACGACAAGAAACGGAGGCGCCCGTGGAATGCCCGCCAGAAGAAAGCAGCCGACAACGTGCAGTCGGTTTCGCCTGATGCCGCTGAAGCCGCGCATTCCGACGACGGCGCGCAGCCGCGGCCGCTTGTGCCCGAAGCGGTGCACTCTCTTGTGCCTTGCAGCAGCACCTCATCGGATTGTGTCGTCGTCGGATCGTCATCTTGCACTTCTAGCAGCATCCTAGACCTCATTGACACGGCGTTTTATTCGGCGGACGAGTTTGCTGAGTGCGCTAGAAATGCAGCGGGCTTGAAGGCATCACTCGCATCGCAGTGCGCGACGGAACGTAAGTTCGAGTTACTACATATTGATCTGGAGGATGGTGGCAAAAAAAACGGGACAGAATTTGTTATTGTTGATCTGGCGGCGATACGCTCGTTATATGGACTTGTTGCGTGCTCAGAATGCGGTGAAAGAAGCGTCACTATTTCAAAGGCCAAGAAAGAGTATGGGCTGTGTTCGAAGCTCATAGTCCCGTGCGGCAGTTGTGACTTTAACGAAGAGCGTTTTTCGTCCCCACGTATAGCAGACGAGACCGACGCCAAAATAAGGCCGTTTGAAGTTAATATGCGTGCCATGAAGGCCATCAACAGTATCGGCAAGGGGGCAACAGCTCTGTCGGACTTCTTCACCGGGATAAATATTTCGCATCGAGGGCTTCACCACAAGAGTTACCAAAGCCAGATGAATATAATGAAAGAAGCCTGCTGTGCGACTGCTGCGGAATGCGAAGAGGCGAGCTTTGCTCGCGTCAAGGAGCTCTATGCGGAGTTCGGCAACGCGCCCGGAAACGTTGACGTCATTTATGACGGCACCTGGCTTGCACGTGGACATAGCTCGCATATATGTGTTGGCTGCATTGTTGAGATGTATAATGGCCTCGTGATAGACCATATCGTGCTATCGAACTTTTGCCTGGTTTGCACCACAGGACCCAAGGAAGGAGAAGCAGGACATTCTGCCTGGCTCATTCAGCATGCCCCTCTGTGCCAGAAGAATGTTGATTGTAATGCTGGCCAGATGGAAATGGAGGCAGCACTACGCTTGTTTGAGCGGTCACTTGAAAAGCACAAGCTTCCTTATACGACAATGCTGTCGGACGGCGACAGCAGGACATTCCATGCACTCACAGAAAAAGACGTGTACGGCTTCATAAAGGTGGCCAAAAAGGACTGCATAAATGATGCACACAAGCGTATGGGAGCTGCCTTACGTACCCTTGTAGAGAAAAAAAAAAAAGCTCGAGGTGGCTCACTTGGTGGAAAGGGCAGACTTGAGCAACAAAAGATAAAGAAGAACACCTCATACTATGGCTACGCATTGAGAAGCCACAGGAACGATGTTCCAGGTATGCAGAAGGCTGTTCTAGCAACTTTGAATTACATGTCTTCAACTGACGAGGCACCAAAGCATGACCTTTGCCCTGAAGGCCCTGAATCCTGGTGCAAATTTCAGAAAGCTCTTGCGAAAAATGAGAAGCCGCCACCGCACAAGGACAACCTGCTTGATTTCGTAACCGAGGCATTGGAGCCTGTGTTTAGGCGGCTGAGCGACCATGCCCTCTTGGAAAGGTGCAGCGATGGGATCACCCAGAACCCAAGTGAGAGCCTGCCCGCTATGATTTGGCAGCAGGCCCCCAAAACTCAGCATGCATCCTTGCGGAGCACTGAAATGGCAGTTGCCGAAGCCATCAGCCGCTTCAACCAAGGCACAACCAAGAGCAACGTGGAAATTGCCGAGAAGCTGGGCTACAGCGCTGGCAATAACTTGGTGCCTCGCAGCCTTGAGAAGGACAAGGGCAGGCTGGGAAAATCGCGAAGAGAGCATCTCGACAGCAGTTCAATAAAGGAAATATTTTCAAAGCGTCACAAGCCAGCAGGGGATTCTGCTTACAGCCCTGGTCTGCTGTAAACAGTCATGATGGCAAATAGTGAGAATTTTTGCAAAAATAAATATTCTTGGTTATAGACCTAAACATTGTGTAAATCTATTGTCTATCCAAGGACAACATTAATACATGATTTTTTTTGTGTTCCTTTCGCTTGCAAGGCACTGGAACGACCACAAAGCAAGAAAAAAAAATAATTCTCATGCTGAGTCAATGACTATTTTATAGTTCTAGAACAAGCTGTGAGCAATATTCTGGGTGGGTACAGTGAAATTTAGCATGGCCATTTATCCTATAATATAGAGCTACAGAATGATGTCATTAATATCCCTGTAGCTTCACTTTAGCAAAAGTTAAAGTTGCTAGAAACTTCAAATGCGTTTTTCTCAGTTCGATGTTTTTGCACATTGCACTCGGCCTTGCGAGGGTTTTTCCTATGTTAAACTTGAGTGAATGAGACAAAGTTGGTATCATTTTATTCGTCTTGACATGATCTAGAGGGTGATGCTATTTCTATTTCTCTAGCATCACTTCAAAAATTACCATTGAAGATTTTTAGTGAGAGAAATTTATTGTAATATAGTGACCATAAGTGTTCGTCCGTTTTCTTGCTTATAAAATGCCTTCAAATGGATAAAAATAGCATCACCCCCTACAACAAGTCTCCAGCATTGGGATTATGAACTCAATTTGTGAATTTAGCAAGAATAAATTGCCAAGAAGTCCCGTAAGAAGTGCGCAATTAATTAAGATTCAGACCTTAATATTTTCTAAACCACTCGAAATATTAAAAAACAAATTAGAGATTAGAAATCAGCATGAAAAACTAGCTTAGGTAGTGAAGTTTGGTTAAGATTGAGCAAAAAATTAAAAAAAAAATTTAGAACCCATGTCTCCTCTTAAAGTCGGTTCCCCATTTTTTTTTTTTTTTTTTTTAAGGTTCTGCATGTTAACAGCACCAAGAATCTGGACAGTTAGAATAACATTACAAAAAAAATTACCACTTCCTGGTGTGTGAAAATTTGCAGAGATAGAAAAATAGTTGCAGAAACCTAATATGTCAATTTTACAAAATGAATTTTTTTGTCACTTTTTAGTTTTAAAGACCAGTCTGCCCCATTAAGCAGTAGTTCCGTTTAACAGATTTCCGTTTACTAAGTGTCTACCGTATTCGCTTGGAACCTAAAATTTGCTCTTCACACAAGTACTTTGCCCCATACAAACCCATTACATTTTGAATCAAAACCAACTAGCCTGGCTGTATGTTATGTTGATGTCACAATCCATAGCTGAAATGCCCAAAGAGGCTCAATTTTTAGTTTAAGCCCATCAATGTCAAGTAATGAGAATGGCTCACTTGAGGTAGAAGTCGATTATAACATCATTGAGGAACTGGCCTTCTCGCAGGCAACGCAGGTCAGCACTGTGGACTGGGATGCCACCTGTCTTGGGTGGCGCGGGGTACACCAGCAGCCTGGCACAAACAGAAATCCATAATTTATAACATAACAAGGCCTTTGAACCCTGCAGAAACACAAGTACCCAGTACACTGACTTTAAGACAGGTCAAATCTCAATCTAGATTTGCGGTATTTTCTGTGGCCACGTGTTCGGCCATTCCCCATCATGCAGCTGCTTGTTTGTGCCATTCTTTCTTTCTCTGCACACACCTTTCAGGGCTACCTGAGTACTGGTAGCTGCAGATTGTAGCATTTTTTAGTAGAACACCTGCAGCTTTTGTAGATGCTTGCAACTTTTACAGAGTGAAGCAGTGAGCGAATATGGCATTTGAAAATCAAAATGGTGATTTTGAATCCACTATATAGAAAAAATCAGTGCCGTTTACACTCTTCGAATATACTTTCATTGCAAAGAGAGGCTATAGGCAAGCAAAAAGTGCCCCCCCCCCCACCTCCCCCACTGCCCTTTCACAGCTACAATAATGGCAAAAAAAAAATTGTGTTGCAAAAGCACCCGTCCGCTAGTCTTTTCAAATCAAGTGGCTCCAAGGATAGTTTAGTTGGCACTGTGCTGTAAAGCTTGTTTTTCAGTACTTGCACGATTGCAATGCCTTAACATGTACATACCTTTAAAACACTCAAATAATCACCACTAAAAAAAAAAAAAAGCACGCGAGGAAAAGGTCAGGACGAGAGTATTGCTACTCACTTTATGTTCGGTCCCGACGAACTCTCTTCTTGCGATGACCCCTGGGTAAGCATGTAAAAGGAAACATCATTTTCTGTGAACTCAACAAAAGTAGGACAGTGGATAAACATCCACCTGTCCACCACAATTTCAGGTACAGAAAAGGGGAGCCCACAAGGCAGTTGTGCTGCTGTTCTGCCCCAATCTTTGGAACTGGAACTGCGGCAGGGTACTACCAAACATCCAAAAATAAGTGAAAGCCATGTACTCAAGCAAATGAGCTTTCCAGCAGTGATTTTAACTTACTGCAACAGACAGAAAGAGGATACAAAATTGTCTTGTCGGGACTCAATTAAGAATCTTTAGTCTCAGTGACTAGCCACATGGCACAATATTACAATCGAGTTCCCTATTCATGATGAAAAATGCGACACTGCACCCTAGATACACACTTCGGACCTACCCACATAAAAAATGAGTGCTGTATTGCATTGTTTTACAATGCACTACTTTGCATTCACGAATGGTTGAACCCCTTTAAAAGAGGCATGCACAGGGCAGCAATTCTTACCTTTTATATGAGGTGTGTGTTATAAGCAGGGTACCACATACTATGCATTTTCTTATCAAACCCTATTTCAATGCAGGCATACTCTTATACCCGCTTGTCTCTTTCATCAGTGTCTCTTATAAAGGGGTTCAACTGTACTAACATGATGTCTCTAGCCTCATAAAGCTTGATAAAAGCTGGGAGTGCACACACATTCACAGAACTGGTAAATCTTTGCAGAAGTTGGAAATTAGGAGGCAAAACAAGCAAAACAAGCAAACAAGCGTACACACATGCACACCTTTATGATGCCACTTAACGACTTCAGCAATCGAGCCTCTAGGCCCCGAGTGGAAGACACAAGGCACTACCTTGCTGTAAAATCGTCAAATTAAATATAGCACAGATAGCGTACTGGCAATGAGACATAATGAAGTGCAATGTACGTGCAACCACAGTGGATGAGGATTAACCGACTACACGTTGGGTAACCGACTTCGTTCACTGCAGACACTTTCCAGTGCATGCAACAGAAAGGGCATCAAGACGAGGAAGCAGGCAAGAACGCTCGGAACAACACACTTGACAAGGTGTTCCTTCAGATGTGTTCCCGCACATACTAGACCCCCACACAATAAACACACGTCATATCCATGACCTTCTTCACTTAAAAAGGGCTGGATGGACTATTAGTGGCCAAGAACAAAAAAGACAACATGTAACGAATTCCAAACCCATGGGGCTCGGAATGAACTCGTAGCTGCTGATCAAACAAAGGTGCATTCATTCTTGGGTAGCAGCTGCAACGAATTAAATATGAAGGGGGTATGCGAGGGTAGTACAATTCCTTGAAAGCTTGTCAGGGGTACCAGATACAGTGCACCCAGCCGCTGCCCATCGGTTTCTCATGGACGGGAAGCTACAGCACAACTACGCGGCTGGCCGCTAAATAAAGATTGATAAAAAAATTTCCAGCATTCCCTACGGGGGCAAAGCCTGCAATTGATCACAGCAATGTTGAAGGCGAGAGCAATCGATATGGAATAAATGTCAATTTCCACACGAGAGTTTAATCTACGAGCATACTTCGAGTAGTGCGATCCTGTCAGTGCAAGTGATCTTGAAAATTATCATACAGTACTGACATGCTCCTTAGACGTGATGCGTGTGTGCATAAGGTATCAAGACATGGCATAGTGTTACAACAAAACCAAATGCTTTATGCAATCAATACTCAAGCTTAGCTAAACTGGGAAACACGGAGAGAAGGAGACAGCAAGGAAATAAGGATCTTAATGCCAACCAAGTGCATGGCAGTGAGAGATTGACTGGTTGAGAAAAATGAACGACTCAATTATGATGAGATCTGCCATCACGAAGGAATAAAAACGATGTGAAGTCATGGGTGCAATAGTGCACTGTGCATTTAAGCTTCAACAGTGAGACAAGAGCGATGAGAATGGCCATAAAAGCTAAACTAAGGTTGAAAAACTAACACTCATTTGGGTTTTACATACCAAAACTACCATAGGATTGTGAGGGACACCGTGTCAGAAGGCTACAGAAATTTCAACCACCAGGTGGTCTTCAGCGTGTATATCAATGGGACTCCACCATTTTGCCTCCATCGAAATGAGAAGGCTGCAGCCGGGATCGAAGCTCCGACCATTAGGTCAGCAGCCGAACACCGTAACCGCTAGATCGTTGTGTTGGACTAAAGGATGTACAGTCGAACCTCCTTATAAGAGACACTAATGTAATAGAAAAATAAGACACCAGTGTGCCTGCAGTAAAGTACGGACAGATAAAAAAATGCACGCACTCAAACCTCATTAAAACGAAGTTTCATCTTTCATAAACGTATGTTCATTATATCCAAAAACTCGTTATGAAAAGTTTATTTCTTTCTTAGCGACTGCCTTGTTTGCAGCTGCTTTCCACTGGGCAGAGGAATCAACATGGTACAAGTGTCGAAGGTACTGTGGCTGCCAGACGACGACATAGAGGAGCACAGAAAGAGCCTTTCAGACCGAGCATACAAACAAGGGCTCTCGAGGACGGAAGAAATAAAGCCAGCAATATCCGTGAACATGCAGGAGCTGCCTATTATGGAGACCAAAGAAGCTTGTATAGCTTCATAGGAAGCTCTATCAAGAAGTTTTGAGCCAAGGAGAGTCTTTCGAAAGAAACTAAATATCTCCGGCTGGTAATGGAGGCACACAAAAACACACTGCACATGTTCAACAAGTTCTCGCTGTACCATGCACTAGCTACGTCCACACCAGTATGTGCAATAAGACCTGAAGAAACAACATGGACCTACCAATGAGTCTTCATCACGGTTCTCAGGGCCTATGACAGTACACTATGTAAAAATTAAAATTCGAGCGACAGCTGTTCCAACAACCACAACCACAGCCATTTTGCAGCACTTCATTCAACAAGCTTCAAGACATGGGTGCAGCATGGAAGCAAGCCAGTGCAAGGTATCGCATACGCAAGCGCAGGGAGAGGAACCATCCGGCACACCACCACCGTCTACAACTATCAGCCATGCCCAGCGTGAAGGAGTCTGTGCGCGCATCTGTTGTTTGTCATGCCTACCACCAGCAAGGCACCACAAGAGGCAAGCCTGACCTGTTCACAAGTGGCCATCACCGAACTGCTGCTCGACACGGCAGCGACTGCCGAGGAGCTCGCGGAAGAGGAACGAGTGGTCCGCGTCACGATGGCGGTGGAGTTGGGCACGCTGTGAATCACCACGTGCGTGACGGTGGGTGTCGAGCTGGTCTGTGGCTGGGCCGCCGACGGAGCAGCCGACGTCGCCACTACTTCACCCGTTCTCTGCAGACACACGTGTTGGGTGTCGGAGACAGGGCCAATCAATGCGGCAAGCCATATAGCGACCAACAGTGCACCAAGAGTGCACCAGGAGTGCGTGCGGCAGTTGCTGGTGCAAGAATTCCCCAGTTGTGTGCTTAGGAAAGCACATGAACAAAGTGAAAGTTGGTGTATATTTGCATGCTGATCTCAAGTATGAGATGACTTTTCTAGCACAATGTATATTTTTGAAATACACTATACATTTTTTTCCACGTGTCCTTTTGGGAATAAAATTTTTTCCTAAACTGAGAAATTCACTACAGTCGAACTCCGCCACGATGAAACTGAAGGGCCGCGGAAAAAATTCCGTTGAAGCAAAAATTTCGTTGTAGTAAAATAGAAAAAATATAGCCGATCTGAACCAGCAAAACGAAGGAACGTTTACTCTCAAAGATCAAAAAGTGTCCTCTGCTTTTTATGCTATCCCAGCAGCGTCGCGACGAGATTCTCACCTATGCATAGCGAGGCCATGGTGAAAAGCACGCTGAAACAGCGACTACAATCGCTTTTGTGAATGAACCAAACAGTTGCATTAACACGTTAACACCAGCAGCTGTCCGCCATCAAAACGCAGAAATGGCAGCAGGGTATCGTGAAGCGATGACTTTTGCCTTATTTTATGCCATTCTTTTCATTCATCACTCGTGGCTAGCCGATTTTGTTGATAATGCGGACGGATAGCCGCTCTGATAAGCCACCAAACTGGCCAAGCGCGAACAAAAAGATAAGCATTGGAACTGAAAAAAGCATCGTTCCGCAGATGCACCCAGCAGCTGCGCGAAGGAAACCATGAACTAAGCAACTGAGCTTCAGCTTCGGATCGTCTGCAACTATACAGTAAACCCAAGCGAAGTCTAAAACACGGGTTAACATTACCAAAAACCATCACTGTTCAGCAAGCATGGGCGCCGGCATTGCTCGATAGCGATGCCAATGAGACTGCCCCCCTTTTGGCAAAGCTGGGCAGTCTCGTTGCTATCGCTGTCGAGCAATGGCGGCGCTCATGCTTACTGAACAGCGGTGGTGTCTGGTGATGCCAATGCGTGTTTTGGACTTCGTCGACGTATTTTCGGGTTCTGAAAATGCACCAAAACGTTAAATATTGGGTTTACTGAATAGCAATAAATATCTGAGCCTGTAATCGCATTGTGAAATTTCATTGAAGCGGGATGGCAGAAGAAAAAGTGTTTGTTGTGGCGACAATATTATATGCATTAACTCCTACGGACTGCTGACGGGAAACTGAGAATTTTTCGTTGTAGCGGGAACTTTGCTAAAGCGGCGTTCATTGTAGCGGGGTTCAATTGTATTCAAATAAACATATCACAATAATCTGAAATCAAAAGGATGTGCAATGCAACAAAAAATGACACTACCGTGTTCTGGCGCTAGTAATGCTAAGCAACAGTAGTGTGTAAGGTCATGCATCTTGTTTAAACAGTCTGAAGGAAAAAATGGCGATACCACGGGGACCTTCATTAGAAAAGCGCATTGAAGAAACGTGCTTGAAAGCATCTATGTGTGCTGCACATCTTATGTTTCTGGTACAGTCGACCCCACATATAACGGCCCCACTTAAAACAAACTTTCGCTTAAAAAAAAAAATATCCGCGTGACCGTGAAAATATACATTGTTTCAATGAAACGAAATTGCACTCACAACAAACGTCTCTGAGTGCCGCCGATCAGTTACAGCGAACGGAGTCGGTGCTCTGCTGATTTCCCGGGAAATCACTTCCGACCACCGATCAGGCATCGGCGAAGTGCCCATACATTCTTTCTGCTAAACGTTGACCCTGCCTCCGCGCCCCTTTAGTCGCCGCTCTCCCCGACCACTTTTTGTTACGCACCCCTCCGTCCTTTGTCCCCCCCCCCCCCCCCCCCCTGCTACTCAGAGCACCTTGTATCACCAGACGAGGCCTGTGTTTTCACACTGCCACCGATTTTCTGAAGACTGGTCCCCGTCCGCCATCTCCCCTGTTTGTGATTGCCGGTACTGTCATTGACGCTGCCAGACTGGAGTCGCCAGACCATTGGCCAACATCGTCTGATGCGATCACCTGCGTCTTGTTTAATCGTATCGTTCTAGTGCATGCGTGTACGCTACGCCACCCACTCTAATTCGCGATTATTTTTGTGTTTAGGACCTGTTCTCGTTCACTTCGCTCTCGACTCAGCATGTCCTCCACACGCGCGTGGAAGCGGAAAAACGGCTGTTAATTTGCGCAGAATGAATCGTGAGATATTGAAGTCGGTGAGGCCATGCAAACCTGCTGGTGCAACAAAACCATTCTTTGACCACGGCCGCCAGTTCTTTGAAAACTGCCGCACGCTCCGATCCAGGCAGCCGTGCTGAGACCTCTGCGCGCAGGCCCTCTGAATTTTTTCTGCGCTAGAGTTGAGAGTTTGGCGGACCTTTCAAGCAAGCTGCCCGACCTGCCTCCTTCTTGCGTTTTTTTGGTTTTCAAGGTCGCCTTCCCGCCGCATCCTCCCCTCTCTTCACTCTATCGCAACTCCTTGCCCTTCTTTTGCAAATCGACTCTCCTCTCTTGACAAAACTCCTTCGCCCGTCTCCACTGCTTCGTGACGCAAGTCACGCTGACTCGAATTCAGAAGTTTTGTTTCCCGACTAGAAACGGGCCTAGAGCTGTGCCGTTCTGTGGCTGTACCACGCGTTCTGGCGTGTGTGTTGCGTGTGCGCGTCTTGTTCGCTCTCGGTGTGCATGTGTGTGGTCAGGATGGCGGACAGGAGGCCCTGCACGCTTTTTCCTGCCGCTTAACAAAACGTCAAAAGTGGGACCGCTTGGCTTAGGTGCCGTGTTGCAGAGCGCTTGACCCCCTGGCAGCCAACTTGCCGCTTCGGGCGTCCCGGTATTCAGCTGTCGAGATGGAGAATATTTAGTAGGCGGCGGCGACGGCTACATGCATGTGAAACTGTTCTCACGAGGCCGACTTCGTCGATGTCGGGCCCGGTGCCGCGCCTGAAGCTTTCGAACAGGACCACTGCAGCAGCGATTTGTGGCAGTGCGTGTTCGACTCTGACATGAAGAGTGGGTGGAACATCTGTTGAGATGGTTTTATTACGGCCGATGATGATGCAGACACTACGGAACCGTGCACAGATTAGGGCATAATGAAGTACGCGGCAAGAGCGATTTAGAGAAATCCGATTGTGAACACGGCGAAACTTTAGAGCCAGTGCCTCATGCAGCTTATGCCATGGGCTTCGGCGAAGAGCACGCTGCCGTTTGAAATAAACTCGAGACCGCCCTTATCGCTTCTGTTCTTGGAAACACGTGCATCACGGACTTCTTAAGGCAAAAAAATTTGTATTTTCACTCGCAACTTTTTTAAAAGCCATGTTTCATTTACTACGAACTTCCGGATACAGTGAAAGGATGCCGCATCAGGCTCAAGTTCGTTATAAGCGGGCTTGACTGTATTCCTGGCGCTGCTCGGATAATCATGTCAGCTTGGTCTTTCTTCCGCACTGAAGCTGACATGAATTCTTGCTGCTTTAGAAGCTATTTAGAAACGACTTTTCATGATTTTCACGATTTTTAAGCTTTTGGAGCAGCTTGGCACAGGAAAACGGAATCGCACAAAAATGTGCAATGTGCACACCTGTATCACCCATGACAGCAGCTTAATATTGGGCCAAATTACCAAATTCGGTAATTAATTTTTGTCTGCCCACGCTTCTGAATTATCGTTTCTTAAAGCACTTTTTGAAAGAATTGAGTGGTAACATTTTGCCAGAGCACATTTTGGACCTGCACTGTGGTTTCCATTTCTATCGATTTTACGCTATTTGGAGACCACACCTCTCTTTCAATGTGAATCGCATTGATGAAAAAATCCGCATACCTGCGCAGCACAAGAACCGTATGCTGTTGCATGAGGCATCAGCTGCAATGGAACGAAATGTGAATGAAATCAGTGGTTGCCAAACTCTGAGGACGCATTGCAACAGAAACCTGCGACAAAATGCTTACCATACATTTGTTCTTCTGAGCAATGAAACGCCAAAATTGAAACAGGTTAAGAACATTACCATTACATTCTGGAGGACGGCAAACAATCTCATTAAGGAGTTTTGACTGTTAAATTTACAACCTGAAGGTGAAACAATGCGAAAATGCCAAAAGACACAGCAAGTGTAAGCAGCAGCACTATGCGGCTCTTCGTTTAATCTCAAGTGTACTGTAGATCTTCAATTTCACTTTTACTAGCTGCAACGCATCAACAGAAGTTGGCTTTCATGCTTGGATGCGCTTTGATGAGGACATGTTGCAACTCCCCGCCAAAATGGCACTTTGACAGCACAGGACGGTGCAATTTGCGCGGCTGTTCCACCCCTATGCGTGGAAATCCGTCACATGCACACCCGGCTATAGAAGTTCACTGAATAAGGGCATCATGGAAAATGTGAACTTACACTTTGTTAACTTATTCATTCATTTTATTGTCCAAAGCACCAGCAGGTGTTGTAGTGAGAAAGGGTATACCTCCCCTCCCTCCCCCCAAAAATATACACTCAGTGATGCTACTGGCTTAGGCTGCTTTGGAGCAGCAAAACTGGCTTTTGGAGCAGATAATGCTAGATCAGTTTCGAGACACCTATTGTGTTCACGAAAAAATCCATAAACAAGGGTTGTGTCAAGCCGACATTCCGACAAGCGGTCTTGTCTTCGTAAGAAGAGAACTGCTCGGTTATAGCCTTGAGAAAGATAAGTTCGCTCGTCGAAATCTCAGCCCGACATAACCCCTGTTTACGAACTTTTTTTTTTATCGCATGGTTCCATCCACCCCTTCCTGCTGTTTTTTTTAATACTGTGTTCATGACACACAAATCATATAATTACAATGTGCTGCACGCTATTCAAGCATAACAGAGTAAAAAAGAAATTACAACACCGACAGATAACCTGACCATATTTAGTAGACAAAGCCAAAGATAAAATTTAAAACTTCCTTACAACGTGGCTGAAGATCAGTTGACTGCCGATTTTTCGAACACCAGCTTTTTCAGACATGCTAGCAAATTCAGACGATTTTGAGACAGCATCACTAGCTTTATGGGCGTCTATGTATAAAAATGCCTGAAATTTTCGATGCTTAATTTGATTTTTTGGGCTTTAAGTCGATATTTCGGGTAAGACACAACATTACTTAAAGCCCTTTGTTATGTCTATGACCTCTTAGGCTTTTTTAAAAGAACACTTTCAAGAGTCGTTTAGCGTCACAGCAATTTCCAAAAGTCAGCTTTGCTGCAATGTACATGTGCTATGGGGTGAAGCAGATAAAAAAAATTTTTTTTAAAGGGTTGGTATTATTGCGCAATGAGGTGATGTCTAACGGATAAGCACCGGAATACACACGAGATGCACCGGAAATGCTCGAAGGCGTGATGACGGCAATGCAGCCAACACGCCAGTAAGACTTACTCGCTTTATGATAACCATCTTCAGCTACCTGATTGTGACTGTTTGTTACCGACAACTGTTACAATATGCGCAGTTGTCGGCATATTGCACCCTTTTAATCACTCACTCGCGCCGCTGTCCACCCTGACTTTCTGTGTGAGCCGGCGTGTGAGTGTGAGATCAAGAACGGAGTGGGCATCAAGAACACATTTTAACAACAAACACGTACGCATGAAAGCGCAGCAGTAGGAGCGGCATCAGCTGTGTAGGCGATGTGCTGCACACCACTAGGAACTATCGGTCTTGTATGAAAGCAAATGCTATGCCAGAGATTTTCGTACAGTGGTGCATCTTTTAAAGGGACACTAAAGCCAAATAACAATTTACGTCAGAGTGAAAGCTCAATGTATGACGACATCTAAAACGACAATATTATCGACGACAGTGCCTTACTGACCGAGAAATTTAGGTAAATGCACAAGAACACATGCGCCACAGTAGGACATTTTCAAAATGATACCTACGATAATTAGTGGTCCCGCCCACAATTAATCACTAGTAATCGATCTAACTGCACTAAATAAAGCACCTTCCGTACATCAAGAAGCGCAATAAAATGATGCTTGTTCGTTTCTGCTTGATTCATGGAGAAAAGAACCGCCGGACGTTACTATGGGGAATGGCGCAAGTGGTTCAAAAATTCAATTTTTGCGTGATTACACAGGACATGTGGTGCCATCTAGAGGGGTTCGGTTGAACCAAAACACATCTGCCATTTCGGAACCAATGGAAGGAAATCGATCAATGGCCGTTGTTGCTTCTGTGGCTCCCGCTGCTTTTGGTCTGCTGCTACTAGCGCAGTAAAGTAGAGTAACGTTGTGCACAGCAACAGTGACGTGAATCAGTTCGGTCAATCCGCTTCTCAAGGCGGGTAATTTGAAGTGCACTAACCCGATGCAGACCACTAAAACGTGATTTTATTTCAAAATAGGCCTTGGCACAAAAGCAACACTATGAGGTTTCTGGGATGCTATTTCCACAATAAACGTTGACTTAATATTTTTCTTTAGTGTCCCATTAAGTGCACACATGCATCGCAGAGGTCTGGACAACAATTGCTCTATTCTGCAACACCCTTCATGTTCTGCGTCATAGTTTATACATGCTCCATGCGACAAATCAACAACTTATTTCGCGCTTTGCTGGTACTATCGGCGGCAGTCATCATGTGATGCATATTTGCAAATGGACGTCGGCAGGCCCTCAATGTATTTACGACAGCCTAAGCGTGCCCCGATATGCCTGATAATTGTACTCTAGGAGGCATTCCAGATATTGCAGACGGGGCTGTGGTGATTTGATTACTTGAGTGGAATAAAACGTCATACATTTTTTCCCGGACAATTTCCCGGTCCCTAGAAAGTGCGAAAAATCTGGCATTCGCTGCATCCAAGCCATCCATGGCCCCAACAGTGACATATGGCCCAGTCTGGCTTGAACGGGCTCGGGTTGCGTCTTACGAAGGTGTACCGTGATGTCATTTAACTACTTAAGAAGAACCTTAAGTAGTTTTGTTTCTGGAAGTCGTTGGTGCAGGTTCGGCCCACACTTGCAGGACACAGAAAGAATCGTCACAAGCCCCACATATGTCAATGTACAACCTCATTATAGCAAAGTTTGTAGGGGTGCCGACACCCCTTGTAAAGTTGTTTGCACCACGTGGCGCACGTATCTCGCACAAAAGCCATATTTTGGGGGTGACAACTATTGAGCGATAGGTGGTGGTGTGTTCGTGAGCAATGATCACCACTATCATCATCATGGTTGATAGAGCGGTAGCGCCGGCGGTGAATCCTGGCGGAAGGCAAGCCTTGGTGGCGAGCGAAAAAGTTGAGCGAGTCTCTTCGGCTGGTGGTTGCTCTCGGTTGCTCTCACGGCGTGTACCCTGTTCACGGAACCGCGGGCCATCTGCCGGGGGCTCGTGCGGTGAGTCAAGCATTGGCGACGCCGCCTTTTTTGTGCTCTTGTCTTATGTTGCTACATGCTGAGTAATATTGTGTAAGGATGTCTTAGCGGGTTGATCACGATTGACATTATAATAATTCGGCTGACGATATCGTCAATCAAAAGTAGCTGAAATAAATGTGTGTTGTTTGGTCTGTTCCGATCACGTCTGCTGTGTCAGTTCACTCCAAGAGCGTGGTGGTGACGCTCACGAATTCGATATTCCACACGTTGCATCTTGCATGAAAATAGGTTTTTTATACAGTATAGACCACTAATAACGCAAGTCGCGAATATGCACACAATAAGTGGTACCACATAATAACCAAAACAACCTTTTTCAAGGGCCGCACCTGCGCAAAACATGTTGAGCATGCAGCCTCGCATGCACGAGAATCGAAGCATGAAATGTGTGGTGGTTACCGAAATTGTAAAAAAATTTCAACGTCCAAGACACGCGTTGCCAACGAAATGAACGCGAAAAAGGGGGAGGGGCCATAACAAAAGAAAGCATCATCGAAAAAATTCGTCGACTACTTCTCAGACCATCTCGATTATGCACATTATACCAAAAGCATGTCGAGTCACATCCAGAATTTAACGCATTGAAAAACGTGAATCGTTCGATTTCACAGGTGCGCACCCAATTTCAAGACAGCACAATTGAATCACGGATCACCATGTGAGCGCTAGACGTGCCACCCTCGTTTTCATTAACAATATGTATTCCTTCCTGTCGAGTGCAGTCACCGCAAAGAGTTTTATTGATTTCATACAAAGCCACAGCTTATAAATAGCACATAACCGCTACCGAAACACAACTAATGACAATTAGGCCTAGCCTGCCATTTGGCATGTTGTCGCAGGAAGTCTGTCCAAGACATAAAGATCTGGCATCGAAAAGATCACACTCAAGCACTGAACCAAGAATAGCATGCATGATACAAAGTTCGTGTTTCTGTCTGGGAGATCAATAACGTCGAAAACCAGCCAAGCTTTAGTAAGGCCCAAACTGGCAGCAAAGGCGAAAGCTCGCGTCATAAAACCGTAAAAGGTTCTGAATTTACGGACGAGGTAGCAAACGCGATATCTGTAGCAAGCTTGATACCGATGATGCTTTTTCACGACAGGAAACTGTTAAGCGCAGTTGATAAGGACAGGATTTCACGTGTATTATTGAGCCGTGCGTGGCCGGAGTGACGCTTGCAACGTGTACACTGTAGCCGCGTCGGCGCCAGTGCAAAGGTATATCCATTACCTTCAGCGAGCCTGCGCATGTTAGACTCGTGTTAGACACATGGTCCAAATGCAAATGTCATCGGCAGAGGCCGAGAATCTGTTGGACCAGATGACATATCGAATGCCTTCTTGAAACGGTACGTGGAGTGGTGCGCGAAATATTTGTGTGTGTTGTATACTAGGTCTTTGAACGAAAGGGTACTGCCTGAGGACTGGAAGATTGCCCGAATTAAGGGGGGAGGTGGCATTAAAAAAAAAAAAAAAAAAATTATCTGTAGACCTACAACAATGAAATTTGGCAGTCATACTCATAAGTGTCTCAAATAGGGAAATATGCAGTTTCATCATGATAGCTTCAGTAGTTCTCAAGGTACATAATGCTACATGGTCCAATTACATGGTCTGCTCGTGGAAAGCCTAGCGCTGTAACAAAACATGCCAGGAAGCTGCGAATGGTGTTGATCTGTACTCAAAAGAAAGCTACAGGGTATGGCACTCTCAGAATTTGTAATAAGTTCTCTCTTTTTTTTTTTTTTAGAGATCATCATGGCTGCCGACACACATTGT
This sequence comes from Rhipicephalus microplus, assembly GCF_043290135.1. NCBI lineage: Eukaryota > Metazoa > Arthropoda > Arachnida > Ixodida > Ixodidae > Rhipicephalus > Rhipicephalus microplus. Next base: position 149,555,359 of record NC_134704.1, on the reverse strand, counting down.
CAGAAACAGAGGAACGGACAAATCATCGTCTAGAAAAAAAAAAAAAACAGGGCCATAAAACAGAAATTGAAGATTGCTGTACCCACAAGCAGTGTTCAGAGATTCAGGAAAAAAAAAAAAAACAGAATCAAAATCGGTCTAGTCATTCCCGTGCTACTCTTTCCACGAGCAATGCACAATGTCCAAAACACACTTGTCAGAAGAAGCCTGACAAAGTTTTCGACAGGCTTTTTTTAATGAACCTTTTTGTTTCTCGTTGGATATTGATGAAAATTGGCACAGACACTAAGAATGACCTAACAGTGCTTCCATAAAAGTTTTGAAGCGATACCACAAATACTTTACAAGAAACAAATTATTGCTTCATTGAACCATGCGGAGGGGCTGAGTATAATGTCAAAAAAACAGTATTGAGAAAGCTGTGTTTAAACTTTCAACTTTTCTTTACGTCTCTAAGACACCTAAAAACTGTGATCTCAGGTTTGTTTTGCGATATTTGACTTCTTTTTATGATGTACTCCTTTTCATGATTTACAATGAACAAGTATGGATTTCAAACCAAATTCTTTGTATGAAGGAGTGGTGTGATAGGTATGACAGAAAAGATTGTAATTGAATACAACCATATACTGAAATTATTACACATACTTTCTTTGTGCTGAAGTTGTAATTAGCGTAATTAAGTAATTGATTACAAATATTCACTGAACTTTTCTTTATTTGGAGAGAGGTTTATTGCATCAGAAAAATGGATCACACCATGACGGCCTATGCCTTCTTTCCAAATAACAAAGTTATGGGCAGTAGACTAGTGGCACAGGAATTTCTAGCAGTATAATTAATGACACGAAACGGGCATATAAAAATTCGTGCCCCTGATTCATACATGCTCTTTCGCCCCTCTAGCCGTGAAACGCATCACCATACAGCCGGTCGTGGAAACTAACATACAGCGATTCATTAACTTCGGAACATTCATAAACGCTCGTGGCGATATCAAGCACGGCTCTAAGCACGTCTGAATCGCATCACAAAAGCTTATTGACAGCACTCCATATGACCGTGGGGTGCGCAGCCAGCGAGTAATGCACTTGCCGGCGGCGTTCGAAGACGATGCGCCAAATGTGTGGCTACGATGACAAAAAAACGGCGCGCACTGCACTCGGCATCGCGTTTTCGAATGGCGGCACGCGAAACTGCTAGCCACTGTTCCGAGCAATCCTTGGCAGTGAGGGGGGGGGGGGGGTGACAAGCTTAACTGTGTTGTCTGCTGCCGACGCGCAAAATGCCTGTACGTGATTCGGAGGAGCTAGCGAGTGATGTGGTACATTCCTTGCGAAGAAACACGTCGCCAAGAGTGCGCTTGTGCGCCGTTCCTGCCCGCAGTCTCCCTGTCAGGGAAGTTAGGGCTAAAGCCGACTCCGATGACGCGCCGCACTCGTAGACCGCGCGCCCGCTCGTAGTAACCTGATCGCGCATCTGCTTACTACTCGTAACTAAAGCGTAATTATATCTTAAGTGATTATCAAGCCACGAACACGTCGCGAAGTGGCGATTTTCGAGAGCCATGTCTTCGCGACGCACAAGCAGCAGACGACGATCTCCTGGAGCGAGCATCGGGCCAATGGCGAGGCGAGCTGAGACAACATGGCGGCCACGGCCAATCAAGGGCCTCAAAACGACCTTCAAGCATTTGCTTTTTGTTCGCTTGCTGTTAAAGGGAGGAGCCAGCTGAGGCGGGAAAGTTCAACACGGAGGAATGCTCTTTCCGATGAGCCCAAGAAGCCGGCTCCCGGCCGAAGCATCGCGAAGCTATAATTTTTTGAAAATCACCGTTTTCTCGCTATTTCCAAAAAAAGTTTTGCTACCTAAGTGGGTGAAACGAATTTTCCGAAGCACTTCTGCGCAGTTTTCAGTGTAGATATTTTTGAACCAGATAGAAAAAGGGTTCCAAAAACGGAAAACTTGAGTTTCAAAAAATCAACTTTTTTGCCATTTTTCGCGATCCCAAAGCCGCGTCCCCCTTAAGCCTCTACACAAAGCAGGTGATAAAACTCAAATAAAGAATTATCAACCAGTTTCATTAACCTCTACAGCTTGTAAAATTCTCGAGCAAATAATTCACAAACACATTGTTACATTTCTTGATGAGCACAAAGTACTAACAAAAGCGCAGCATGGATTTAGACGTATATATTCTACCACTACACAATTGGTTGAAACCATCCACAATTTTGCTACCGCACTAAATGAAGGTGAACAGCTAGATGCCATTTTTATAGACTTCCAAAGGCCTTTGATAAAGTTTTGGATAAAAAATCACTTCATAAACTGCAATATATCTTGAAAAATCCGAAACTTATACAGTCGAGCCCACATATAACGGCCCCACTTAAAACGAACAATATCCGCGTGACCGTGAAAATATACATTGTTTCAATGACACGAAATCGCACTTACAACGAACGTCTCCAAGCGCCGCTGATCGGTTACAGCAAACGGAGTCAGCGGTCTGCCGACTTCCTGGGTAAACCGATTTCGACCACCGATCAGGCATCGGCGAGGTGCCCATACATTCTATTGTTAAACGCCGACGCTGCCTCCCCAACCCTCTAGATGCCGTTCTCCCCAACCCATGGAGGAAGGAAAATTTTGTTTCCTTCCTTCATGCCCCGACTGCTTTTTGTTACGCACGCCTCCGTCCCCCCGTCCCCCGCTACTCTAAGCACCCCGCATCACCAGACAAGGCCCGTGTTTTCACACTGCCACCGATCTTTTGAAGACCGGTCGGCCATCTACCCAGTTTTTGATCGCTAGTACTGTCGTTGGCGTCGCCGGCCTGGAGTGACCAGACCATTTGCCAACATCGTCGGCCACCGACTGTATCCAATAGTCTGCATATAGTGCACGAGCATACGCTGCCCCACCAGCTCTGATAATTTGCCATTCATTTCGTGTTTAGGACTTGTTCTTGCTCACTTCGCACTCGCCTCAGCATGCCTTCCCGCGTGCGTGCGGAAGCGTGAAAATGGTTAATTTGCGCGGAACAAATCGCTAACTCTCAAAGTTGGTGAGGCCACGAAACCCGCCGGCGCAACAAAACGATTTTGTGACCACGGCCGCCGATTCTTCGAACACCGCCGCACGCATCGATCCAGGCGGCCATGCTTCGACTTCTGCACGCGCGGGCACTCTTTCCAAGTTTTTCTACGTGCGAGTTTCGCGGACCTTTCAAGCAAGCTACTCAACCTGCCTCCTTCCCACGTGTTTTGGTCTTCGAAGTCGCCCTCCCGCCACATCCTGCCTTCTCTTTATCGCAACTCCTTGCCCTTCTCACGCAAGTCTGCCCTCCTCTCTTGATCACAGCCCTTTCGCCCGCCTCCACCGTTCCCAACGCCTGCCATGCTGGCTCGAATTAGTTTTCGTTTTCTGACTGGAAACAGGCCCAGAGCTGTTCCACGTGTTCTGGCATGTGTGTCGCGTGTGCTTGCTCTTGGTGTGCGTGTGTGGTTATAGTGGCCGACGGGAGGACTAGCACGCTTTTTCCTGCCGCTCAACAAAACGTCGGAGGTGTGACCGCTTGGCTTGAGTGTAATCCACGCGTTAGGTGCCGCGTTGCGGAGCGCTTGCTCATAGCTGTTGACCACCTGGCACCAAACTTGCCGCTTCGGGCGTCCCGGTATTCAGCTGAGCGTGGAGATGGTGAATATTTCGTGGGCGGCGGTGACGGCTACATGCGTGCGAAACTGTTTTTGCGAGGCCGACTTCGTCGACGTCGGGCCCGATGCTGAGCCAGAAGTTTCCGAACTGCGACGGCAATTTGTGGCAGCGCGTCGTCGATTCCGACCTGGGAGAGCGGGTGGGACATCTGTTGCGATGGTTTAATTACGGCCGATGATGATGCCGACACTGCGGATTCGTGCATGAGTTGGGGCATTGTGAATGAAGTACGTGGCGAGAGCGATTTGAAGGAATTGAATTGCGAGAACGACGAAACTTTGGAGCCAGTGCCTCAAGCAGCTTACGCCACAGGCCTCGGCGAGCGAGCACTCTGCCGTTTTAAATGAACTCGAGACCGCCCTTATCGCTTCTGCTCTCGAAACACGTGAATCACAGATTTTCGGGGCAAAAAAGTTTGTGTTTTCACTCGCAACTTTTTTTAAAATATGTGGTTAATTTACTACGAACTTCGGGATACAGCAAACGGATTCTGCGTCACGCTCAGGTTCGTCATAAGCAGGCTCGACTGTAGTATAGATACCGAGCGTATCTTGAAAACAGGCAACAATTTGTTTCACTTAATGACAGCCGTTCCAGCAAACTTTCTGTGGATTCCGGCGTACCTCAGGGTTCGGTACTCGGACCTCTTTTATTTATATTATATATAAATGATATAACGAATGGCCTTTCTGTAAATGTAAAGCTTTATGCTGATGATTGTGTGTTATACAAAAATGTAACAACTTCTGGGGATCAGATAAGGCTCAATAATCAATTTAACAAGGTCGTCTCTTGGTGCCAGGAATGGCAAATGTCAATAGTGCAACAAAACTGTTTATATGAAAATAACACTAAAAGAAAATCCTTTATGTTATCAGTATGGCACGAATAGCGTCAATCTTACAGAAGTTACAGAATACAAGTACCTTGGATTATGGATAACTAATGATCCAAACTGGAACAAACACGCCGACATAACTACAGGTAAATGTCTACGTAAACTTTTTTCTAAAGCGATCCTTAAAATATTCTACCCCGTCTGTACCCATGTTGGCATATAAAACAGTCATTCGTCCAATGTTGGAATATGCTGTAATATTATGGGATCCATTCACTAAACGTAATATTAATCAATTAGAAAAAGTGCAGAACAAAGGCTTACGTTTTGTTTGTAACTGCTATGGTAGAACATCCGTATCTGAATTGTTGCTAAAAAGTGGTCTGCAACCCGTTGTGGACAGAAACTGCACATGCCGGCTTAAGGTTTTCCATCAATTAAGAAATGGTCACTTAAATGTTGACACTGCAGGCATCCTTCGGTATTTTTCTGGTTACGCAACTCGCAAGCGATATAGTAAAACGATAACTCCTTTACCTTCACGGATTAACTGCTACAAGTATTCGTTCTTCCCTAGAACTATTAATGACTGGAATAAGCTGACAAATGATGTCGTTTTACACAAAAAACTGTCATTGTTTGAAAACAGCATCGCCTAAACCATCACTACATATTGCATTGTAGCATTTGTTTTATTGTAATTATTGTGTTAGTCCGTAACCCGTATTCTATGTGTTACATTATTATGTGTTGTTACTCGAAAAATTTGTTGAAATGAGCGTTTTTGCACTTTCGCCTTGTATACTCACATCGTAAGATTTTTTGTGCTTGCATTATTTCTGTGTATGTTCCGATTCTCGAACATTTTTCCCACCCTGCCATGATCTTTCAACTGAAGGATCGCAGTAGTTATAAATAAATATATAAATAAATAAATAAATAAAAGGCAGCTTAGCTACAATGCTAGAGTGTGATGGGGAGAAACATATAGAAGATCTAAAGGGGGCCACTGTCATCGCACAGTGCGGTGATCTCTTCGTGGATCATCAGAAAAGCACAAAGGCGTGATAATGTCATGCAGCGAATTCACCAGTACAGCTTCATAGCTGACAACCCTCCTGATAAGCACCTACAGCTAACTGCCTAGCAGTGCACGTGGCCTAGCACAGTGGCATGCGCATAACTCTAACGCGACGTGCTGCCATTCATACTGCCTCTTTGAGCAATATCATAAAGTGCGCAGCGCAGTACACTTTCGTGAACAAAAAGAGCTTGCCAATTCAGCACCCTTGTGCGGTCAGGAAAAAAGTGGGCGTGCCATTACGAACGCTTTCCCGTCAATTGCGCGCGTGAAACACAGCAAGTACCCTGGCAGTGATAGCATGACATTAGCAGGCAATGCGCTGCGCACAATTAGGAATGATCGACTTTACGCGGCAGCAGATGCAGTGGGTCAGGAGAGATTTGCGTACAGTAGTGCATCAAAAAACGCTGGATGAGTCATCTGGTCATTTGTCACACACAGGCTTTCTGCCCAAATCGTTACTGGTGCATTTGCTGCATGCTCCACATCATAGTTTCAAATGCTCCATGAAGAAAGCTACAATTCTCTTTACGTGTTGCTGGCATCGGAATCACTGATCACGAGATGCATATTTGCAATTAGCGACTGGCATGCAGTTGAGCGGGGTTAACGGCAGCTAACGAGTGTTCAGAAGAGCCTCAATGCCCACCGAAATGCCTGTAAAGTAAGTGGCTGGCGGCATTGAAGCTGTCTGAAACGTGGCTGTGGCAATTATTTGCTTGAGTCAAATAAAAAAGGAATAAATTAAATTTCTGAACTATGCATTTTTTTTTCCGGATAATTGCATAACTCATTGGGACCAAAAAAAATATCATATGTTGACTTTGATGCATCACAATCATTCACATAAATATATCAACGAGAAAACAAATGTGCACACATTTAAAGATAAAAAGCTAACGAGCATTAGAGCTAAATGAGGCCATATTTGATGAAAATCGGTTCCACTCGTGGATCGTTCAAGGAAAGGAAAAAAAAAAGGCAGTGGAAGGGGGGAGTCTTGAATACAAATTTTTCTGACATTTTCACCTGGATAACAACACAAATTGAAACAGCTTTAACAAGCTGCGAACATATAACAAGTGGGAATCCAGTGCTTTCACAAATTTTACATCTTTGGATGCTACTGGGCTTACAATGCCACACAAGAGAGAAGAACACAAAACAGGACTTACCCCAGGTCCCGGTGAGGACCTGATTAGGATATCGTTGGCCTGGAACTGTTTGATTTCGTGCAAGAGGGGGCCCGGAAATACCTGCCGCAGGAAGGATTTCTGGTCCTCTGTGAACGATGGCTCAGGCAGGAAGGTGATCCACTTCTGTCTCTCTTCTGCGAAAGGTACGAAAACATGCTCGTACAAAAATTGCGCAGAACATGGAAGATTTCCATGTCAATTTGGCATCGGCTCTGCTCGATATGTCTAATCGTCAGTCGTATCAAACAGTCGTGACACCCCCAAGAGGTCCCGTGAAAAAACATACCCCCATACTATGTATGCGTCCAACTTTTGCTAGCTTCATAATAATTGTTGGTGCTTATAAAGGGCCAGTTAAGAGGCTAGGACTTTTTCTTAAACAGGCTCCAACATACCGTTTTATTTTTCGAAACAAGCTCGTCAATTCGTACAGTATATCCCCCTCAGTGAAACATGTGCTACGGTGCTCATCTGTTGACCCAAATGCTGCAGATTCGATCCCGGCCACGGGGATCACATTTCATGGAGGCGAAATAGTAGAGGCCCGTGTACTGTGCGATGTCGATGCAAATTAAAGAACACCAGACGGTTGAAATTTCCGGAGCCCTCTACTACAGCGTCTCACAAAATCGTATCGTTGTTTTGGGACGTAAAACCCTAATTACTATTTCACACAGTGAACTGCGGCAATCACATTAGAGGATCTGCACGCCCCTCCATTTCGAAAAACAATTACTGCACTTCTTTCTTTCTTTCACATGACCAAACCTCCTCATACGTGCAGTGACGCGGGTTTGCCCATGGGCAACTTAGCATGCCACTAAGCTCGTGGATTGGTCATTCGCCCTACGAAATGGCATCTTGGCTATGCAGTGTCGCTGTTTCAGCCATGCAGTCCGCATTTTCATTATCCTGAGCTGCTCTCTTTTACTTTGTAGGGCCCGAGACTAATGGGAAAAGGGGTACCTATTGCCAGAACAAAAGCCTTCGAGATAAAGTGGTTTCTCACTACTTTAGCGCTAGGGGAAGGGTGCTCCTTGCACCACGTTACCAGCCCACACTGATATGACACGTGCTCATGTGGAAGCCCTGCTAGGCCGTTGACTGTGAGCCGATGACTTATTGCCGACGTCATGTCACGTTGCAGAAGTCCCAACGACGGGCCACACCTTTCCCTCCCTATGGTTGGAGAAGGGTGGCGAAGCCGCGCAAGAATTCGGAGCCATCCGAAACAGATATTTGTGTAACTTTCTTTATTACAGCATGTAATCGCAAAATTCCTGCAGCAGCTTGTTCACATAGCAAAGGTGCACATATTTCTCTTCAATACAATTTTTGGAGCTTGGGGTTGTTTACTGGCCCTTTAACGTCCTAAAAACAAAATACTGTCACGTGGTCACAACGTTGAAGGCAGTGGTCGGCATGTTCAAAACTAAACTTTTTGTTTGGGGGAACCAGTGCCAGGAAAATGACAATAAAATTTACAAGTGATTGACACTGTAGACTGATAGCGGTGAGAACATGTGTCAGCTGTCAGGTTATCTGATCTATGGTGAGGTGCGTAAGCATTTATGCATGTGGCACGGAACGTTCATGCTTGGTGCCCGCATAAGCTGTAAAATAAACTTGAATATTTGTGTCCAGCACACAACTATAACAGAATAATCTTGCATATGATTGTGTGAATATTCAAACACTTTGAATGCAAGCGAGTGCGAACACATCACTAAGCAGAGTGATTTTTGACATCCTTGATCTTGCAGCACGAAAGCTGCTAATTCTGTACACACGGCATGGCATGTTGGGTCATCATGACGGCCACAGTCAGTCGGGAGCCTCATTAACCTTTTATGCCCTTTCTTTTAGAAAGAGATGTGGTGTTAGCAAACATCTTATTTCTTAAATAGATTTTAAAAAAAATTGGCACAATGTCTTTTTAGTGCTACTCTTGAAATTTCATGAGCATATCTCTACGAATTTTTTGATGTACAGTATATTTCTCTTTCTGGTTTTGTTCTGAATCTGACTCGCTTAAAACACAGAATAAAAAACTCTTTCAAAGCGCTATGCAATCTAAGATGTCGAATTGAGGGCATGACAACCATAGCATTTTTTTATTTGCTACACAATTTATTTTACTTTTCATTTTTCATGAGGTTACTATGCAACAAGCCATCAGCCTGTGCGCAACATTTCAAATGGCTAATTATCAAACAGCCACAATGAAAAAGCAATATTGTCTCGCCCTGGACTGTAGATCAAAGAATATAGAAGAAAAGACGAAACTGAACTGGACGCAGTCGATGCTAAGAAATAAGCGGAAGAAGCAAAGCAGAGCAACAAAAATCGTTTTGAGAAAACTACATTTGAAGTTCTACCAACGATATTCTATCATCAAAAGGCACAGAAGTCATAATCTCTCAAGTACTTTGAAATGTACAGTTTCTTGAATGCACTGCCTTCAGTGTGAGGTGCCTGGATTCCCTAAAACACATGTGGAATACAGTGAAAGCTCGTTAATTTGAACTTCAATAATTCGAACTTATGGATAATACAAACTGTAAGTTGTGGTCTGGCCAAGCTCCATACAAGACTATTGAATAAAAAAGCCCAGTAATTCGAACGCGAGTAGGTTCCGCCGCGGATAATTAGAACTACGCGCCACTGCGCCGGCAGCTTGGCTAGTCACTCGACAGGGTGGCTGCCGAGTTACGAGGCGGCGTTGACAGGGAGTGGAGAGAAAAACGGAGAAACTGGCACGGAGGCCAGAGTGCAGAAAATAGCGCCACTTACTCTTCCCCCACCTCCCTCCACAATCTCTCTCTCTCTGCGGCTGCCTGCTCTCCGTCCTACGTAACCTCCAAGGTTGTTTTTTTTTTTTTAAGGGCCAATCTCTGAGCTTTGAAAATCCTGCGTAGTTATCGCTGATAGACTACAGATGGCATGACCAGCATACAGCAAATCGGGGGCGTCGTAGCTTCTCACAGCCTTCTCTGCAGTCTGTCTCGGACGTGCATCGTACACCTCGATTGTTGGTGCTGAGAGTAGCTTCCGACTGTCACAATTCTTTGTGTTAATGTTAGGCCTCGGCTAACATTTGTTGCGGTAGCGCCGGTAGTAGCTTCCCGTCTGTCGCAATTCTGCTGCTCCAACTTGATGGCGTGTGCCCGCAGCAAATACGATGCCAAAACACTTCAGGAGAAAGCTGATATCCTGCGGGAATGGGACGCCGGACTCTTGCCTAAGCAAGATATCGCGAAAAAGCATGGGATACCGAAAACAATGCTATCTACTTATATAAAAAATAGAAGGACTATTGAAGACGCCTTAGAGGCAGAACTTGCGAGCAAAAGGAGGAGGTTGCGGCCTGCAAAGCATCCTGACCTCGAGAAAGCGCTTCTCATTTGGATAAAGAAAATGCGTTCACAAGACATACCACTGAGTGGCCCAGTCATACTGGCAAAGGCAGCGAACTTCGCCCCCTGCAGCTAGACTACGATGACTTCGCTGCTTCATATGGGTGGTTGCACCGTTTTCGCGAGCGCTACGACCTCGTTTTCCGAGCTGTGTCGGATGAAATGAACGCCGTCAACATGAAAACGTGTGAAGGTTGGCGCTCCGAAGTGCTTCAAGGCTACATAGAAAAGTATTCTCCGCAAGACATACTTAATGCGGATGACACTGCCTTATTTTTCAAATTGCTGCCCGCCAAAACTATCACGTATAAAGGCGACAAGTGTATGGGAGGGAAGAATTGTAAAGAACGGATAATTGTGATGGTTGCTGCGAACATGACCAGGACCGAAAATTTGCCTCTGTTTGTGATAGGCAAATCGAAAAGTCCTCTTTGCTTCAAGAACATCCGGTTCCTCCCATCAGACCAGGCGGCTAACAAAAAGGCCTGGATGACAGGGCATTGTTCGCACAGTGGCTGGGGAAGCTTGACAAGAACTTCGAACACTGTGGCTGCAAAGTCCTGCTTCTTGTGGACAACTGTTCGGCTCATAAAGTCAACGTTGAGACGAAGGCCATTGAGCTGGCCTTCCTTTCAGCAAACACGACAACGGTACTGCAGCTCATGGACCAGGGTATAATTAGAAATTTAAAATCATTTTATCGGCGCCATGTGTTGGAACGAATTATTTTGTGCAATAACTACCAAGTAACGCTCCTAAGTGCACCACACATGCTTGTGCGCACTTGGGAGCAAGTAACAGTGCTTACGATAGCAAATTGCTTTCGCCACTGTGGCTTCAGCACCGAAGCTCTGCAAGCTGACGAGCCACCAGTGCTCGAACACGGTGTCACCGCCCCCATGGGGGACGTTTTGGAAGACGTCTGCTTTGCGGACTACGTTGATGTGGACTCAAGTGCAGTGGTGTGGGGTGCACTCACCGATGGCGACATAATATGTCAGGTGAGAAGTGCAGGACCTGTCGCTGCCAGTGACGATGATGAGGAGGAGGACGAAGCACCAGTGCGCCCTCTGCTGCGGAAGTCATGGCCGGATTGAATGTCGCCCGTTTTAAGTTTTAAAGAAGGCGAAGAAGAGGCCTTCCACCAAATTCGCTCGTTAGAGCAAAAAGTGCTGGCTGTTGCTTCAAGGAAAAAAGGCAGACCGCGATCACAAATAAAAAAAAAAAATTGTTATGCCCTACTCGTATGTACTATTGTTGTTCTTCACTTTCGTTAGTTCGAACTTTCGTTAATTCAAACTGAGGTGACTTCCCCTTGCGGTTCGAAATAACGAGTTTTTACTGTATGAGCTTCGGCTTGTTTTATGATGTCAAAGCTCTTCCACATGTGGTCTTCTGTTGTGCTTGTGTTCCCCTTCTGTTTTCCTAAAATCAGTTTCTGACTAGAAAAAACATGTTGCATAAACTTAAAACGAAGTTTTTTGTACAAGTTGCAGTACAAAACATGCCAGGAAGTAAGATATTATAATCTGATTAGGCCATATATTGTGACAATTTTCAAGCTTTCTTGTATTGATGCTATCACTAACATAATTAGCACTCTTTATTGCATTTGATCATTGAATCATACCTATTGGATACTAAGAGTGGCCCTCATCATGCCAGTTTATCCCTTCCTCCAAAATAACAGGCTGTTAGGACAAGAAATTGGAATAGGAATTTGAGCAGCTTATTCAAGACGTGAAGTTGGCAGATATATACTAATCTCCCTGCTTCACTCAAGGTAATTTGTAAACCTCGCTTGTGATATAGTTCATCCTTCACCCGGTCGCAGAGAGTCTAGTCTGCAAGGCTTTTATTATCTCACAATATTCACGAGGGCTCGTGGCAGAACCAAGCACGGCTCCAAGCATGCCCAATATTGCATTATCAGTGCTTTATTTCACCTTGACATGCTCAGCCACAGAGTGCGGGAAGCTGGCACGCAATATGCTAGGTGGCGTCATTCGATAACAATGCGCGACGCTCAGGCTCAGCAATGACAAATCGACGAGCAAGAAGTTCGGTCTTGCACTTCCGGGGCCAATGCACAGCCGCTACCCGATGAGCTCGGCCGGGCGGTCTGCGGCCGGTGTGCAATATGCCTAACCGTGGTTTCAAGGCGGCATTGGACGATTCGATTAGTTGGTTGCGACAAATCACACTGCGGCTGGTCCACAAACGCGATGTCTTTGCCCGCAAAGTTAGCATTTGTCTCTGTATTGGCACAGTGAGCGGAGCTAGCTAGGCCTAGCCACAACTCTGAGCAGTAAGCTCGGCCACAGTGCCTGAAGTTTGAGTACAAAGAGCGGTTCCGCAATGGTCTTCGCCAGGATGCCCCAAATGCTGATAAGGAGAACCTCGGAAGTGACAAGTCAGTCCGAGACGCCCGTCTGCAATGTTCATGATGAAGGCGGCGTTACCACATTCTTGTGGCTATCAGATCAAACTACTACATAATATTAAATGAGTGCCTATCAGTGTACACAGAACGAGTGTGCACGCATCACTAGATGGCGTGATTTTCGACCGCCGCGACCTCTCGAAGCACGGAGGTGCAAGCAGCAGATGCGCTCTCATGGTTCAGCCAATGGCGAGATGTGCTGGAGCACCATGGTGGTCGCGTCCAATTGAAGGCCTCAAGACAACCTTTGGACATCTGCATGCTTTTTGTGCCCTTGTTTTCTAACGTAGGAGCCAGCTGAGGCGGGGAATTTGAACACAGAGAAACACTCTTTGCAACGAGCCCAAAGCAACGATTCCCAGTCCCTCTGTTCCGGAGCAATGATTTTTTGAAAATATGAGTTTTCTCACAATTTCCCCGATAATTCTTGTCACCTTGGCAAGTGCAACAAATTTTTAAAAGTGTATCTAGGGGGTTTTTAGGGAGAATACTTCGATATTTCGACTCAGGCAGCAGCGGCGAAAGGACGCACGCTAACCTACTGTCTGCACTCTTCGCAGATACCGGCATATCATCAAGAAAAGTGACCTGGACAGCGCTACCGAAACCGCCATCTACCTGAGCCTGCTGCAGTTTCAAGCTGTTATCAAGTTTGTGCTGGGGGCGTTGTCTCTTTTCAACTGGCTTCAATCAGGCAGCAGCGGCGACGGCGAAAGGACGCACGCTAACCTACTGTCTGCACTCTTCGCAGATACCGGCATATCATCAAGAAAAGTGACCTGGACAGCGCTACCGAAACCGCCATCTACCTCAGCCTGCTGCAGTTTCAAGCTGTTATCAAGTTTGTGCTGGGGGCGTTGTCTCTTTGCAACTGGCTTCAATCAGGCAGCAGCGGCGACGGCGAAAGGACGCACGCTAACCTACTGTCTGCACTCTTTGCAGATACCGGCATATCATCAAGAAAAGTGTAAGCCATCCCCTCCAGAGTCGTCTTCTGCCACCAGAGCTGAGTGCCACACCATTTATACAATTGTGTTGCTGTGGCTTTACCATTACCAGGACCTGGACAGCGCTACCGAAACCGCCATCTACATCAGCCTGCTGCAGTTTCACGATGTTATCAAGTTTGTGCTGGGGGCGTTCTCTCTTTGCAAATGGCTTCACTCAGGCAGCAGCGGCGACGGCGAAAGGACGCACGCTAACCTACTGTCTGCACTCTTTGCAGGTTGGTTAACTTTCATATTGAACATTATATGCACCTAGTTTCATCGCTGCTGCTGCTGCTGGTTTTATTGGGCATTGTAGTCACAACAGTGTTTTTCTTTCTAATCTTCAAACATTGCCTCTTGCTTTGTGTGCACAAGAGCATTTTCGTGCAATTTTTACTTGAAGGGCTTGAAACCATGGGGGATAAAAATTCGGGTAACATGGGCAATATTGCGGCGACCCTCGCTAAGAGGCAGCCTAATAGCATTAAAGAGGTCGTAAAATTTCTAGGTGATCTGGTGGGAGGACTTGACGTGTTCTCGACTGAGGTTAAATATGAAATAGCTAAGGTCGCTTCCTCGAACACTGAAATAGTCACTGAACTTGGAAGTGTTCCAGATGCTATTGGCTTCATGAATGAGAGCTTTGAGCTCTTTAGGACTGACGTGGAGGCTTTTCGCAAGGAGATTGACGTGGTAAAGGCGGAGAGTGCGCAGTGTCGTAAAGAAAACGAAAAACTGTGGAGGGACCTGAAAGAAGCTAGACGGGAAATTGTCGAGCTGAAGCAATACAGCCGAAATATGAATATTGAAATCCAAGGTCTTCCGCAAATCGAAAAAGAAAACTTGGAGAAAACTGTCGCAGACATCGCCAAGTGCTTAGGAACTGATGTCACAGATAACGACATTGACGTCGCGCACCGTGTACTATTGAAAGATAAAAAGAAATCAAATGTGGTCGTCAGATTCCTCACCAGAACGGCGCTAGACAAGATGTTGTCCGCAGCGAAAAAGATTAAACTAGATAGCACTCGTCTTGGTTTTGACAACAGTAACCCTGTATATATAAATGAACACCTGTGCATGGAAATGAAGGTTCTGCTCAGTAAGGCGCGGCAAGCAAGGCGTGAAAGAGAATGGAAATATGTATGGGTATCACAGGGCAGGATCTTCATGCAGACAGCAGACAGGACACCTGTTTTAAATGTAATTTCTGAGGCGGATCTGGCTAGAGTAGTCTAGCTTAATAGTAGAATTATATTTCTGCTGTGAACAATGGCAATGTATTCCAGCGTTTCTGAATTGAACTCGTATGTAAGTGGCCGTCATAGGCAGCCCATGACATTCCTTCACATTATTATGCAGTCAGCTCGTTCGAAGGAAGAAAACTTTCTTTTGTTTCTTGATGAGTTCAATTTCTTGTTTTCCGTTATTATGATGACTGAGACTTGGTACCATAGTGAAACAGACGTGTTTTGTATTGACGGATATAATGTTGTGTACCAAAATAGAAAATTGAGAATTGGTGGTGGTGTATGATTGTATGTCAAAGCTGAAATAATGTACGAGTATCGTGAAGATCTGTCTCTGTGCACCGGTGACCTTGAGGCGTTAACTTTACAGTATCACAACTACATTTTTTGTTGCAATTTACAGGCCACCAAGTGGCAATTTCGATTCATTTATTCAATATTTAGAAAACCTATTTTCCATTGTAAACCAATTTAATTACAAACTAGTGCTGGGAGGTGATCTTAACATAGATATGTTGAGCGACACACATAAACAGATGAGACTTTCAGACCTTCTTGCTTCTTTTTTTCTTAACAAACCTAATTACCATTCCAACACGTATTACTGATACAGTAAAAGCTCGTTAATTCGGTTTTCACGGGACCAGAAAAACTGCCCGAATTAACTGAATGCCGAATTAACGAATGAACAGGGAAAACAACATTTAAAATCAAGCTGCAGAAGCATACCTTTATTTGTTGAAGTATTTTGTAATTGTTGTCTGCATTTTCGCGCAGATTCCGACTGACATCACAATTTTTCTTAACTGTTCCAAATGGCCAACAGCACGCAAGCTGTCGGGAGTGTTCAGGCAAGCGTCCTCTAATATTAACAGCACCTCCGAGACTTCCCGTGAAGTGCGATGAGGTCGCGGCTATATCTCCTCGCATGACTCTTCGTCGGAATCGTGGTCTTCATGGGCGACCGTGACATCATTAATAATCTCTTGATTGGTCAGGAGACCACTCGTGGCGACACCATGATCAATCGCGATGTAGTCCTGAAAGGTCACATCTGTGGGAAGGACAGCATCGAAAGTAGGGCAGTCATCGTCGGTGGACTCTGCCGCTTTTTCGGCGTTGCCATCACAGTAGCGCACGATGGTGGTGGCATGCAAATACGGTCACAATGAAAGAAAAAGAGAACTCCGCATGAAGAGATGGTTCCGACACGACAACACAAGGGAAAATGGCGTCGGAGGCGCTGAGTGGAGAAGAAAGAAGACGCCGACGTTTGGTGACGCTGCGATCGCCCCCACTAGTTGATGATGATGGCGATGCCACTCAGGTTTCGGTTTCACTCCAGTGGTGCCAGCGCTGCTTTATCACACTTTTGTGTAGCAGCAGCCGTACGCATTTGTCCGAATTAAGCGGTGCGGAGCCGAATTCCGACGAAACAACGAAGGTTTGGTCCCATAGATTAACATGCACTTTGGCCGGGACCAATAGAGCCGTCCGAATTAGCCGAATTTCCGAATTAACGGGTGTCGAATTAACGAGCTTTTACTGTACCCCTTCTACTCTATTAGACTTGTTTATCACAAGTAGTACAAACAGTACGTTACAGGCAGGCGTCCTGCGTGCCCCTATAAGTGGTCATTTGCCCATATATCTAGTCATAGAAAACATCACCAGTGTAAGGAGTCAAATCCTTCCTGCCGTTCACTTTCAACAAATTAATCCGCGAACGCTATCTTCTTTTAGAGAGGAAATTAGAACTCTAAATTGGGACAACGTTGTATCTAGTTCCTCTGCTGATCTTGCTTATGATTGTTTTATTGATACTCTATATTCTGTGTATAAAAAAAGATTTTACTTACAAAGCTTTAAAGAGACCAAAACGGGTGCGCAAACTTTGGATTCCTTCCACAATACTCAATATGATAAAAGAAAAAAATTGGTTGTATCAAGAGTTTCTGGTAAAGCGAGACCCGGATAAATTTAAAGCTTTTAAAGTATACAGAAATAAACTCACTAAACTACAAAAACAAGCTAAACGCGATTATCACTTCAAGATGTTTGACGGTGTCACCGATTTTAAGCAATTATGGAACAAACCTAATGCTATTATATCTACCAAACAAGTGTCTAATGCTATTAGTGAGCTGGTGATCAAAAATAAAATATGAAGGGCGCAGTACTGGCAAACAAATTTAACGAGTACTTTATCTCACTAGTTGACAGTAGTCATAATTGCGATTCATCAGGTTATTTGCCTCCTGCTTTAAATAATTCTGTGTTTGCTAATCCTACAGACGTGCAAGAGGTCATCAGCATTTCAAATTGAGTAAAAGCGAGGACATAGATGGCTTAAAATTAGAACCTATAATATACATTTTTGATCTCATATGCGTCTGCTTAGTACATATTTATAATCTTGTGTTCACCGCTGGGCTGTTTCCTCAGAGAATGAAAAACGCTAAAGTAACGGTTATATATAAGGGTGGGGACAAAAGCAATTTAGGAAACTACAGACCAATTTCGATTTTACCAGTTTTCTTTAAGGGGTGTGAAAAACTTATTTTCATTCGGTTATCTAATTTCTTTAATAAACACAACATTATTACGCCGTCCCAGTTTGGTTTTCAGTCAGGCCTCTCAACCGAAAGTGCCTTACTATACCAAAAGGAATTGATTCTAAGAAATATAGAAGCAAAAAAACTTACCCTAGGAATATTTCTAGATTTCTCGAAAGCTTTCGATAGAATAAACCATAATACTATGCTAGAAAAAATTGACTGTTATGGACTTCGCGGTACCGTTTTAGCTTTAATAAGAAGCTATTTATCTAATAGGAAACAATGTGTATCAATCAATTGAGAGCTATCATCATCCATGAACGTTAAGAATGGTGTACCTCAAGGTAGCATTTTGGGACCCCTATTATTTAATATTTTTAGCCACGATATTGTACGTATTGACAGCTCTGTAGAATATGTAATCTACGCGGACGATACTAGTAAATTTTTTTCTGAGGAAATGGCTGATGACCTCATTGTTTCTGCTAATGAAATACTAAATAAAATGTATGCCTGGACTGTGGCAAATTCTCTGCACATTAATTGCTCTAAGAGCAAGGCTGTACTGTTCTGTGCGAAAGCCAGGTCATTTGAAACGTCTCACAAACTAATACTTAATAACGTTGAAATTAAACTTTGTCACACAGTTAAAACTCTCGGTGTCCATTTTCACGAACACATGGCATGGAATTACCATGCCGAACACATTATTCACAAACTGTTAAAGTTTTAGGTGTGTTGCATCGATGCCAGAACATACTACCTGTGAAACAAAAAATATTAGTGTACAATGCTCTTTTTTCTTCACATTTACACTATTGTCATCTGGTCTGGTCTACAGGCTCTAAAGCATCTCTAAAGAACCTGGTCGTGTTACAAAGAAATGCCTTGCGGTGCATTGAAGGTGTATCCTATAACGCACACACTGCTTCAATATTTGCAAAATATAGAATTTTAAGAATTATCTGTCATTACGAATACCAGCTTTTGCCAGCTTTTAAATCAGAAATACGCAGAGGAAGTATCTTTTTACGCACCTTTGCTACCTTGCAACCAAATCCTGCCAGTCACGTTACTCGGTGTACGGAGACTTGGCACGTACCTTGTCCTCGCACAAACTATGCATTTCAAACACTACGTTACCGCCTTCCAAGTGTGATGAACAAATGAATACTAACAACTGATAATCTGCATATATTGTCTAAAACTGAAATGTTAAATCGGATGTGCTAATTGTGTTGTAAATGAATGTTGGGTGATTTCAGCGATGGTTATTCAGTTTTTATTCTTTCATGCACTGCTTTGTAATGAATATTTTTGTACGTATTTCAGAGTTGTCATTCTATTATTTGCTGTATTGGGCCACATGTGTGTTTCTTTTTGTAATGTCGCTTTCCGCTGCCTGTAATTTTTGTAAATTTGAAGTTTAGATTTTTTTCTGGGTGAAGGGGCCAGTCAAGCTGTGAAATGCAGCTTTTTTCCCTTCGCACCAAACCACGTATACAGTGTATTTTCGTGTACTTGTCACGTGGTTGAATGAACTCAAACCGGATAAAAGAAAGGCTGCAGAAATTGAAACTGTGATTTTAAAAAAATCGATTTTTTGGCCATATTTCGCGATACGAAAGCCGCGTCTCAACCAAGAAAGTAGAATCGTGGCCTCTAAAATTGCAGAAAATTGTTCAATGGCTGTTGCTACTATGGCTCTCACTACTTTCGTTCTGCTGCTACTGGTGTTGGCAGCCGTGTAGTAAAGGCAACGGTGGGCACTGTAAAGGTGACGTTTAAAAGACCACTCCAAGGTGCCGGTGATTTGAAGTCCAGTAACACGATGCGTACCATTAAAATTTATTTGATTTCAGAGTAAGCACCTTCCTAGGCACAAAACTAGCACTACGAGGTTTCTGGAGCGCTATTTTAACAATCAAAGTCGACTTAATATTTGCCTTCAGTGTCCCTTTAATGAAGCCATTCAATGGTTACTCAAAAAAGTGTTGCAATGCCCTTTTAAAGAACCACTTCCCGAAGTGCCCCGAGCAACTCAACTTACCTGTACTCGTGGGGTC
This sequence comes from Rhipicephalus microplus, assembly GCF_043290135.1. Classification (NCBI taxonomy): domain Eukaryota; kingdom Metazoa; phylum Arthropoda; class Arachnida; order Ixodida; family Ixodidae; genus Rhipicephalus; species Rhipicephalus microplus. The sequence continues at coordinate 149,535,799 of NC_134704.1, read as the reverse complement.
GTAGTATGCGCCCTGCTTGCGATTCATGCCTAGCTTGGTGCGCACGGCAGCTGCGTAGTCACGACTCGTGGTCACAAAGAGCACGGCCATGTTGCGCGACAGGTTGCCTAGCACTTGTATCACATCACTCTCCAGCAGCCGCAGCGTCAATTCCTGGCCTTCTGCACAGATGACAGCAAATACCCAAATGGGGGAGTCAAGGACCAAAGCTAACTGGTTTGTCACATGGGACACACTAAGCAAAGTACCGTACTTACTATATAGACTGCTTATAATGTAAGTCGCGGGAGTCGGGAATATCCGCTTTATAACCAAAACAACCTTTTTCAAGCAATATAAGAGCCCCCTGCGGGTGCGCTCGATTGGTTCCCAGTTTATTTTCGGCCTGTGTGTTGATAAAATCTTGTGGCCAGTGTGTTGATAAAATCTTTGTGCCTGAAAAAAATGGTGTGCACCCACATGACCTGGAACGATTCACCAGACGTATTCGTGCTGAACTATGTAAGGTGGAGTTGTGCTACCTTAATTACCTTGAACTACGTAGAGGAAGCAAGACTACACATTAAGTGAGGACTCTGATTACGTGTCGACTCCGCATTACGTAGCTCAGCACGAACACATCTGGGGGATCATTGCACATCATGTGGGTGCACACCATTTTTTATAGACACAAAGATTTTTATCAACATGCAGCCAGAAAATAAACCGGGAGTTAAGTGAAGCGTTCCATATTAAAAATATGGGAAAGAAGTGCGTCAGCCACGCATCAATCACAATGTCTGATAAACAATTCGAATTCTTTAAAGGCACGTGCAGGTATCTATCCTTCTACAGTTGTGAGACACCAGTCTCAAAATTTGATGTTAGTGTCTTATTTTCATGATGTAGTGTGAACAGATATCTTTGGTTCTATTTCCCAGGTGTTCAGGACCACCATTGGAGACGTTTGTTAGTCTCGAAAATAAAAGAGCATTTGGTTGTTTTCAATAGATCAGTTGCGAGTCTGCGCCTATGGTGTTTGTCTCTTCTCGTCTTTTTTGTTGAGCAAGCAGAAGCCATAAATCATGGCAAGTGAACGAATACCTGCCGCTTGCCTGCTCTCAGCGTCGAAAACTTATCTAGGTAAGCCACTTCACTGGTTAGTACACTATAATCTCAATATAACGAACTTCAGGGGACCACGGCACTTTGTATTGTGACGAGGTTTATTAGTCGATAAGGACAACGGCAAGACAGCGTGAAGAACCATCCAACAGAGATCAGCACAGCAGCAAGCCGAAGCACGAGCCGAGAGAGCCGGGCGTTGGCGATGCTGCTCGCCGCAGGCACATCTTCTTCTTCACAATCGCCCCCGCTGAAAAAGGAGCCATCCTGGCGACTTAAGAAGTTTCGGGCAGAGGTTCATGGTATGGTTTCAGTCGGAAAACATGAACAATGTCACGTGCGCGCCGGCGCATGTCGTCCGATTGGGAAACTGGCTCAATTAGGAAATTAACCGGAGAGGTTTTCATCAAAACGGTGTAAGGCCCCTCGTACCGGGGGACAAGTTTCGAGGAGAGTCCCGGTGTTTGGTGTGGAATGGCGAGCCACACAAGAGACCCTGGGGCATAGCTGGGATCTGAAAGGGCGGTGCTACGGTGTTCTTTCTGGCGCTGCTGCTCTTTCGAGGTGAACGCACGGGCGAGCTGGCGGTACTCTTCGGCTTGTCGAGCAGCATCGGAGACAGGTGGGCACCCGGAAGCATCAGGACGGTAGGGTAGTAGGGTGTCGATTGTATGGGAAGGCTTGCGTTCATAAAGAAGAAAGAAAGGTGAGAATCCCGTGGTGGTTTGTACTGTGGTGTTATATGCGAATGTGACGTATGGGAGAACACGGTCCCAAGTTGCTATGATCAGATGCCACCTACATTGAGAGCATATCACCCAGCGTTCGGTTAAACCGTTCCGTTAGCCCGTTAGTGTGCGGGTGGTATGCTGCCGTTTTCCGATGAATGATGTGGCATTCCTAAAGCACAGTGCTGACGACCTCGGAGAGGAAAGCGCGGCCTCCTTCACTAAGGAGCTCTCGAGGTGCACCATGTCGAAGGATAAAACGACGTAAAATGAATGAGGCGACATCCTGAGCTGTAGCGCTCGGCAAAGCGGCTGTTTCGGCGTAGCGTGTCAGGTGGTCAACTGCCACTATAATTCACCGATTACCATCTGATGTCAATAGAAGGGGGCCGTAGAGGTCAACGCCCACGCGATCAAATGGCTTGGCAGGGCATGGAAGTGGCTGAAATGCCCCAGTCGCACGTGGTGCTGTTGATTTGCGTCACTGACAGTCAGAACAGCACTGCACGAATTTGCGTACAAAATTGTACATGCCGCGCCAGTAATAGCGATGGCGAAGACGTTCATATGTTTTGAACACCCCGGCATGGCCACATTGCGGATCGTCGTGAAGAGAGGCACATACTTGTGATAGTAAAGTGCGTGGAATGACCAGTAGCCACCGGCGGCCGTCGGGAGCGTAGTTGCGTCGATGAAGAAGTTGATGTCGGAGGGATCGAGATACTGGAAGGTTGGGCGTGCCAGATAGATATTCGATAAGACATGCGATCCACGGGTCATGACGTTGTTCGGTGGCAATCGAGTCGAGATTTAGCGATGACAAGGCCTCGATGCCAGTGTTTCCGCACGTCGGATCTGGTGGTAAAGGTGAGCGGGACAGGGCATCAGCGTCAGAGTGTTTGCGTCCGCAGCAGTATACGACGCGAATGTCGTACTCCTGGATGCGGAGTGCCCATCGCGCAAGGCGGCCAGAAGGGTCTTCTAAAGTGAAGAGCCAGCAAACCGCGTGGTGATCAGTTACTAGATCGAACGGGCGGCCGTATAAGTATGGCCGGAATTTTCCAAGCGCCCGCACCAGAGCCAAACACTCTTTTTCTGTCACGCTGTAATTAGTTTTGGCTTTCGTAAGAGTGCGGCTAGCGTAGGCTACAACGTATTCTCAATAGCCGGGCTTTCGTTGAGCGTGGACAGCGCGCGCGCGCGTGTGCACTTGGGTAGGAGCCGTCGGGTCGAAGTGGCGAAGAATAGGTGGGGAGGTGAGCAGACGGCGTAGAGTAGTGAAGGCAACGTCTCATGCAGGGGACCAGGAAGAGAGTTCACGTCACCACGAAGAAGATGGGTTAATGGTGACATGATAGATGCAAAATTGCGAACAAAGCACCGGAAATACGAGCATAGGCCTACAAAACTGCGAAGTTCTTTCATGGCCGTCGGCTTGGGAAATTCTGCGACTGCTCGAAGTTTCGCTGGGTCAGGTAATATGCCGTGCTTGGAGACGATGTGGCCTAGTATGACGAGCTCGCGTGCAGCGAAGTGGCATTTTTTCCGGTTAAGCTGTAGGCCAGCGTTGGTCTGAGCAGTGAAAACGTGCCTGAGGCGAAGGAGGTGCGTAGGAAAATCATGGGAGAAAACCATGACATCGTCGAGGTAAACCAGGCACATATTCCACTTGAGGCCACGTAGCGTATTATCCATAAGACGTTCAAACGTGGCAGGCCCGTTACAAAGCCCAAAGGGCATGACGTTAAACTCGCATAGTCCGTCAGGTGTAATAAATGCAGTTTTTTGGCGACCGGCTTCTGCCATTGGGACTTGCCAGTAGCCAAACTGCAAATCTAGCGACGAGAAAAATTCTGCTCCCTAAAGGGTGTCGATGGCGTCATCAATGCGCGGCAAAGGATAGACGTCCTTGCGGGTTATCTTATTCAAACTACGATAGTCCACGCAAAATCGGATAGATCCGTCTTTCTTACGCACGAGGACGACAGGAGAGGCCCAGGGACTGTGAGATGGTCGAATGACGTCTTTACGAAGCATATCTTCGACTTGATCGTTGATGACACGGCGCTCTTCAGCGGAGACACGGTATGGTCTTTGACGCAGTGGCTGGTGTAGGCCGGTGTCAACATGATGTTTGACTTGTGACGTGCGGCCCAGTTTCGGCTGCGACACATCGAAAGAACTCCTGAACTCTTGCAGAAGATCCAGCAGGTCGGCATTTTCGGTGGGAGTGAGAGTGTCGGCGATGGCGCTGGAAAACGTATCATTGGACGACTCCCCGAGTTCCGACAGTACTTTTGGGTGCTCGCAGTAGTCATCCGAGACATTAACCAAAGCCGAAGGATCGAGATCCTGCACGCGGCCGAGACATTCCCCCGCCAGCGATGTGACAGGTGTGAAAAGCGGATTGCTTACGAACATATTGCTTCTTCCGGTGGCAAGGTCAATTGTTGCGAAAGGCAGCGGCAGAGCTCGACGACCCTTGAAGATATCGGAAGGCATAAAAAGGCATGTAGTGTCAGTGTAGGCCTTGCAAGAAACGGGAACAAGGGCGAAATTTCCAGGTGGGATATTGGTATCTTCATGAACGAGCAACTTCGGCGGCTGATGAAGAGCGTCAAGTAATGGGACATCACACACACACAAGGGTGAAAACTCAACTTCAGTGCGAGCGCAGTCGATGACGGCATTATGGCGGGATAGGAAGTCCCACCCGAGGATGACGTCATGCGAACAGACAGCGAGAACAATAAATTCCACGATGTAAAGAATGCTTTCGATGGACACTCTTGCAGTGCAGGCTGCGAGAAGCGTTACTTGCTGTGCGCTTGCGGTGTGAAGGGACAGTCCCGAAAGCGGCGTCGCGACTTTGCACAATAAACGGCAGAGATTAGCGGCAATAACAGAAACTGCTGCGCCGGTGTCCACAAGGGCGAAAGCACAATAACCTTGAACAGTTACTGCGACTACGTTAGCAGGAGAGGGGCTAGGGCTCAGATAGTTCGAAAACGGCGCAGTTCTTTCCTCTTGAACTGCGGTGCTTAGTTTTCATGTTCGGAGGGTCCGGGCCGGCGACGCATGGGGGAGGGCGATCGCCGACGAGGAGACGGTGCGCACTGCGGCTGGAAGTCAAGGTGGTCAGTAGGGGCATAGCGAGGTGACGAGACCGGCCCGTATTGGTCGAAGGGTTGGCTGCCAGGTTTCGACGACCGGGCATAGTTGCCGAACGTCTGAGGTCGACGGCGGCAGTAGCGGGCAACGTGTCCGGGAGTGAAGCAGGCGTAGCAAATTGGTCGGTTATCGGGCGTCCTCCATGGATTGGCGACTGGTGGTGGTGCCGCCCAAGGTGTAGTATAAGCAGCCGGGTGTGCAGGCTGTGAGCGCGTGATGTAGGGCAGTTGCGGAAGCCTACGCACAGCGTCTGCATATGTGAGCGGGGCGGCTATGGGCTGCATCTCTTGCAAACAGGCGACAGGAGGAGCCACAGGCTGCGCTGCATATGTTAGGGGCGTGGCCACAGGCTGAATCGCTGGCAGATAGGCGACAGGGGCACCTACTGGCTGTGCGACACGCGGGCAGTGGACACGGCTAGATAGAGAGGCGGCTCGCAGTGCTTAACGGGAACAGCTTGCGCAACCTCTTCCGATATAGCAGTGCGAAGCGGGGCGGGTAGACGGGTGTTGGTCTCGTGAGCAAAAGGCACTAGAGAAAGTTGGTGGGCGACTTCCTCACAGACGAAGGCTCAGACTTGCTGAAGCAATGGTGAATTGTCAGGCATGGAGTCCAAACTGGACAACGACTCACCACCACGCTGAGGTTGTCGAGTCAGAGAGCGTTGCTTGTTCAACTCGTCGTAGCTCTCACACAAGCTGATGATTTCAGAAATTGTGCTCGGATTTCTAGCCAAGAGCATTTGAAATGCGCCATTGTCGATGCACTTCAGGATGTGTTTGACCTTGTCCGACTCGGGCATGATGTCATTCGCGCGTCAACATAGGTCGATGACATTCTCAATATAGCTGGTGAAATTTTCGCCAGTCTGCTGAGAGCGGACAGCCGGCCGACCAAACACTTCAGCACATGACGTCTTGAAGACGCTCCATGTGGGGATGTTGTGTTTGTGGTTGTTAAACCACAATTCTGCGACACCGGTGAGATAAAATATGACGTGGCCGAGCTTGTCGGCTTCATCCCACTTATTATTGGCGCTCACCAGCTCGTAGTGCTCAAGCCAGTCTTCCACGTCGGTCCCATCCGCACCGCTGAAGACCTTCGGGTCCCGTAGCCTAGGATGACCAGGGCAGTTGAACTGGGGCGACGATGCCGATGGGTTGGCGTTGTCAGTCATGACGGGCGATAGCGTGCGGCTTCGCGGCTCCAGGGTGTAGCGACGGGGATAAACAGCACCCTCCACCAAATGTGACGAGGTTTATTAGTCGATAACGACAACGGCAAGACAGCGCGAAGAACCGTCCAGCAGAGATCAGCACAGCAGCGAGCTGAAGCAAGAGCTGAGAGAGCCGGGCGTTGGCGATGCTGCTCGCTGCAGGCACATCTTCTTCTTTACAGTTTGTTATTTTAAAAGGTCTTTATAGTCAAAGCCCAAAAATTAACCTAAATACTTACTTTCCAACGACCAAAACGACTTACCTTTACAAAGGTGGTTCCTTGAACTTGTTTTTACGATAAAAAACAAATGCGCAAGTAAACACTGACAAATGCACGTTTCATTGAAAAAGTCTGATTTTTTCTTTAACGCATGCAGCACAAACTTTGCAGCACGAAGGCCTCCCGCTCATCCACATTCTCCTTAGTAAATTGCTTCTTCGTCGCAAGCAGAGATAACTCATTGTAGTAGCACCACAGCGCGAACGCTGACTTGCTTTGCAGGCGCGATAAGTAAGGACCGAAAATATCAACATGACTGACAAGGCCTCCTCAGAGAACCCCTATACCCCATTGGCCGTCTAGATCGCATGTAGAAGTGACAAAGAGAAGACATACCCGAAGCGTCGCGGCTATCATCACTTCTTCGGAAGAAAAAGAGCTAAAAAAGAAAATTCCTCGCGTTTCGTTTTCTGCTCCCTCGCTGTCTCAGGTTTTCCGTGCCTGTGCTTCTTGCTCCCCAACTCCCACTGCCCTCTGCCTCGCTGACCTTGCCCTCCCAGGTTGACTTCGCCCCTCGCCTCTGCGCTTGTAAACCTGCAGCATCGCAATTTCAGTAAAAAAAAAAAGAAAAAAACTCGCCCTTTCGTTTTTCCCCCCCTTCCACACTGTCGCGCGTTTTCCGAGAAGCAAGAACTTCGTTCACTGCGTTGTCTGCTTGGGTATCCCTCCGGTGATCGGTCGTGATGGATTTCAGAACATCAGCCTGAGGTGTTGTTGTTAATATAACTTGGAACTAATATTAGCGCTCGTTATTCTGAAAAGTTTGGTATTCTGAAATACATAGTAGTGAAATGATTTCACATTAAAACTACTAGCTGTCGGTGCGGGATTTTTTTAAAAGTTCGTTAAATTGGTGTTCCTTCTACAGAGATTTTACTGTAGGTTGAATGAGCGCCCCATATTCACACCTTGCGCGGCACTGTCAAGATTGTGGGTGCATTCCAGAGCTCAGCAATACTTGCGTGCTTTTCCAGAAATATTGGAATAATAGAAGCCTTCCATATCTGGAAAAATGCTTCCACGTGCGTCAGCCAGCCATCTATTAACCTACAAACCAGTGAAGTGGCTTACTTAGCTAAGTTTTCGACGCTGAGAGCAGGCCAACGGCAGCCACTTTTCTTTGGTTTTCCACGAAAGAAAGTGCGGGGATTATGTCAGTAAATACGATACACCACAGTAGTTAAGCAGTTGGAAGAGCAATACGCCTCAAGTTTTCTTCCTTTCCCACAGTACCAACCAACTTAATTGTACCAAATTACTTCTTCAAGTTTTTCTATACTCGGCAACAACTTTCTGTAGCAGCACAGCCAAAGCTACGGGGGCGGAGCTTCTGCACAGGTGTTACTACGCCAAGTAATCCGTTTTGGTGCGATCTGGGTTTGGGTTCCGCAAGTGCATCCAACGTGTACGTTTTCGCACGACCACCACGCATTGAATCTTACATTTATCTGGGAGGAAATAAATAAAATGTTCTTTTTTAATGAGAAAGAACACGAAGCTTCTTTGAAGATCTATTTCAGAAAAAAAAAAGTCTGGCCGAGCAGGTACTGGGCGATTGGAACAACGCAAAGTCAAGACACCATTTCCTGAATTTCAGTGCCTACTTGGTTGGCATCATTGTTTTCCTCCTTTTAGAGACGCAAGAACTCTCTGGAGATGCTCACGTTACTTTTTTTTAGTGGACGCACAGGGAATGATGAAGCACAAAAATCATGGCACTGATCGTTCACGAGCGAGCGTTTGACTTTCCCTCATAAATCTAAGTGGGTGAAACGCATTCTTTACTCGACCAAGAACGCTGCTTTTGCACAGTCAACAACCAAGAACGCTGCTTTTGCACAGTCAACAGGGTAATACACATGAATGCGTCTGTTACCCAGGCAAAGCACAAAGAACCACTCCCTCCATATAGGCCGACGGGAGCGGTGTTACGGTGCGTGATCTTCAACGTTATTGTATCAACAACATCAGGCAGCCGAAAAACCAACCACGTATGCAACGCTATTTAGGAAAAGGGTCATTTGTTTTACGTACGGTTTCAAATCTCACTTATTCTTCCAAGCAGCGCTGGTGTTGCTGAAGACTGGCAAGTCGCCGGTGTCACTTTCGAGGTGGCTATAGCGATTAGAGTTCTGCTTTCCTTGATATCACTCGTGCACAAATTCTCGGCAATTGCATATGCGGTAAACAAAATATTTCACGACGCACCACTGTCTTCGTTTCCCCCTGCTCGATGAATACAGATCACCTAATGAACACGCACTCATGCTCGCTCACAAAGTTTGATGTGAACTTGCTGCAGCCGAGTGAGGCCATCGCTGCTTACCAGGGCAGGAAAAAGGTGAAATGGCACCAGAAAACCAGAAAACTAAAACAGCAAAGAACAAAAAACCTGCATGTGATATCCTTTCTGATAATAATGCAAACAATATGAAACATACCATTTACATCTTTACTTTTTATATTTTCCATTATTGTAGGCAGTATGCAAAAGTTAGCACTCGCGGACTACATGCAGAAGCATAGTAAAAAAGGGCTGCAAGGGCTTTGAAGCCTTGGCTGTGCTGCCACAGAAAGTTTTCGTCGAGTATAGGTGGCTCTTAGTGTGCTTTATGACGGTATGCCTGTTTGGAAAACTGCCAGTCTGTGTACTGAAAACTTGCCCTGTATAGTGCTTAAAAAAAAAAAAAAGATGAAAAGGCCCAGCACTTGCGTAAAGCGAGTGCTGAGCTGAGGACATATGCATGCCTTTTTAAGGCCAGTAAAAAAAGTGTTACTTGACAGGGTGAGCCCCTGCTTATTATAGTGCTTCAGGCCTAACCAGAATGCCTTCAAGCCAAGCAGAGATCCTGACCAAGGCAAATAAGCATAAATTTATTGCCCTGAGCAACAAAATGCTTCGACAGTGAATTGTCATCAGTACAAGCAACAGTGATGCACTGTTCCCCCCCCCCCCCTCCTTTGTGTGTGTGTGTGCTTCTGCTTACCCGTTTCTTGTGGCTGCAGTCAAAGTGGCTTCATAAGCTTTAATAAAAGGTCAAGATTGTTTCCAAGAAAGTTGCCCAGACTGCCACCAGCTCCCACAACCATGCTAGGTTTAAAAAAATTTTCAACACTATTACCAGACATGTAGACTTTCCCCAACAATTCCAGGTTGATAGACACACTTAGCATCCCCTCTTTGCTAGCGAAATCAGCACCTTAGCACTAGCAATACTTAATGCAAGATCGGGAATGTCAAAAGAATTTTCTTAGACCTCCCATATGGCTTCTCTAACAAGAAGTAAATAAATAAAAAAAAGAAGAGGTTAGCTCCCCTGATTTGTGTAGTTGGATAGAACGTTGGAACACTATGAAATTTTCTTCTCAAAGATGCACCTATGTGTGCACCAAGTCCTCACATTCCTGACTTATGTCACAAACTGGACGGCTAGTGCCTTAATGTGCGCTTTGTCCACTTTAGCATGACGACATCTGCGGTATTTACTGCAGCAGGGTACTGTATTTGTGCTCATGCCGCTTTACTGGCATCTCGCCACTCCATGGCAACTGTGCTGAAAGACTGAGGACACACACACACACACACAAAAAAAAAAAAAAAAAAAAAGAGGGACGGCGCCGCGGCGTTTGCCCCATTGAAGAACGGCAACTTTAATGGGATCGCAAGCATCGCAGCTCACTACGACCAATGACCTTGCTTTCCGTGAGCATTGCGGAGCTCAAAACAGAGCAACCATTTTTTAATGCATGGCGGTGATCATCTACCATGCTTCGGTGGACCGCATGGGGCCTCTCCAAATTTTTCAAGCTTTATCTGACTACAGGTGACATTTTTTTTGTTGTTGTATTCATGCCAGAAAAGCTACAAGTCACAGACCTTAGAAAGAAAATGTGAGCAACGAAGAAACTTGTCTGACATACCTCTCGGTGTCTGGATCGTGAAACTGATGCCTCGATTCGAGACTGTGACCCAGTGTTCACCCGGTGCGGCCTTGTAGGAACCAATGCGGATGCTGCGACAGCTGAAGCGCATCTCCGAATTCGTTGGTGCAGCGGAGTTGCTCCCGCCAAAGCTTCGAGGAACATCCGAGTGCGTCGACGTGACCACCACCACTGCACCTCGGCCATCGCCGCGTGGGCTTTCTGGTGGCGTCTCCTGCACCCGCTAACACCAACGCACCAGTTAAGACGTGGTGCATAGAATCCGCCATTGCGAGAGTGGCAAAACGCCAGGAAAAAGGTTTTAGAACTACAGTGGTACTCTGATTATACGACTTTCAGAGGACCATCCAAAACCGCCGCATAATCTAAGCGTCGTATAATCGAAAAACAAGAGAGGCAGTCACACCGAGCCTTACCCAAAATATGGGTACAGAATGGCTGAATAAGCTCACGACATGACCTTGTGCCTCTGCTAGAATGGTAGATTAATTTCTTCTAGCCAGCGGCAGCTAATGACCGCGTTACTTAGTTGAAGGAAGTGCGAGCAAATCTTTATTTTAAACTTAACGACCTGCATAAATATGCACATGATCCAGGCATATGTAGAAGTTCATGAACTTCTAGTAGAATGAACTTTCGATTCCAAGAAGACTCTACTTTTCTAATCGTCAAGCTAGAACGCAAGTTCATACTTTGCCCTCGCGAATATTAGGTCAACATTTCATTCAAGGTGTTTTTTTTTTTCCTTTCGACTGGAATCTTAATGTCGTCGTAAAGCTGCATTGTGTAACCAAGGTTTTTAATACATTATTTCTGTGGGGATTTTGCCGGGCCCGAACCGATTCGTCGTGAAACTGGGGGACGTCTAATCGAAGTTGCACTGTAATAACACTTGTTAGACAGCCAAATACAGTTGGCCCACATTCGGGCGTCATGCATTGGTGGCTATTGGGGGATCTGAAGAGCATCCAAAATAATGGGGCGGTAGTGGAGAAACGTAACTGAGTTAATGCTGTTAAACAGTGCATACATTTGCCAGAACCAGACAACAAGTCTGAATTATCCGATTTTTCACAATAAAGAGGATCAAATTACTGAGCGTTTATTTACCAGCCTGATGCCACAAGGGGCAGCAGCCCCATTTAGTGCTTTCATTGGTCTTCTTCTGAATCAATACGACTCTGAGCAGCCTCGTTTCTACTCTTATGAGAAAATAAATAGAATCTGATCACAGTTGACCACAGCACTCAAGAAAATAGCAAAAGAGTGCAGTTCACCAGGACACATGAAGATTTGACAGCACACTGAGAGTTTGTAGCGTCTGAGAAAGGCATTCACTACTGGAAGATGTGGAGGGATCACACTACAACAAGCAGCAATCGGGGGAAAAATTTGGGACTAGACTGCAGCATATCCAGAGCTGGAAATGAAAGCAGCAGATTTAAAAGAACTGTCTACTGCTTGGAAAAAAATTTCAGATTGTGGCGCAAATGAGAAAATCGTTCATTACATTGGCTGCAACGAGCATGCTTTTGTCCCATAAAAAGTAATTATAATTTTACTTTTATACTGAAAGTCGACAAAAAATGATCACTAGCGTCATCCAAACAACGATGTGGTCAATCTACTGGTAGAACAAGAAATCCCTGCAACTTGACTTATTTTGCATACAAACAAACATGTACAACTTGAAATTGTATTTTACGCACTTGAGGCGGCTTTAGGTTGCGCCAGAGAGTAATTTTAGCATCTTTTCTCAGGCGCTCGTTAGCGCTGCATTCGCATACCTGCAACAGGACAGAAACGCGAGCACTGCGTCTACTGCTCCTCATAAGAACAACAAAAGATGTTTGTGAGCCTTCAGCGACTAATAAAGTATTTGTTTTAATATTTGACAAAACCTTATCATGCCTGCAAAAACCACATGTGGTTTTAGTTTTTGACTTTCACCGGCAGTACAATTGTCATCGCCTCCAATGACCAGAGTTGTGGGCATGCATCCCACCGATGGAAGGAGACAAACGCCGATCTAAAAATTCCTGTTTTAAAAATATCTACCGTATTTACTCGCGTCATCCTCACACTCGCATAATTCTCACAACCCCGACATGCCCGACAAAAATACGATTTCTTTTTTTCCTCGAGTAATTATCGCACCCATGAAAATTGCCACAATAATGTCGTCTGCTCATTCCAGCCACTGATGATAGCGTGCGCTGCCTGGCGCCATCTCCTAAGCATAGAGTGTACTATCATTGCACCCAAATTCAATCCAATCCAATCCAAAGTGACAAGTGCGCGTTGCGGCGTGATTTGTATGTTGTGTCTGTAATCTTGTTACGTTATTAAGCGATGCAAAAGCTACACGGCTGCATTGAAGTTGAAAGTGATTGATCGTGCAATGATCAACAACAACAGGGCAGCCGGTAGGCCTTTCGGAGTGGACGAATTTTGTGTTCGCTACTGGTGACGGCAGCTGAAAGCCACCAAGACGTGTTGGGCGTTCCGTGTTCTTACGACTAGGATTGATGGTGAACTTTATTTATTCAGAAGGCAACTGCGGACGGTTCTGTTAAATGGCCATCAGCCTAATACTGACGTCCTTCGCTTACCTTTTGCAGACTCCTGTTGAGCAACGAACACTACCGCTACGCCCACAAGGTTCGCACACTGTATTCTAATTCTCGACTATTTGATTGCGCCTTTTGTGTCTAAAATAAATCGTGCCTTGTGTTGAACCTGTGCTTTTATTGTTGAGGTAAGTCTTAATTAGTACTTCTCAAAGCTTGCTCTTAGTTGCTGGGGTGAGAATCCCGGCTTGCGGCCACTTCGGTTTTCTTTTTCACTCTGTACGTTTTCGTGGAAAGTTTTCCCCGCGTAATTCTCGCACCCCTCAACTTTGCATCGCTTTTCCGCCAAAAGAAGTGCGAGGATTATGAGAGTACAGTTGAAACCCGCAATAACGAAATCGGCGGGGAAAGCACATAATTTTGCTCTTGCGGGAATTTCGTTGGCGTGAAAATGCGGCAGGAAAAAACATGAAATTTACAAAAAAAGAACATTTTATTTCCACAAGGCAGTAAGTTTACTTTGGCGGGTCTTACCATGCAGCAATTTCATGCCTCTCGACGGCTGCTGTCGTCGTCGTGCTCACCAAAAACATGCGAATTGTGTTGAAGGCATTCAGCACATCCTGCGGACTTGTTGTTTTCTCTGGATGCTCCGGTCGTTGCTCATAGGGATCGGCCACCTCGCACACGCTACTGACGATGGCTTCATCAGTCACTTCGTCGTGCATGACGACGCCTTCGTCCGCGCAACCGAAATCATGGACGCTGGGGCCATTGGGAATCTGTTTTGCCACGGCACAAAGTTCGCCCCATGCACTGATCAGTGACAGTGGCACTGCGCTATTACCAGTACCGTCATCAAGTGCGCCTACAGGCGGACCTTCTTCCGGTTCTGCCGGATCAGTGCATGATGCCTGCGGAGTGACAAGGCCGGCGTGGGTGAAGCGATTCATTATCACGGCTAGACTCGTCGCAATCCATGTGGCAGCGATCATCTCTAGCGCCATGAACAAGTCCAGGTCAATGGGCGTTTCATATGTATATTCAGCAGCAAACGCTCAATCGGCCTCTCTCTGTAAGGCAACTTCATGCTGCGAATAACTCCCTGATTGAGAGGCTGCAGCACCGAAGTGCAGTTTGGTGGGAAAAACACGAGGCGCACGTTTCCGAGCTGCACGTCGACGTGATGGGCGCTACAGTTGTCGAGAAGAAGGCAGACTGACCTGTTTGTCTTCCGCATGTCGGCATCGAAGGACTGGAGCCAGCTGCTAAATATAGCCCGCGTCATCCACGACTTCAAGTTCACGATGTAGCTTACTGGCAGCCTGGGATTCCCCTTGAAACAGCGGGGATTCTTGCTTCTGTCAATAACGAGCAGTGGCCATTTCTCTGTGCCATTTGTGGGGTCTCGACACACTCGCCACACTCTCTTGACTCGCCACACTCTTGGAGTGAACGGACACAGCAGCCGCGGACGGTACAAACCAAACAACATACACTTATTTAACTAATTTACAACGACGATATCGTCCGCCGAATGATACATCAATTGTGATCAACCCACTAGGACATCCTTACACAATAACACGACAAAACATACGATAACATGACAAACACAGTAACACACCCAAGGTGGCGTCGCCAACGTTTGACCTATCACGTGGGCCTACCGCACGCGGCCCGCTGTGCCGTCCACGGCAGACCCACCTCGAGAGACAACCGTTCGCAGCAGCCGCCACGCGCAGAAGAGCTCCCTCAACTCTCAACTGCCACCAAGGCCTGCCTTCCGCCAGGGGTCACCGCCGGCGCTACCACTCTACCAACAGTGGTACTCAACGCGAACACAACGCCACCTATCACCCGGTGGGCGTCACCCGAAATGCGGCCTTGGGGCGACACATGTGCGCCACACGGCGCGAACAAATTTACAGAGGGTGTCAGCGGTAACCATGACCATCGACTCCGTCAATGCGCCGAAAGGCCGGTGCGACCTCTTCAAGAAGCGACACAGGCTGGTGTTCCGCAAGGTGTGTGATGAAAGAGGTACGGTTGACGAAAGTGTTGTGCAGGACTGGCGGTCTAGACTATCTGCGCGCCTTTCTATGTACGAGCCATGCGACATTTTCAACGCTGATGAGACAGCGCTGTTCTATAAGGCTCTGCCTGACAAGATAATCGCGTTTAAGGGGGACCCGTGCATCAGTGGAAAACGAAGTAAAGAGCGCGTGACAGTTTTTCTGGCTGCTAACATGACCGGCCCAGCGCGGCTGCCGCTGCTTGTGATCGGGAAGGCTGCGAAGTCAATATGTTTTAAGAATATTAAGCAGCTGCCTGTCGACTACCGGTTCAACATAAAGGCTTGGATGACTGCCGAACTCTTTCAAGCCTGGCTGCGCCAGCTCGACTGCCGCTTCGCGGCCAAAGCTCGGAAGGTGGTGTTCGTGCTAGGCAACTGTAGTGCGCACACGAAGGTGTCCAGGCTCGAGAACATTGAACTGCTATACCTGCCTTCGAACACAATGGCTTCCCTGCAGCCGATGAACCAGGGAATGATACAGTTCGTGAAAAGCCGCTATCGACGGCAGGTACTAGAACGGATGTTGCTCTACATGGAGTGAGGCAAGCAGTACAGTCAAGCCTCATTAGTGCGTACCAACTTTAAGTGTACTAACGGTTAAAACGTAGTAGCGACGAATCCCCAACCGAGTCTCATAGAGGATAATGCATTTGCGGGCCGCTTAAGCTGTAGTGTTCGGCCTATGCCTTTCGGTTAGTGCGTACACTGCGCACCGCGATAACATTTTGTGCGACAAAATTTTACTGCTCCGCTGAACTTGCAGACGCCACAATGTGCCGTGAACTGTTTTCCATCATGTTGATAAGTGCGAAGATCAGCCAATAGGTTATTACGAGTTCCGTGCGATTGCAGCGGTGATGCCGCAAGTAACCATCGGGGAAAAAATGATGGTGAAGTGGTGACCACGGACAAACGCGCCCGTATGACTTATCGCCAGCAAAAAGCCTTATCACAGTAAGCATCCACGGTTATCTCCTCAGGCCATGCCTCAGGCACGCGTGTGGCGTAGCGCCACTTTAGGCCTACTGCAGGCTTTTAGTGGGCGGCTACTTGAACGTGCTGGGCCGCCGATCGCTACCGCTTCGTTTTGCGGGACTGTGTTCAAGCACGCGCCACTTTATAGAAATGCAAGCAGCTCGCCGCCACGAAGTTTAGCGTTGCGGATCGCGGGCACCGAGAAACTCCGCTGTATTATGCCAACACGCGCACTGTACAGCGGGCGTAGCGCTTCTGTTACTATGCTGCACACTTTTATTTAGTGACAGCCGAAATGCGCCTTCGTCCGCTGCCAGGACTGCTAGAGCATCGCGGAGAACACATGGCTTGCGGAAAGCTCTTCAGCGCCCGTGTTAACCCAGCAGGCTACTCGCCAAATCAATGCAGCAAGCGGATCGGCAGTCACAGTGTGAGCAGAGTAAGCAAAGCGCTGCACGCAACTAGCAATGCAGTAAACGATTTGGCTCTCTGCTACTGTACAGTGTTTTGAAAAAGAAAACTGCAACAGTTTTTGCATAAAAGCAGACTGTGGAACAACTGTATCTAGGAAAGCAGATTGTGTCCGTCCTGACCACGCAGAAAGGAAAGTTGTTTTCTTCCTCCATGGTTCTGTTGCTGTACCACGCTGCATATCCCGAATCCCGCGGTGGTTTCGAAATGCTCACCGACGTTTCAATCGCGTGCTATTGAGCGGTTATTCGAGAATCAGAAACTTTTCTGTACCTTGGCAAAAAGAAAGAAATGGCTTTGCGGTGGGCACTTCAGCAATATTTCCCGCGGCACCGCGTTTCTACTTTTGTTGGCGGCGATGGCGCATGCCAGGGGATGCAAATTTGTAGCTGGTGGTTAATGCATAGTACGTTTAGTGCGTAGTTATGCTGCCATCCCCGGCAGATACTATTAATGGGGTTTCACTGTACGAAGTAAGCGCAATCCACATGCTGACACACGTGTGGAACAACACACTGCCTGAATTGTCGCAAACTGCTTTAGGCATAGTGGCTTTGTGCACGACGTTGCTGATCCTAGGGGGGTGGCCAATGAGGAAACCAACGAAAAGCAAGATGGCCGCTATGTAAGCATCATGACAGCTCATGTGCCCCTGGGCGATTACTTCACAATTGACAGCGATGTTGCTGTGGCCAGCACAGTGATTGACAACGATATCGTCGCCGAAGTCTTGAACGGCGACAGGGAATCGGCTGACGAAGATGTAAGTGATGCTGACAAGCGTCGACGCCACACTATGACGAAGGCTGCGCAAGCGTTGGCCGTTTTAGAGGACATACGCATGCTTTCCTCGGACAGCATGCGCCGACTAAGCCATTTGCAGGAACTTTGCAAAATTGTGACTTTGTCGCACATTGCGTCTATGAAGCAAACCGCAATCACAAACTTTTTTTAATAAATAAAAGTCTGATGATGTAGGGAAGATTTTGGAAGTGTTTTGTTGGTACTTGCCATAATTCGTACCCTCGGTTAAAGGAGGACACAGATTGTGGAGACCGAAAAATCGCGAAAAAACTCGTTCTTTTTATTGCGTTTTTGACATCTACAGCTGCTAGTGCACTTATACCGTGAATTCGATGCCTATATCATCATAATTTTAGCTGCCAAGACCCTTTATACGGCGCTTTATAGCTAAACCTGAGCCGAAATTGACGTTGAAATCACACATTTTTCATGACGCGCCCCTGCCCTTTCATGTGTGCCAGTGCGGCCCGCTTGGTCTCATTTGAGAGAGCCATCTTTCGCCTTCAAATTCCTTCCAGAACGGGTCCAACTCAACCATTGGCAGCTTAGAAAATGTGCGGCCAAAAGAAGTATCACAGCGCCTTCCTATTTGCTACTTCGCGCACGTGACTTGAGCTTGCCTCCCTATTGGTGGGGGCTCCTGGCTTCGTCTGCTCCGGGTATCGAGCGCGCGCCATTTTGCCTCAGTGTTAGCGGAGAAGTTTCACGATGTCAAATACTGAGCGCAAATTCGACACGCGGCACAAGTTTGGTGAGAAAAAGGTGCGATGGACGCTAATCACGAATTTCAAGAAGCTCTCCGTGATACCGCAAAACCTCAGAGACGCTACACTCTCCACGTCCCATGGCGAAGCCGTCGATGCCACCACGGAAGGCCCAGCTACCGCATCAGTTGTCACGGAGCCTGTGCAAAGTGTCAGTCGCGGACTCTTTGAGCAGCGGTCGCGTGCGCCTAGATACTATCTATCGGCAGCAATCTGACTTGGAAGAGGAGCGAGTGAAAGCCGAAGATAAGTTATCGGAGTCGTCGTCGGCTGCAGCGACGGAGCGGAAACGCGCATTCGTGGGTGACGGTGCCAACGAAGCAGCTCGGCCGCCTGATGGAACCCCATCACAATTATAGAATTGGACACAGCGAACAGCGATTTGTTGGCATTTGCAAAGTGCAAGGCATGCAACGCAGACCTGCATTGCTGAGTAACTCAGGAGACAAATTGCAACTCGTGATTACGGAGTTAGACAAGGAGAGCAGAAAGGTGGGTCTTAAAATTTATCTGCAGAAAATGATAGTAATGTACAACAACCTCGGAAAGGAGCAGCGCTTCGAGATAGGTAATAGTGCACTTGAAGTTGTAAAAGACTATGTCTACTTAGGGCAGGTAATAACCGCAGAGCCGAACCACGAGATTGAAGTAACTAGAAGTATAAGAATGGGGTGGAGCACTTTCGGCAAGCACTTTCAAATTATGACAGGTAGATTGCCACTATCCCTCAAGAGGAAGGTATATAACAGCTGTATCTTGCCGGTACTTAGCTACGGAGCAGAAACCTGGAGACTTACAAAGAGGGTTCAGCTTAAATGAGGACGACGCAGCGAGCAATGGAAAGAAAAATGGTAGGTGTAACCTTAAGAGACAAGAAGAGAGCAGAGTGGATTAGGGAACAAACCGGGGCTAAGGATATCATAGTTGAAATCAAGAAGAGGAAATGGACATGGGCCGGGCATGTAGCACGTAGACAGATAACCGCTGGTCATTAAGGGGGGACGCGGCCTTTGAAAACCGAAAAATCGCGAAAAAGTCGATTTTCGGCAAACCACATATTCGGGCAGTATGTGTCATAAACTACCTTTTCTGTAAATATCAACGCCTAATTCGTCGCGAAACCATTTGAAATAAAGTTTAGAACATGCCGCGGCGGCCCTCGAGCGGCGCGCGAGCGCTCAAAATACCCCAACTTGGCGTGATCGCAGTTTCTCGACCGCTCGACGGAGCGCCGCCATTTTGGTGTTGTTTTGTTTGTGAATTCTTGCTCTTTCTTTCCCCGCCACCTGCGTCGCCGGCGGCAGCGCAGGAGAGGAGCAAGCCGCTCATGATTGGAGGGCTCGCGAGAGCTTTCAAGTTTCCCACGGCTGAGGCGCGCAGCTGGGATTGGGCGAAGCGCGCGCTCCCCAAGGACGCGGGGGAGCCCGCGACTGCCATTGGCTGCTGCGCGCGATGACGTAGCGCTCTTGCGCATAATGCGGCCGATGCGGCCGCTCGTCTGCTGCTCCTCCGTCCGGCGTCTTTGTGTTCCGCTCGCTTCCGTGTATCGTTGCAGCCGTTCGCATACTTTCCACGTTTCAACAGTCTTCGAAACGATTTTCAACCGTCTTTACGAAACGATTTTCAACCGTCTATACGAGACCGTTGTTGTGTTCGCTCACGATGCGGCCAACGAAAAAGAAGATGCTACAATCGTTCGGTGCAAGGAAGCGAGCTATGAAGCTTGTCCGCGCGGCGAGGCTCTCCGCTCGCACGTGCGCCGACGGTGATCGCGCCGACGGTACCTGTGGGGCAGCTTCTGCTTCATCTACGCAAGAGAGTGGTCGCATCGACGCGCCTAGCAACGGGACTCCTGCTCCGCCGGTGCAAGAATTTGTCGTTACAAGTGCGCCTGGTGTCTCGTGCTCATCGACAGTGGCTTCCGCATCTTCTCTTTCATCGGCCTCGAGAGCGATCGCGTCGTCAACTGTGCATTTGCGAACAAGTTTCCTGACGTGCGAGGAGAAAGAGGCGGCGGATCAACAACGCGCTGCTGTGCAAAGAGAACTTGGGGGCTATGCCAGCGACGGAGCGGAAATTTCAGGCAATGGAGCGCGATCATGAAGCTGCCACCGCTACAAGTGAAGGCGAAAAATTTTTCCTTGTGCAAATGGATGCCCTAGACGACCTGCTATCTCGGACCCCGTGCCACCGGTGCACCGCGATTGGGATGAAGGTACGAGGAGGCACCCAACTTGGACTTGCTGCAAAGCTTGAGCTAGTATGCTTGCATTGTGGAGTAGTTTCAAGCTCATGGAGTTCATCTCGTCAGGATGACACAAAGGCCTTTGATGTGAATGTAAGAGCCATTATGGCAACAAAACAAATAGGCAAGGGACAAACAGCTCTCAACGACTTTTGGGCAGAGATGAACGTGTCCCATCGTGGCCTCCATCACAAGACCTTTCAGAAGCACCTGAAGAAATTCAGGGAACCGCAGACACAATGCATAGAAAATTTCTATGCAGAATCTGCTTCTGCTGTAAAAGCCACTTACAAAGAAATGGATCAATATTTCACCAGGGATATAACAGTTTGTTATGATGGAACATGGCACAAGCGTGGGCACACATCCCAT
Source organism: Rhipicephalus microplus (assembly GCF_043290135.1). Taxonomy (NCBI): domain Eukaryota; kingdom Metazoa; phylum Arthropoda; class Arachnida; order Ixodida; family Ixodidae; genus Rhipicephalus; species Rhipicephalus microplus. The sequence continues at coordinate 149,515,079 of NC_134704.1, read as the reverse complement.
ATTGGAGTCGGGGCAGTTATCGAATACCATACGGGCCTTATCTTGGACGCCGTTGTTCTGTCTAATCAGTGCCTTGGTTGCCAAGTAGGGCCAAAGCCTGGAGACGCAGACTATGCATGCTGGCTGGAGAATCATGTGTGCCAGAAAAACACCGACTCTAAATCAGGAAGAATGGAGGTTGAGGCAGCTATCACCCTCTTTTCACGCTCACTGTCGAAGCACAACCTCCGTTACACAACGCTCGTGTCTGATGGAGATAGTGCCACCTTCTCTGCCCTTGTACAAGAAAATGTTTATGGACTGGTCCCCATTTCAAAAGAGGAATGCCTGAACCACGTTCAGAAGAGGATGGGGACTGCACTTCGCAACCTTGTGCAGAAAAGTGACAAGGCTTTGGGAGGGAAGCGCAGGCTGACAAAGGCCCTCATCGACAAGTTGACAGATTATTATGGCTGGGCCCTACGGAACAATTCCGATAATGTGGCTGCAATGCGGCGGGCAGTAATGGCATCGTACCACCATGTGACGTCGACGGATGAGGAGCCGCACCACGACTTGTGCCCAGAGGGTGCAGACTCCTGGTGTCGTCACAATGCCAGCAAGATTACCGGTGTTCCACCTCCGAAGCATTCGTACAAGCTGCCACGCTATGTTGCAGATGCACTTCTACTCATTTATGAGAGGCTCTCACAGGCTTCTCTTCTGCAACGCTGCCTGGGAGCAAAGACGCAGAATGCATCAGAGACCTTTCACTCTGTGCTGTGGTCCCTCATGCCCAAAGAGCAGCATGCGTCACTGATTGCTGTGGAGACAGCACTGCATGATGCAGTGCTAAGATACAATGCTGGCTGCTACAGGGCCACCCAAGAGCTAGCTTCATCAGTGGGGCTAACACCTGGCCACCTGGCCATTCAACAGGCAGCCGAGAAAGATTCTCTGCGCTTGAAAAAGGCTAAGAAGCGATCCCTAGAGAAGATGGAAAGGCGGCAAAGAAAGAGAGTGCCAAATGACACCTCCAGTTACGCTGCAGGTTCATTTTAGAACTGCCTATGTGCTCAAAACTTTCAAACGTCGTTTTCTCGAAATGACTTTTTTGGCTAGTGAGGCTGCTTATTCCAGCCATATCTCTGGAACCACTCATTGGATTTCCATAAGTCTTTTTTTATTATGTACATGAATAAATTTCTGAGGGGGTGACAAGCCCATTTTTTCAATATATTGTGTGTGTTATTTATTATATTTAATCAAAATTTGATTGATAATATCCTAATCACGAACACAAAGTTTGATGGTCTGCTAAAACTTTTCAGCAAAGAAATTCAAAAAAAGGGCTCTGTTAACCCCTGGAGTATCAATCTGGGAATCATCATAGTTAATTTCACAGTTCCAGCACCTTTTGAAAGTTCTCCAGGCCTGGAATAAGAGAACCATGTGCACTACCCCGATATTCTTCTGTAACTTGAAAACCAGTGAACATAACTTGACGAAATTTTTTAGTTCTTCTAATGCTTTTGCTATAAGTCTATCCTGAAAATTTCATTAAGATATCTCAATAAACAAAAAAGTTGGTATCCGATGGTAGCCTCCCCCCTTAAGAGTGACTAACTGGATTCCTAGAGAATGCAATCGGGTTAGGGGGAGACGGATGATTAGGTAGGCAGATGAGAATAAAGATTTGCTGGTATAACGTGGCAATTGAACGCACAGGACCGAGTTGACTGGCAGAACGTGGGAGAGGCCTTTGTTCTGCAGTGGACGTAGTCAGGCTGATGATGATGATGATGAAAGTGAGAAATAATGACCCAATCAAAAAAGTGCTTCCTATAATGTACCGTATTTACACGATTGTAAGACGACCCTTTTTTTCAAATTTGACAATCCAATGTTGGGGGGTCGTCTTAGAATCGAAACTCATGTATTGTCATCTCGAATAGTTTCCCGCTCAACCCAAAGCGCATAGTTTTCCGCGTGCTTATACAAAAGCTTTTCTTTTTTTAGCATCTACAGCGCGCATTACGAGTGCCTTTATGACGAGCGCACGGCTCTTGAGGGAGCACCGGTAATCGGTGGAAGAGCCGCCGTAGGGGGGTATTGGTAGTTGACGGAAGAGCTCTTCTTTGTGATACAATTTTCTAAGCGGGCGCGTCGCCGCGTGCTCCTGTCGCTTGTGTCCACGACCGGCTCTCTCGAGTCACTTCTGTCTGACATGAGTGCCGTGACATGAGTACGAAAGTTCGGAATCGGTGAATGTGTGGTGCGGAAGTGGCGGCTTCAGCGCGAGGAAATTTTCTCGTGCGACTCCAAGCGCCGTGGCTTTCGCGGGCCGAAGTCTGGCCGCTTTCCGGAACTAGAGGCGAAGCTTGCGGCCTACGTGAGTTTTTTTTTTTTTTTTTTGAGATGCGATTTTGGGGGGGTCGTCTTACATTCGAGTCGTCTTATAATCGTGTAAATACGGTATGTCTTATGCTTTCTACTGTCAATCCCTATGTGATTTGTAAATTTTTGACAGGCGGTTATTTTTCTATTGTGGTAAGAACGATAAAAATTGTTATCTTGATTATTTAATTAAACTAATGAAGCTATAGAAAAAGAAAAAATAATTACATTTTTAGAATCAGGAGAACAAACTAAGTAAGCATGCCAACTTTTGTCACATTTGGTTCAAAAGTAAATGAGAGAGCCCTAAAACCCATGTCCCCCTTAAAAGGACTACATGCCCGGTGCATACTGAGCATTTTCAAGTGCAGTTATGTAAATGAATGAGTTTTGCTTGTTTTTCTCAGTTTTCTGAAAACATGCTTTTTGGTGACTTTACTAGTTTGTCGGGTCTTGTAATGTTGCAATCTAGAATAGCTAGAGCAATAAATGTTTTCGTTAATGTAAAGCCCAATCTGTATTACAAAGTGCTGAGAGTAGAATTTCCATTTGCTGCCCATATAAATTTAAGAAGGATTAAATTTTTTTGTATGTGATAGCCATGACATGACTCCTCAACTTTCATCATCTGCAGAATCACAAGTTTTTCTTTAATTTGCAATCTGCTTGCAGCATTGCACTTATTGCTAATTGGACTGTCTAGCTATACAATAATATTCACTTTGAGATAAGCATTTTCTTTTCTATTGTCTCCAAAAACAATAGAGTGGGGCAGAGGAGTGAACCTACATTCTGAACTTTAAGGTATATCACAGTAACATACAACCAGTGCACACATCTGCTCAGACATTGCTTATATGCAGCTAACAGGGAAAACACTTTTTTACGAGTCTTGCTTTCCTGCCAAGGTTGATTCAGTGACATGCGTAACAGTAAAAAAAATATATAATGAATGTAGCAACTGGCCTTTGGCAAGACACTGAGCTTTAGGGGTCAAGCTCACCTCTAGGCACTGTACGTCAGCCGCGGCCGGCTGGGGGGCAGAGTGGTTCTCCTTAGTGGGCGTTTCAGAGGAGGACACCTTCTGGTAGCACTCCTCGCTGGCTGTGTCCGCATCGGCCTCCTCGTCAGACGATATGGAGATGGTCAGGCACTCTGTACGGAAAACAGCAAGCCTATCAGCCCGACACACACAGGCGACAGAAATGAGATAGGACAGCGTTTAGCATAGCGCCGAAGCTACCGGCAGAATCACATTAAACTAAATGCCTTTGCCAGTTGTTAATGCATAACTATCAGAAGTTCTTCTGAATAATTACCCCTTTCCCTGTCGAGTGCTTCTGGCCCTGACACACCTCTAGTGCTGGTTTTGTTTTGTTTTGGCACTATCAGGCATGCTTGAATCAGAGAAATGAAGCGTTGTGAAGTTAAGATGACAGATAGGGTAGGTACAACCACTTTGATTGCTACTGATAGCAGCAAATGAGCGAGAACAGTGATTGAATCAGGTTTCAGTCTACCGCAGAGGCAACAGCGAGCGCCCATAACATTGAGGCACCGCAAGAGACACGCCACAGGAGAGAGAGAAAGAAAAAAACGCAAGGCTGTGGGAGGTGGCAGAACAACCGGTGCACCCATAATCTTACACGCACCTCACGGTCCCTTCAAAATAGCGCGCACAGCGATCACGACCCCCAGCAAAGAGTGGTAGACGTGGTTACTCTCTACTTTTCAAAAGACGTACAAACACAGCGAAGAGCAAAAATACATGCTTCTAGATAAATTTGAGAGATGGCAAAAGCAATAGATTAATGCACGATATGCCATTTTTCGCATTTCGGCATGAATTTTTCAACACATGAGGGAGAACATACCAGCGCATTAGTGACAAAACAATGGGAGGAGGGGAGACATGAGAATATAACAGTACGTCAGTGACAGTGCAAGGATTGAGCATGGCTGAATCATTGATTGATGACTACACATGCCAAGAGGCTAACCAGTAAAGAAAAACTAACTCTCCAAGTTCACCTAGTGGTTTTTTTAGATATAAAGTAGACTCTCACTAAACAGAACTACTGCTTAAATGGAACTATTGCCTCTGCAATGCTTGGTTTCGGGCTTGCATTTTACACCCATGTTCACCTCTCAGTAAATGGAACTCCTGTTAAATGAAACTTATTTTCCTGGTCGCTTCAGGTTCCGTTTACTGAGAATCTACTGTATATATATATATATATATATATATATATATATATATATATATATATATATGAGTGTATACATACAGTCGACTCCTCTCAAACAGAACACGAAGGGAATCCATAAAACTGTTCCATTTATCAGATGTTTTCAGATGTTTCATTTAAGCAAAGTACACTTATTTAGTGAACCAAGACCTTTATTCAAATTGCACAAACCTCAGCTTACTCATGAGGATGAGTAGGGAAAAAAAAAGAAGTGGGGAGTGGTTTGTTTGGCAAGCTTGAATTGTGTTTTCACAAGGTATGCACCCATGCCTGACAAACCAGCTAGACATTCTGGACAAGCCTCATGCTCGAAATAGCGATGCAAAAGTTCCACAGCCTCTTTAGCTGATCGGTCTGGTGGCACCACTGCACTGGCAGTATCATCACATTCATCACTGAAAGGTTGATCCTCATCTTGCACTTCGGCAATCATTTCCTCTACAGTCTCTTGATGACAGGTACGAACAGTTTAATCAATTGATTCGTAGTCCTGCAGCGCGAAAGGGGCAAAGGGCACGACCTGACTGAATACTGTCTCAATGTCGGCATTAGCAGGGCTTTCTTCTTCATCAGCTACTGCTTTCTGGCACTTGAAATCAAACATGGTGAAAGCAACTGTGTATTGTTGTTGCCTTCACTTGTTCCCAGCCAAAGCCAAAATGTGCATGGCTGCCAATAAATCTATGCTGTAGAATTTCTCGCAGGAGCAATTGTCTGAGGTAATGAACTTTATTGTTCTGAATAACCACTTGATCCATCGGCTGGATCGCTGCCGTTGCATTAGCAGGCAAGAACTCCAGGGTGATGCCTTTGAGTCCTTGAACCTGACCTTGGGCTCGGCAACTATCCACGATTAAGACAACCTTCCAGCCTTGTCTCGTAAATCTTGCGTCTTTCTCCCGAAGCCAGTTTTCGAAAATGGACATGGTCATCCACGCTCTTCCGTTCCCATGGTACGCAACGGGAAAGTGTCGAACGCAATTGAAACATTGTGGGTGCCTTGATTTTCCTATTACCAACAACTTCAATTGCTCATCTCCTGCCATGTTTGCACCCACCAGCATAGTGATGTGATCTTTACTGCGTGTTCCTACAGGCTTCGCCATTAAAGGTGAGAGTATTTGATAGAAGCGCCTTATAAAAAAGACCCATCTCGTCGACGGTGAAGACGTCTCGTGGCTCAAAGCTCATCAAAATTTCCTTATGCCGCCTTTGTTGCTTGTCGCTGCAAATGTCTTTGTTGGCTGCACCACTCTCACCAGAGATTGCTTTGAAGACTAGGCCATGGCATGTTTTGAAGCGGCCGAGCCATCCGCCGCTTAGGACAAAGTTCTTAACCCACATTTGCATGGCGATCTCTCGAGCTTTCTGCTCGATAATTAGTCCGCTTATGGGCAAATTAGAACCCCGTGCACACTTGAACCACAGAAAAAGAACTTTTTCTAGCTGTTCATAAGGCACCGTCAGCATCCGCATCCGTTTAGATGTAAAGGTCCCGTTCTTGACAATGCCTTCAATCATTTCACTGTCTTTCCAGATCCGCGACAGCGTCGATTTCGGGATGTATTTTTTTCACCACCTCCATTTGGGCAGGCCACTTCAATCAAGCTCCTGAAGAATTTGCAGCTTTTTTTAAGCGAGAGTGCATGGTGAAGCCGCTTCATTTCCATCGGGCTAAAATAACACCGTGATCCACCGCACTTAGCCGCACAAATCGGCCTAACGCACAATTGACTCACCGACTCTGCTCCCACAATGGCTCCCTCAGCCACAAGCGAGAATGGCTACTGGATTGGCTTGTCTCGATCTCGAGGTGGTGCCATGGTTGTGAGACTACCTTTGGCATGAGCAAGTCTATGCTGTGCGTTTAACCATACGTGACCAATAAGCACTGTTTCGATTAATCGATAAATTTTACTGGGCAACACATAGAAAATCCAGTCATATGAGCCCATTTAGTTCCGTTAATAAGACATTTTCGTTTAAGCGAGTCCACTGTATATGATCCTCGATATATCAAACTTATATATATTGAATTATTGGCGATATCAAACAGTTGAAAAACCCCCTTCAATATCCCATGCAACTTATGGGACTTGTGCACCCATATATCAAAGTCCCACGCGGGCGGGACATCCGCTATACTGTATGCTGAAACCCAGAAGGTGCATATTTGCTAGCAAATATTAATTTTTGGCCGTGTTTCAACTAATCCCGGTTTCTTTTCCCGTGAAGGCGATGAAAAGGCGGCGTTATTCCATCTCGCTGATCTGTGTCGTTGCGTACCACTTGAGAGTGCACCGGTATGTTTGATTTGCGATCTGCAGGTCTTCACACGCGGGAATAGTGTTTTTCACAAGACTGATTGTTTAGGACACCAAAATGAGGATGAGAAGTGGCTCAGCAATCTCATTGCAATGTTCGCATTCTCTCCCTTGTTAGTTAGTGCCCAATGGCTTGCGATGTGCAATCTCGTGATGTATTTTTAGTGTTTTCGGTTTTAAAACACATGTCTCAGAAGCTACGCTTTGTCTAGCTTTTTGCATAAAAGCAGCAGCTGCCTGCTACAAAGCCACAAGTGACATCGATGACACTAACATGCTGACAGTAGGAACACGACGTCATGGCTTGGCTAGCTCGGCATTGTCTTTTGCCCTTGTGAACTTGTGTACTTCTCGCCTCCGTTCCTGATAAATCATCATTCCAGAGTTGAACAGAACATTCAGCCACATATAGCAATAAAAATTGTGACTGCCGCTTGGAACAATGTCAAGTAAAGCACCGTCGTAAACTTTCATTGCGGGCCACGTGACGATTTCGGGAGCGTCACGACCGCTGACAACATCGTACCGTGCCTCAGCGAATTCCGGGACTTATCAGCGTTTCTGGGCACCATCTCGGACAGCGAGAAAATTCATTGGTGCAGGTGACGACGTAGATGCTTCTGACTGCATCAATGCTGAGATCATGGCCACTGTCAGTGCCATGGAGGTATACCTGTGCGGTTATGAATATGCCAATGCCTTCACTGCCTCCGCTAACTAAACTTTTGCCGCGATACAAAGCTTGCGTTGGTGTTCTGCATCAATCAACGCTGCTGAAATCGCTTATTTGAAAAGCTTCAATGATGCTGAGGATGACCGAAACTTGACGGCATGCAAGAAGCAAGAAAAGTTTATGAACTACAGTAAAAGCTCGTTAATTCGACACCCGTTAATTCGGAAATTCGGATGGCTCTATTGGTCCCAGCCACAGTGCATGTTAATCTATGGGACCAAACCTTCGTTATTTCGTCTAAATTCGGCTCCGCACCGCTTAATTCGAACAAATGCTGACGGCTGCTGCTACACAAAAGTGTGATAAAGCAGCGCTGGCACCACTGGAGTGAAACCGAAACCTGAGTGGCATCACCATCATCATCAACTAGTGGGGGCGATCGCAGCGTCACCGAACGTCGGCATCTTCTTTCTTCTCCACTCAGCGCCTCCAACGCTATTTTCCCTTGTGTTATCGTGTCGGAACCATCCCTTCTTGCGGAGTTCTCTTTTTCTTCCATTGTGACCGTATTTGCATGCCACCACCATCGTGCGCTGCAGTGATGGCAACGCCGAAAAAGCGGCAGAACTACGACGCGAAGAACTTGGCGACTAAAGTGGAAATTTTGGAAGCACTGATTTTGGAAGCACTTATTATTTTTTATTATTTTTTATTATTTAATTAACGAGCTTTTACTGTATTTTCATGCAAAATAAAGTGCGGCAACATTGTTCTTCATTACACTGTGTGCAAATCATGATGTTGACGCTTGTAACAATTTCCGAGGCCCGAAATGCTTTGAGCCTTAAATATGCATATTTTGCATTTAAAATTATCGATCATCATCAATCATCAGCCTGGCTACGTCCACCGCAGGACAAAGGCCTCTCCCACATTCTGCCAGTCAACTCGGTCCTGTGCATTCAGTTGCCACGTTATACCAGCAAATTTTTTATTCTCATCTGCCTACCTAACCTTCCGTCTCCCCCTAACCCGATTGCCTTCTCTAGGAATCCAGTTAGTCACTCTTAATGACCAGCGGTTATCCTGTCTACGTGCTACATGCTCAGCCCATGTCCATTTCCTCTTTTTGATTTCAACTATGATATCCTTAGCCCCGGTTTGTTCCCTAATCCACTCTGCTTTCTTCTTGTCTCTTAAGGCTACACCTTCCATTTTCCATTCCATCGCTCGATGCGTCGTCCTCAATTTAAGCGGAACCCTCTTTGTAAGTCTCATGGTTCCTGCTCTGTAGCTAAGTATCGACAAGATGCAGCTGTTATATACTTTCCTCTTGAGGGATACTGGCAATCTACCTGTCACGACTTGAGAGTGCTTGCCAAATGTGCTCCAACCCATTCTTATTGTTCTAGTTACTTCAATCCTGTGGTTCCGCTCTGTGGTTATTACCTGTCCTAAATTGACATAGTCTTTTACAACTTCAAGTGCACTATTACCTATCTCGAAGTGCTGTTCTCTTCCGAGGTTGTACCTTACTTTCGTTTTCTGCAGATTAATTTTAAGACCTACTTTTCTGCTCTCCTTGTCCAACTCCATAATCATGAGTTGAGATTTGTCCCCTGAGTTACTCAGCTATGCAATGTCATCGGCGAAGCACAGGTTACTAAGGTACTCTCCATTAGAAAGTTTTAGTGCTGGGTACCTAAGCGGCTTGTGTACCCAGGACGTTGGGGCGGCGGTATTGCGCATGCACGAAACCCAAAGCAGATGCATCGCAAGATCGCTGAGGCACTAGGGCCACGCGTCCGCGCGGCCATAAACCGCGCTGCCACCACTGGCCTCCTAGCGGAGATAAGCTGCCCTGGCGCACATGCTGGCGCATTATGTTACCCGTGATGTCACTACCTTCACGGCGAGCCAAGCCGAGACTGGGCAGAGCCACCAGCTTAACATAATTATTAGGCAGGCCCAATTATTATAGCACAAGGAAGCCAAATCTCGGACAGCATGGACCGGCCGCCTTCTAAGATGGCGCATCCGGCGAAGCAGCGCCGAGCAAGGTTTTACTTCACGCCCGAAGTGGACATTTTCTGTTACGCGAGGTACTGGCGGTGGATCAATAGTGATTAAAATGTTTCATCCAGATTACCAAGGCTAGAATGGCCTAGAACATAGAAACCAAAAACATGCAAGCCCCCGACGAGCTGAATAGGTGGCGCCATCTAGCGAGGCCATAGTGAACCAGGCAATCACAAAGCTGTTATATCCGAAACATTGTGCATTGTACGTCTCGTGCAAAAACTGCGCAGCAACGTTACTACATTTGAGTTACCTTTTGAATCATTTTAACCTCGAAAACATTACGCGTGAGCCAACGTGTTCATGACTGTGGTTGGACGAAGTGTCACAAGATGTCGACACCATCGTTACAGTAACCTTGTATTTTTCACTTTTTTGCCTATACCAGGATACTGTACACATTAAAAAAAAGTTTCATGATTATGCCGCAACAGCGATACAAAAATATGTAAGTTAAATGCAATTAGCACCACCATTTATGGTTCGCAAAAACGTAAAGGTATACACGTTTACGTACGTACGTAAACGCTTATGTGGGAGGAGCTCAAAACGTTGCAAGACATGCGTTTTGGTAAGACGGTAAATGCAAGCCGGTATCCGGTAACACGTTAAAGTAAAGAAGTATAGGGAGCTTGCATGAACTGAGGCGATGCTATGCACTCTGGGTAGGCAGCCATTTTTTGTCAGGGGCGGCCGGAAAGTGCCGCAGCGCAGTCGTGTTTGCGAGCATTGGGGTAGCTTGCAAGCATGATCGAGTGCGAGCGCGACGCAAATTTAACTCCAAGAAGGGTCGAGCACGATGTCAGCCTCACCGGAAGACTACACCGCAGTGCAACGCCAGATAGATCTCGAGTGGTACGAAGAAGACACAAGAATTTGCTCCGAGTGGACCCATTCACGCTTTGTGCGAGCAACTGTGTAAGTGACGTGGAGTTGTGGCCCCGCAACCACAGCTCCGATATTCATGAATTTCTCGTTCAGAGAACGAGTTTGAAAACCTTGGAGCAGATGAAGTCCAGAAAGGCCCTAAAGGGCCACAAATTTTCGAAGAGTGGCCAAGTGCGGGAGCCATGAGTGAAGAAAGTCGCCGCCGACACCGTGGTCATCGTCACTCAAGTAAGACGTGTTAAAAAAACTGAACGCTCTTCTCGTGCACGTGTGTCGTACTCCTCGTAGAATAACAACGCAGTGGGATGCGAGCAGGCTTCGCTGTTCCCGGCCATGCATGTGCAGTGCGTGGCAAGGATCTGGCCATCACTCTTGCCCATGAGCAAGACGTCGACAGGAGCCTTGTAACACACTGAGAATTTAGTCGGAAAAGAAACAAACATTAGCATCTACGGCAAAATCAAGTACAGTGAACTCCCGTTAAGACGAACTCATTTAAGATGAATTCTCCTTTATGCTGAACAACGTCAGAATGTTTGTTTGGTTTTCCATAGACCCAATGAAAAAAAAATTGGCTTAAGACGAACAGCCTTGCACCTGCTCTTCTGTTAAGACGAACACTTTCGCGGAGACCGGGAGACCGAGGCGATTCTACAGAGGAATTATGGCAATCCTGGGAGGGCATTCCCGCGGCCGGAGGGAAAGAAAATACAAAAGCAGCAACGGCACGAAGCGAATTCGCGCCACGGCGGAGGGAGGGAGGCAGCGACAAAAGAATGGCCCGTGGCATCACCTGCACTTCGACCCGCAGAGCAAGCGGCAAAGCAAACAAGAAGAAAATGAGAGAGCGAGAGTTTTGAGATCGG